>NC_137931.1:13895949-14445949 GCF_963969265.1 Rhamphochromis sp. 'chilingali' | reverse complement strand
GGTGCAAAGAATTCTGAGTGAAGACTTGGTACTCTTCCTCTTGATGCTTTGTCACTCACACACCCCATGAGATACAGGTGGTGGGTAAGGTGAAGAGAAAGGGGAGAAGGAGGAGGGGCAGCTTGGCTCAGCTGTCTGTTGTATATTATGTTTGTATCAGGACTGTGAGCTCTACTGTGTCTTTCACGGCTGCTCTTTCTTTAACCTGTTTACGGACTTTCTTTGCTGTCCAACACGCTATGAAACACTTGATTGGATTTCGAACACTAGAGCAGAAAAACAAGGTGTGAGCCAGACAGAGGGAATTGGACGCAGTGGAAAAAGATGGGATTGTGATGGCGTTGACCACAAGCAAACAGGTTTATCCCGTAATTTCATATCTATCCACTTGACGTTGATGAAATTTGAAAGTGTAATCAGCGAAACGAAAGCTAAAGACGAGCAGGTGTGACTTGCCTTTGATCATAACGGAGACCAATTGCAATTAGGCCCGAAATGGCTTGACGGCAGCATCGGGGGGCTGTTTGCAGATTATGTATTTTTAATCACAGTTGTTAGCATCTGTGATGGATGCCCATTTTGCTCTCACCAGTGTGTGATGGCATACGTCATGTTTGTTACCTGTTATCAACGCGTGTAATCTGTCGATGAACTGCATGAAAAGGTGTACATTCTGAGCGCTACATGAAAACCATAAATGGCTTTGACATACACCTCCACTTGGGTTTAATAGGAGAAACAGATAAGCTCTCAGCTAATGAGAGAAAAGCAGTCCTGTGATTAAATATTAAGGTACAGAACAGAAATGCATTTAAAGCTGCATTAAAATATTTTTGGTCACTTGAAATAAAAACTGCACACTCAGTCTTGACTTTCATATCTTTTATATTTGAGTCCTGAAACAGCTTTTTTCGATCTCAAAGTTCTGTCTCATAGCTTCAGACATTTTCACATAACATGTGCTCTTTGGCCAGTTTATTTGTACTTGTTCAGCCGCTGGTTAATGCAAATATCAAATAAGCCATTGGTAACAAGTTATAAGTCACATGCCTAAATGCAATGAGTTGTATTTAGGCATGCAGGCATGATCAAGATGACTGGCTGAAGCTCAAACCAAGCATCAAAATGAGAAAAAGGGGGCTTTATGGGACTTTTCACACTTGGTTGTTTGTACTGGATAGGTTGGTCTTAGTATTACAGAAACTTTAGATTGACTGGGATTTTCCTGCAGAAGCATATTTAAGGTTTACAAACATCGGCCTGAGCAAGAGAAAATGTCCAGCAAACAGAAGTTCTCTTGTCCAAAAAGCCTCATCAATGCCAGAGGTCAGAGGAGAAGGGCCAGACTAGTTAGAGACCCAGTAATTCATTTTTGTGCACTGTAGTACACATTTAGTTTTTGCTTGTAGCTCTCATACTCTACTTGCCACTCATCTAAGTCCTGATGTTTCTTAGAGAGGACAACAGTACCTTTAAAATGATATCACATGTGTGGGGGTGTGGCCTTGCCAATTGTTTTTTTCCCACCTTTTCAAAATGGCTGGCATGCCCACAAGCACATTTTATGGAAGAAAGAAAGGTAAGCATGATATTTACATTTAAAATGTTTTTTAAAATCAGATTTTGATTAATTTTCAAAAATAAACATCTAGTAAATAATTTGAGGGGTTTTTAAGAATTAAGCTTATTTAGTTTCACAGAGGAAATGACTAATTTATTAATGTGTACTTTAGTGCACGTCGGGACTTTGTACTTATATTTATTTCACTTTTTCCTAGTAGACAACTCTTTGACAAAGGCAGAGAAAATTCTTAACAGAATCATTGAGGGAGATTCAAACATAGATTTTTCAGAAGATGAGAGTCATGTTAGCCAGATAGGAGAGGGTGAGAACCCAGGAGGAGCCACACGAAGATTATCAAGATGCAGTGGCAGATGTAATAGAGAAAGACACAGGGCCACCTGAAATCTGTCGTCCTATCTGGTCCAAAACCAACATGTAGGAGAATCTGGAATTTTTGATTTTGAGTTAAAAATAAAATATGGGTAAAATGCAGAAATGTTTTCCAGTAAAGTAAAAAAAACAAGAGTCGCAATTATAGCTGAATCCATGACACCTGATTGTTTCTACAAGATCACGTCTTTGCTGAAAGTTGTCACTGATCTCAATGTGTGAAAAGAACTCACAGTATCTGGAGTTCAAGCTCCTCTTGGCTGAGAAACCAGGGACAAACATGTGAAAAAGACCTGAATAATACCAGTGATGAAGAGTTCTCTCCAAAAATCAAGAAAAGGAGGCCCCAACCAGATGAGAGTGTAACAAAATATGGTTCACTCCACTTGCCTGAAATGGTTAACAGTCCAAGGCATTTCATTTGTAGAATGGTTGGGTGCAACAGTAAAACATATGTGAGATGTCGGAAGTGCCAAATGTTCCTTTGTGTCTCCAAATAAAAAAAATCACAGTACTTCCTCAGATATCATACATGAATTGACTTTTGTGAAATAGAAAGCCCAGTGCAATCACTTGTTCCTGAACCAATGGCTTACAGCTAGTGAAGTGTCAGTGACTTCTAAGTTGACCCATGATCTACATTTTTATGATATTGTTATATAAATAAGTTTTAATATCCTGCTTACAAAAATTTCAGTGGAGCATTTAATTTTCTTAAATAACTCTTGAATTTTGTTAGTTTCACATTCGTGATCAATGAACTCCCCTTGTGCACTGTAGTGCACATGTTGTAAAATTTAAATAAAATTAGTTAAAAATAATTTTGTTTTTGTAATGTGTTTTTTACCATCCCAACACTTGATTTATCTGAAAAAAATCAAAATCAAAATACTTTTTTTCCCCTGGGTCTCAGGAGGTTAAAACCAAGGTTACAGTAGGAATTTAAAAAAAATCAGTAGACACAATTAAGGTGTGCAGAAGAGCAACATGTCAAACCTTAATTCAGTTTTATTTATATAGCGCCAAATCACAACAACAGTCGCCTCAAGGCGCTTTATATTGTACAGTCGATCGTACAATAATAGATACAGAAAAAAACCCAACAATCATATGACCCCCTATGAGCAAGCACTTTGGCGACAGTGGGAAGGAAAAACTCCCTTTTAACAGGAAGAAACCTCTGGCAGAACCAGGCTCAGGGAGGGGCGGGGCCATCTGCTGCGACTGGTTGTGGTGAGGTAGGCAGAGACACTGAGCTGGAAAGGATGTGCAGGATAGACAGAGATGGAAATGTAAGAGAAGAGAGTATGAGCGAGAGTATGATGAGAAGGTGGAAGGAGTACTTTGATGAGTTGATGAATTAATTTAATGACAAAGAAAGGAGGACAGTGAATTAGGGTGGCCAAAGGGTTGGCAAGGAGAAGAGGGCAGCTATGAAGAGGATGCAGAGTGGAAAGGCAGTTGGTCCAGATGATATACCTGTGGTGATATGGAGATGGCTAGGAGAGAGGGCAATGGACCTTTTGAAAAGATTGTTTAGCACAATATTGGAGGGTGAGAGGAGTCCTGGTACTGATGTGCATAGTTGTAGTAACTACAGAGAGATAAAGTTGATGAGCAATACCATGAAGCTATGGGAAAGAGCTGCCAAAGGCAGAGGCGACAATAAGTGAGCAGCAAGATGGTTTTATGCCAAGAAAGAGCACTACAGATGCAATGTTTGATTTAAGAGTGTTAATATAGAAGTATAGAGAAGGTCAGAAGGAACTTCACTCTGTCTGTTGGACCTCTTGGGGCAATCATGGCTCAAGAGTTGGGTGTTCGTCTTGTAATCGGAAGGTTACCGGTTCAAGCCCTGGCTCGGACAGTCTCGGTCGTTGTGTCCTTGGGGAAGACACTTCACCTGCCGCCTACTGGTGATGGCCAGAGGGGCCGATGGCGCAATATGGCAGCCTCGCTTCTGTTAGTCTGCCTCAGGGCAGCTGTGGCTACAACTGTAGCTTGCCTTCACCAGTGTGTGAATGAATAGTGGTATTGTAAAGCGCTTTGAGGGGTCCCGAAAAGTGCTATATAAATGCAATCCATTATTATTATTACCTGTTGTACTGTATGAGTCCGAGTGTCACATAATCATGTAGGGGTGGTGCAGGACATGTAAGAGGACAGTGAGACAGTGATGAGGTGTGCGGTGGGAGTGACAGATGGGTTCAAAGTGAGGGTGGGATTACATTAGGGATAAACTCTGAGCCATTTCTTGCAGTGGTGATGGACAAGTTAACAGATGAGGTCAAGCAGGAGTCTCCCTGGACCATGTTGGTTTCAGAAGACATTATGATCTGTACCAAGAAGATCTGTGGAAGAGATCCTGGAGAGGTGGCGGTATGCACAGGAAAGAAGTGAAATGAAAGGTACTGGAAGCATGAAAAAAGGTGTGGTGAAGTGCGATGAGTGTCAGGGGTGATTTGTGACAGAAGGCTAGCAGCAAAAGTGAAAGAGAGGATTTAGAAGATGGTAGTGAAACTTGGGGTGATGTATGTTTTGGAAATGCTGACCCTAAGAAAAAAGACTGGAGGCAGAGCTGGAGGTGGCAGGACTGAAGATGTTAAACTTTTCACTGGGAGTGATGACGACAGATTAGAAAGAATACATCAGAGCGACAGTTCAGTTTCATGTTTGGAGACAGAGTTTGAGATGGTTTGGACACAGACACGTGCAGAATATGTGTTGAATATGGAGCTGCCAGGCAGGAGGAAAAGAGGAAAACTGCAGAGAAGATTCATGGATGTAGTGAAGGAGGACATGCAGAAGGTTGGCATTGACTGAGGGGGATGCTAGGGATAGGGTGAGCTGTGGCAACCCCTAAAGGGAGCAGCCATAAGAAGAATGAAACATAAATATTCCATATTTACAAAGACCAAAGGCTGTATTTGTCAGGTGTGTGTGTGTGTGTTTGTGTGTGTGGCCCCTAACTCGACCATGTGCTAACCCCACACAGCTGCAGAGTCCCCTTGAGGGTTTGTCACACAGGCAACAGAGGAAGGGCGGAGAAGGTGGGGTGGGGGGTGGTGTGTGTGTGTGGACTCATTTCCATGCCGCACTGTTCTGGCAAAGACATTGTACACCGCTGTGATTGTGCGTCTCTAGTGCTATTGCTCAATCTTTTTAGGCCTGTCAGTTAGTGTTTTCATCAGATAATTCTCTAGGCGCCAAGGTTGGAAAGCTCAATGTGTACTTCACTGTGGCAAATGTGTTTATTTGTGTGTGGCATTGCATGTATACAGGAGATAGAAGAAGAGACTAGGGGACTGTTTAGAGGGAATTAACAAGAGCATAATCTGATTGTTTTCTTTATGCTAGACATCAAATGGAGTTGCAGAGAATACAAATTAATTTAGTCTCTGCTCAGATACCTTAGCTGAATTTTATTCAGCTGTATTATCGTAGCACTTGTCACTCTTGTAAAACTACAAGTGTTTTCTGCACACTTATAGCAGACATACGACAGCTCATAGTCCAGCCTGAAAACAGTAATGGAGAAACCAAGGAGTCTCAGGTTCCTCAAATATCCCTGTCAATCACACACCGTTTCCTCTGAGTGCGTTTTCTATCTGTCAAGGGTCATAGAGAGTGAGGATGAGCCCCGTCTCTCCCTCCCTACTGCTGCTTCTCCATCTCCATCTCCTCCACCTCCATCCCTCCCTCCCCTCCTTCTCCTTAGAGGTGTATCTCTACCTTGTGCATCACGTCTGGGCATGACCTGTTGCTAGGTAACTCTGGGTCACAGCTGCACACTATGGCAGACCCTTTTTTTATTTATCAGTGAGTTATGTGGGAGACGGGGGCTGTAATTTATTAGTTTGATATTGGCCAGGCTGCGCAAATTTGGGATTGTAAAAAGAAGAGACGGCCTATAGCTCATCAAAATGCTCATTCTGATCCTGGGCCTCCTTTCGCTGAAGAGATTCACAACAGAGGGGATCACAACATTATAAATTCATCTGCTTTTTACTAAGAAAATCAAGCATCTCCAACAACAAAGCCAATAGTAATGCACTTTCCATGCTGGTAATTGAACAGATGTGGTCAGAGCTTAGAGGACCGAGGAAAAGGAATTCATCTCAGTACAGTATGTGACTGATTCATGTCCAAGGATGAAGTGGCTGCAGACAAATAGCGTTATCCAGCTTTGTAGTACCTCCAGGGTAAATTTATGCAGAGCTTGCATCAGACTGATTAAGTTAACACATTTGTGTGAACCAATGATTTTGATAGAAATAAAAGCTAAAAATATGATAAATGTCTGATCTGATTTCAAATGCACGGTTTCATTTAGATGTATTTTGGTTTGCTATATAGGGAACTCTGCTTCTTTGCTTTCGATAAAGTTGCCGCCGCTCTCATATCTGTGAGGTGAACGCAAAGCTGGAGCAGCAGCTGGTTAGCTTCGCTTAGCATAAGAGCTGGAAACAGATGGCTTATGTAGTGTAATAAAAGGTTATCAGCCATAAAGAAGATATAAAGATTATATATCAAAAGATCAACATCTATGGCATTAACTGGAAATATTACTAATATAATAGATCGAGCACAATGTAGCGTTTTCATTGACCTAAAGAGAAGCTTTAGAGACAATTAATCATGAAATCCTTTGACACTGGAGCACTATGACATTAGTGGAGTGGTGTTGGAATGGGTCAAGAGTTCTTTGAGAAGCAAACAAAAATTTGTGAAAAGATGTTAATATCAATCAAAAATGCCCGGACACTGTTTTTGGAGTACCTCAGGGATTAGTATCAGGACCAAATTTGTTTATCCTGTTCATTAGTGATATATATGAAATATCTGATATATCACAGTTTAATTCATTTGTAGATGATACAAATATCTTTTTGTGCTGGAAAAAAATTCACGACAGCTTTTGGAAATTCACACAAGAAATGATTGAGTTGAGAACATGTTTGATGGAACCAAGTTTGAAGAAAACTAAATTTGGCGGTATTGGTACATACAAAACTTCACTTCGACAATTATGTAAACTTGATTAAAAAAGAGCAATCGGGAAACTTAATGGTCAAACATCAGTTAAAACCTTTTGCATTTCTGTTTGTGGATTAAAAGCTGTGGAACAATGAGCCTACAGCAGCGGTCCCCAAACCCCCGGGCCTCGGATCGGTACCGGTCCGTGAGTCGTTTGGTACCGGGCCGCGAGAGTTGAGGCTCAGGTGTGAAATGTATGGTTTTCAGGAGTTTTAGCGGTTTTCAGCGTTATTTTGTTATCGTCTTTATATATATATGTATATGCATATATATGTGGGTATACATGTATTTGTAATTGTATATATGGGTTTGTTTGTTTTATATGGCAGAAATAAAAGGTTATCATCATTATCATCATCATTAAAATTTTATAGGTGGCAGCCATCAACTGGAACAATAGTAACCATTAATATTATTACTGCTAGCTAATCACTAGCATAGGGCAAAAACACCAGAATGTCACTGCAAGGAAACCATAACTGCTTGTTTTTACTCATAAATTCTAAGTAATATGTACATACTGAAAGAGATCTTGGTGTTTCCACTGGTGCGATTGATGTTTCTAATTAGAATTAAAAATGGCGGGAATATTCTAACTAAAGTAAGCTAACCGGCGGCTAGCAGAACTGTTAGCAGTATAAATATTTTTGTTTCACTCTGAGAAAGAAAGCTTGTTCACTTAAATATACCAACATATTTCCATAAAATGGAAGATAGTTATTTTCCATTTTAAACATATTTTTTGTGGGAAAACAATTTAAAATTTTTGGAAGTTTAATGACCCGAGAGAGATTTGTAGATACCGGCAAAATGCGTAAGGTGAGACATTTCCCTAGGATTATTACTACTCCTTAAAATTTATCAGAATAAAAATTTCTACATTTTGCCGTAAAATGGCTCTCATATTAATTTATACTATATAAAATAAAATTCTACATTTCTTTTCTTTCTTTTTGTAGTTGAAATAAACAGATACATGGAAATAACTCAGCCCCTAAACTAAAATATGGCTTGTAAGAACAGACTGCTACCATGTGAAAGTTTGACAGTTTTTGCAACACTTCAGTATGATATTAATTTGTGATGCATCTGCTGCTGTTGACTCAGCCACACATCTCTCTCTTTGCCCTGATGAAAGCTCAGCATTGCATCCCAGGTCTCACCCACAAAGCTTTTGTTAAATTCCTCTCCCTAATGTGCGTGTGATGAATATTTTTCAGATGCTTCCTTCAGGCCATAGCTGATCAAAACAAATGCACCTGCACTTTTTTTCCCTCCTTGCAACTGCAACTCCCCCAGGACTGGTAAAAATTGACTCCCTGGCTTCCTCCACCAGGCAATTACGTGCCATCTGTTCCCATCTTGGTTGTTCCAGCTTGTTTTGTTTCTGCGATTGTTCGTCTAATATCATAGGCCTGAAAGTGTTAGAGAGGATGGCGGGGTGGGGGGTGGGGGTAAGAGTGGAGGGGGGCACAAAAATGAGGAGTGGCATGAAGAGGAATTAATCGAATCTAACAGTCGAACCAGATCTTCCCCTCTGAAAGGAGATAGTCCCACTAGAATGAGGACAATTACCATATTCATCACCTAATATTGCCTGCTGTATGCAAAGTGGAGAAGAAGAGTGTGATATGACTTTCTTGACCATCTTTCTAATTCCATCTGTGGAAGCTTACAGGCTTGTCTTTTAATTGTTTGTTTGCAACAAGTCCATGTTGTACCTGCTTTGCTGTGGCGCTGCCATTTGTTGGAGAGTGCTAATAATAACCCATTAACTTCCCTGTCATATAACCCACTGATAAATCTATATGTGTGGTTGTTATGCTGCCATGCTGAATCACAATATTGTTTTGTTACAGTAACTATTGGGCCCATTACTCTCTGCCACACACACGGGCTGGTAGCGGCGTGTAGATTTAATTGCGGTGATGTTGCAGGCGAGGCGAGCAGCTGGATTGGAGAGTTTTAACAGTGATATCAATAACGGAGCGCCACCTTAGGCCGATATTATTTTCCATCTCTCTTGGCAGAGCGGAAGATAGAAATAATCAGTCATAACACCAGCCAGGCAGCCTGTAGGACCCCGTCTGACATCCAGCAACACTGATGGCTTAGGACCCATCTGTGTCCAGGGGGCAACGCTCAGTGTGTGTGTTTGAGTGTGTCGCTGACGATAATTGGTGAGAAGATGCCGGATCCTATAAGAAGCGTGAATCTGTTACTGTGCTGAAAGGCTCATACAGTAAAAACCATAACTGTGTTAATCAGTGGATATCAAACCTCTTTCGTACCATCTTAAACAAGTATCCAGTGCTTGCTTTGGCAAACCAACATTTTACGCTACAGTTTTTAGATATCAAATGAAAAGAAAGGAAAAGAAAAGAGACAGCAAAAATAGCTTGACAATAAAATATTTTGAAAAAACGAGTGACAAAAAAAGAAGATGGAAATTATCTGCAAGCAGCTGAGGACAAATTCAAGCACAATATCATTCCAGTATCTCCTTAACCTTCTTCTGTAAATTGTTACCTCTGAGAGGTTTCGAGTCTCCTCCCACAGAACCGGTGAGATCATTTGGTTTTTAATAACGGTAATTAGATAAGCAAAATCCCATAATGCAACTGAATATCGACAGGCAGCTGTTGAACATACGTGGTTTGAACCTTGTTGACAGCAGCAACAAACCCTGTAGGTTTACTGTTATTTTAAATTCATGTGCGCAGTTTCTTTTCCAAAGTGGCCACCCTGGTTGGAATGGCAGCTTTAAAAAAATAGGAAGGTAAGTGTGAGTCTTTAATTGGTTGCAAATCTGTTAAAAATGTGAGCTTCCTGTGGAGAGATGCTGATAAGATTGACCGACAGACAAATCTGTAAAATGCTATATGATGGGAAATTTTCATAGCTCAAGTTATTTAATATGAAAATATACACAACTAAGAAGTATTTTCCTCTAATTAAATTACTTTATGAAAATGATTTAATCTTTATTTATATAGTAAAGTATCTTTAAGTTGTGTGTGAAACGAAATATAGCTGTGGGGTGAACCCCTGGGAGTTTTGGCTCCTTGTTCAGTTGGTGAGAAAGTAAGTCTTGACACTCAGCCTGAATGATAACCTCTTTCTATAGAATAAAATACATTGCTTTCTTAGAGCTGTTTAATTTGGCATTAAACAGCTCTAAGGAAGAACAAATTCTATTAACTTGCATGGCAGTCTCCCCTTCGATTCTTTATATTTGCTGACATCTAGTGGTTCAAACTTGAAATGGATGTGTAGAACAAGCGTCAATGGAGAACTTCGCTCTCAGACTGCTGCCAACGTGTGATTTCTAGGATATTTAAAAGTAGAATGGGAGGCAGAGCCATTGGCTTTCAGGCCCCTCTTCTGTGGAGTCAGCTCCCAGTAAATAAACATGCTTTTCTTTTCTGTTTCATATTTCATATGCTGGTTTGCCTGCAATAATGCCAAATAATAAGCTACTCCGTCAACATGACGTGATTCTATAGCATCACACATTACGATGTTTTATCTAATTGTCTATGACCTCAGCGCATTCGAAATACACTAAAAGCCTATTAAGAGAGATATGAATTTATTTAGAACTCACCGGAAAGAAAATGATGCGAGCAAACCAACAAAAAATTGGGGATGGCAGAGAACTCGATATCCGCTCATCTGACCGCTGCAATCCAAGCCTGACATCTTCGTTTAGTAATATCGGATACATGAAATCCCTCCCGTTGCCTCCAGGAGGGGAAACGATTAAAAGTGAGCCCATTTTCCAGCTTCTTGCCTTCCCTATCGTGTGATCTAACGTTGCAACCGACAACACAGCACGTACGAACCATAGCTGACGCTTCCGTGTACTTTCTTTGGCCTACTGTCATGGCGAGAGGGGGCGTGGCCCAGCTCCCGTGACATCACGCTCCAAAGCCCTATAAACCTAAGCTGCTGCAGAGTTCCCATGATGCACTGAGTGTTTCTTCTTCTCTCATCTTTTTTCACTCACTTTGTGTTTATGCATCAGTCTGCATTTAATTATTAGTTCTTATTCATCTCTGGCTCTCTTCCACAGAGCGTCATTTGTCCTGTCTTCCTCCCCTCATCCCCAACCGGTCTCGGCAGATGGCCCCACCCCTCCCTGATCCTGGTTCTGCCGGAGGTTTCGTCCTGTTAAAAGGGAGTTTTTCCTTCCCACTGTCGACATTTGCTTGCGCATTTCGGGTCATATGATTGTTGGGTTTTTCTCTGCATCAGGTCCTTAGTTTACAATATGAAGTACCTCGATTTTGTGATTTGGCTTTATATAAATGAATTGAACTGAAATGTACCGAATTAGTACATTGCTGTATTTTCATTAAATTAAAAAACTGATGGCTTATAATATACAGTGTTTGTGTTTCTAAACCTAGCGAAAGTTTGCTGATATAACACACCGAATAGTTAAGTTACATTAAAATTATTAGTAGTATTATTAGAGACAGCTATATGCCTATTGTGTATTTCGTTTATCTAGTTTAGGAGCCAGAGTCCAATCAAAGTGAGTTCTAATGTGACATAAAATAATCCATCCATCCATCCATGCATTCGCTTCCACTTATCCTTTTCAGGGTTGCGGGAGCCTATCCCAGCTGTCATAGGGCGAGAGGCGGGGTACACTCTGGACAGGTCGCCAGTCTGTTGCAGGGCTATCACACAGGGACAGACAACCATTCGCACTCACATTCACTTGCACATTCACACCTAGTGGCAATTTGGATTATCCAATTAACCTATCCCCACAAGCTGCATGTCTTTGGATGGTGGGAGGAAGCCGCAATACCTGGAGAGAACCCACGCAAACACGGGGAGAACATGCAAACTCCACACAGAAAGACCCCGGCCTGATGGTGGAATTGAACTCAGGACCTTCTTGCTGTGTGGCAACAGTGCTAACCACCTTGCCACCGTGCTGCCCATTTTGATATAAAATAATCAAAATTAAAAATCCATCTGTAATTATATAATTGCTGATGGATTTTATTATTCAAATATTTACAAAATAATAAGGAGTAAGTCTGTGAAAAAAACTTTTTACTTGATTGATTTTTGAATGGGAATTCATTCTTGAAAAGCAGTCATCCTCAGGATGTTTGTAGATCTTCATCCTCACCTGCTAAAGTCTGCCTCAGATCAGCAGGTATTTAATGAGAGACATTTGTCATGAGCAGACAGATGATGGCAGATGATTTCTGCAGCATCTTTCTGTGGGAGAATATGTATCATCACAAATGTACCAGCAGGATCAAAATGACAAAAACATAATACACATTACATTTGTTTCAGAATAGTTCTGTGCTCCATCAATCTCATCGTCTTGGGGTGGGGTGAAGTTTTTATGTCTCATGTCGCTGATAGGGTGCTTGAATGCGAATATACTCCGGATTAAGTTTGAAGGTACACCCTCTTAGCTATCGTTTACATATATCATGCATAAACTGTTTTTGCTTTTTCCCCCCTCATAAATTTTTCAGCTCCCCAAAATGATCTACATTTTCAAAGAAGTTAAAATTATTATCCCTTACTGTAATTCAATAACACAACAATGCAGCCTGTGAAATATGCAAGGACAAAAAAAAGGGAGGGGAGAAAGATTGGGGGTGAGGGTGAGTGGGGAGGAGGGAAGGAGTAGAGGCTGCAGGTCAGAGCAGAGTGAGGAGCAGAAGGAGCAGTGCACACCTTGGTTACAGGTAGGACCTCCTTAGCATTGCTACTTTTAAGACAAAAAGGTATACATTGTTCTGTATATTCACCTTTAAAATGCTGGTATGCTATATAAATACCAAAAATGCAAATGATGGCTTTTAGGGACAATTTGCGACTCACAGATTTCTTTCAACCAACTGCGGGACATGCGAGTTTCAAAGAGGTGTTTAGCTGTGCTGAGCTTTACACTCCGTAACACTTTCTGAATAGCTCTCTTGTTTAGTTTGGATATGCAGTAACGCTCATGACCGTACTGCATAATCTTTTCAATTATGAATGGTATCATTTATTTTACACTCAGTGGAGGGCGTTTGGTAACTTAGCAACTACTGCCTCTCATTCAACATTAAAGTGGGGTAACATGAGAAGTCAGTGTCTTCTCTCCAGATAAGTGACAGGGATTTGTTACTGAATGTAACCTACAATTTCCTTAACTTTAACCGACAGATTAATTCATAAACCGTGCATCTTTTAACCCATGTGTGCATAAACTGTAGTTTGATTAAACTTGTGTTTATGTGTTCCGTGATTTCCTGCATCTGAGTTCTGTTTAAAATAATGTTTCAATTGACCTAAAAATGTACAACAAATCACTCATGGAAAATCTTAAACATAAAAGAACCCATAGTAAATAGATTTTATCCATTCAAAACAGGAGTTCACATCTTTCCTTTGGGGCCTTATTGTGAACCTGCACAGGTAAACTGATACCACCCCTTTCATCCTCGCAAAAGCTTTTTTGTTTGTTCCAAGGGAGCACAGAACTGCCTACCCAGGTCTACACTAACATATACAGTACATGCTCCTACCAACAAATGCCAGCTCCGAATATGATCCCTTTATAAATGGCCATAAAACGCATAGGCTTGCTGAAAGCACTGACCTTCTCTCACATACTTTGTGTCAGAGTTGAAAGACAGAGTTCAGTTTCAATGCTTTAAGCAGATAAGCGTGGCTGTTTCCATCAAGAGCGACAATGGGGCACCTGTGCTGCTTTCAGAAAAAATATTTGAGGCTAAGATTTCACGATGAGTAACATCAAGAGAAACAACTTGGCAAGCATAAACCAATGTGTTTTGCCTGGACTCCATGTGTAATGAGGATTTAATAATAATTTGAAGTGAGAAAAAGCAGTAGATTATAAAATAAGATATACTTGAGCCAACCGTCGATTAGCATCCTGTTAGAGACATTTATTGTCTTCACCAAACTCTTCCAACAGAGTTAAAGTCTGATTACAACACTGACCTCAGAGAAATGGAACAGTGGTTACCTGAGAGTATTTTGGAGTCCCGTGAGAAACTGGATATTGTGTGGGATAGATAAAGTTGCAATGAAAGAGACTCTGTGTCCCAGTTTTAAAACAGCAACAGATAGGCCATGTGGTTTTTCACAGGGCGGACTGTGGCATTCATTAATAAAACACCACAGACTGTGTTGATGAGACCCAAGACATCTCAGTGACATACCATACTTAATTTTGCTTCAGATCTACTTAGCTTTTATATTGACCTGCCACTGGATGAACATCTTATTTTGAATTCTACCTCCACATGTCTTACATTTTTTAATGCGTTCAAATACTACAAAAGTCTGTGTATTTTCTATTTACATGAATAATCTTTTAATTCTTTACAGAAACATAAAGGAGTAAAAAGTAAAAAGAGGACTACTGAAATCTGTCCAGCACAATGTTAATGAGGTCTCACTCAGAAAGAAGAGCCCTTCCTGGGTTCTCAGCCCTGCTGACACATAGCACTCCAAAACTGAAAGATGTGACTTTCCCACCTCCACTTTCTCAAACCCCACGGGAGTCCATCTTTACTCCCATATCTCTTACTTCACCACCTCCATGGGTAACACAGGCTCTTTCCAATCTGGAGCGAGGAGAACAAGAACTTTTAAATCTCAGGGAGCAACAGCAGGCCGAAGTAGAGGAGGTGAACCGCGAATTGGACAGCGCTGCAATTGAAGCTCAGCGAGAGGAGCGTCGCCTTCTTGAAAAGGTTGAGCAAGATCACAGAGAAGCCCAACGGCACCTCAGTCAAGTGAAGAGGGAAAATGCTGCTGCGGTGAGAGTTGTGCAGTCACTTGTTGATCAGCAACTCAGAAAAATTGGTCAGCTGAGGGAACAGATACAAAGATGGGGGAGTACAGCTGGAGAATCCAATAGAAATCAACTGCAAAGAGGGGTGGCAGAGATCATCCAGCCATGGGAAATCTCTCTAACACTTAAAAGAGTCAGTTTTTTACCAAGTCCTCAGTCCAAATCTTTAATCTTAGGGGAAGTTGATGTTCGTGAGCAAGGTATGACCTACCACATTGGTGTCTGTAGTGCTCAAGGACAAAAGTGTGCCTTGCACTCAGGAGATTTGAAATTTTTGAACCTTTCCCCTCTAGAAATTAGAAAGGAACCTCAACCAAACAGAACTGGCCAAAGGTATAGTCCAGAGGAGAGCATGAAGATAAATAGTGGGAACGTGCGTATTGTCCGGAAACTACGTCTGTCAAGTTCTACAGAGAATGAGGAAGACTTAAAATCACCGAACTCTCCCATATCAAGACGCCGTGGTGTATCCGAGTCTTCCCAAGATGAAATGGAATCCATGTTTTCAGACACACAAGGGCAAGACCTTTTCCTTGCTGTCCAACCTGTCTCCAGTCAAGGAGAATCTGAAGGTGATGACTCTGACAGCAGACCAAAGGGACCAAAGAGACGCAATACAGTGAAAGGTAAAAGAAAGCAAAAGTCTCTTGTCTTGGTGTCATGTAAGGAGCCATCCTGTCCTCCTGAAGAAACTGATACAGCAACATCTCCAAAGACTAGGCACAAATGTTCACTCTCCAGGCACAGTCTTGTAGATGTTTCTACAAGGCATCTTTCTCTTTCCCAACAAAGCCTTTCACAGAAATCTTCATTGGACAATGGAAGCCCACCATCCCCAGCCAACAGTGAGGATTTCTGCTACACCTATACTGTGAATACTCCAGTAAATGGATCGCTTAGGCAAGAGCACTGTCGATCAGTATCCACAGCTGACCTCTATGGTAAACTCCGTCCTTTAATTAGTGATGACAAGACTGAGAGCAGTGGAATCAGAAAGGTCAACAGAATGTGTCTTGTCTCTGAAACCTCAACTTTTGAGCAAGGCCAAGGAAACTCCCCAGAATTTGAAGGGAACACAAGCCGTGATGAACAGCAGTCCACAGCCACGACTCAAGTTACACAGGGTTTGAGTTCAAATCGTGTGAGCAGATCTCTGTCAATGTCAACCATTGAAGGTGACAAATTCCACAGAGCCAGTGAAACACAGCAGGATATGGAAGAGGGAGCTGTGTCTGGTCTGAAGGGGCTGGGGGAAAGAGCTGGTGGTTCAACTGCCCTAGACTCGGCTTATCTAGTCAAACAGTTTGGAAAACAAGGATCAGGCCGTACTGACTTCAACCTGCCAAGTGGTATCCACGCAACTGTCAAAGGGCAGCTATTTGTGGTGGATTGTGGTAATGCCAGAATTCAAGTCACAGATCTCCAGAAGAATGTTGTACAACAGGTGTCTCCTTCAGGACCTGAAAGGTCATCCCGCATCTGCAACTACTTTGATGTGGCTGTGAATTCAAAGGGCCTCATAGCCCTGACTTGTGCTGCTGAACGAGCTGTGCTGGTGTTCAGTCGTCATGGACGGCTGCTGCAAACATTTGGAGGCACTGCAATCGGTTCTACCACTGAAGAGTTAGATGCTCCAAGAGGGGTCACTGTTAACCGTCAAGATGAGTTTTTAGTTGCTGATATCAAGCGCGGCACTTTAACTGGCTTAAAGCTGGATCCCAAAACAGGGGCCAGGTTAGAGCGCACAGTGGTGACAGGGTACCACAGACCCTACTTGGTTGCAGCTTGTCTCACCACTGGGCTCATGGCAATATCAGAAAGAGGCAATGAAACTGGGCGTGTCCCATGCATTCGAGTCCTGGAGCCAGGCTGGAACACTATCCGAATACTGGGAGTGTGTTCTGGCCTGGGGCCAGTCCTGACCTGTCCATGGGGCCTCTGTATCGACAGTGATGGGGATGTATTGGTGACAGATTGGGGTAAACAGCACCACCGTGTTCTTATCTACCCATCCAAGGGAGTTGGCTGGCCTCTGGTGACTGACAACCTAAGTAGCCCAAGAGGTCTAGCCCTTCTCCCTGATGGCCACATGGTAGTGTCAGACAGCATGAATCACTGCATCAAGATCTACCAGTACAAATAAATGCGGTGCATGGTAAAGACTGAGATGCAACAAAATAGAGATACAGTAAGGGTGAAAAGTTTTAGAACACCCCAATTTTTCCAATTTTTTATTGAAAACTATGCAGTTTTATGTCTCATTGCACTCTGAAATGAAAGCATGTATTTTAAACTTCTGACTGATCAATGTAGCCACATTTGGCAGATATAACAGCTGAACACACACCCGTGGCATTCACTCTACAACAGAGATCAAATATTCTTCAGAAAGTTCTTCCCATATCTGTTGCACAAGTTCCCATAAATGTAGCACTTGTAGGTTGCTTTGCTTTCACTCTTCTGTCCGGCTCGATGGGTTTAAGTCTGGAGACTGTGCCGGTCACTCCATGTTTTCAAGCTTACCATCTTGTTCTTTTTTTCCTGAGGTAGTTCTGGCATAGCTCGGACCTGTGTTTTGGGTAATTATCTTGCTGTAGGATAAAACCCTGACCGACTAGGAGGATAACAGAGGGTATTGCATGGCGCTGCAGAATGCTGTGTTAGCTGTTTTGGTTCAGGGTGCCTCTCACTCTGTACAAGTCAAATCAAACTTCAAGTCATCACACTTCCTCCTCCATGTTTGACAGTTGATGCCACACATTGTAGAGCCATCCTTTCACCTACTCGAAGGCATAATACCTTTTTCCAGTCTTCAGTAGTCCAGTGGCGATGTCTCATGGCCCAGGCAAGCCTCTTTGTCTTATTCTGACGTCTTAGCGATGGCTTTCTTCCTGCAGCTTGTCCTGTCAAACCTGCAGCTTGAAGTCTTCTCACAGTTGAAACTGAGACTTGCTTACAACAACCACTATTGAGCTGTGCTTGAAGCTGTTGTCCTGTGAGCCGCCTGTAACACGAACTGTGAAATCTCAGAAACTTGTCCTCTGATTCAGTTGTGGCTTTGGGTCTACCAGACCTTTTCCTGTCAGAGTTTGCCCAAGTTTCATTGCCTTTTGATGGTGAAAGAAACTGTACTCACTGACACCTTAACTTTCTTTGCAATTTCTCTTTAGGAAAGACTTACATTTTTAAGTGTTATGATGGTCTGTCTCTCTTCCATTGTTAATTGCATCTTTCTTTCTTTCTTTCTTTCTTTCTTTCTTTCTTTCTTTCTTTCATTTTTGTAGCAACAAACTACTTTCTGCCGTGCAATACTGTTCAGCTGATGCTCACGAGGGTATGGTACCACAACGTGTTCCAATACTGCTTTCATGCAGACGTAAGTTGGAACACCTGTAAGAATTAGTCGCACCAACTTTCAAGGGTTGATCAAGCTCTATTGTTGCAGAACAGTTTTAAATTGTTAACCCGTTTTGTGTTCCCTGAAAAAGGCCTTTTTGAATAGTTCTGAAATGCACATTATTTTTCAGTTTTGGGTAACCTTACCCTTTTTTATCCTCTGGTAGTTCACCACTTACCTTCTCACCATCTCAATCTATTCATTTGACTTGAATTGCATTAAATAACTGGAAAAATTTGGGTGTTCTTAAACTCTTGACCGGTAGTATATACTAACAATAATTGGTCTAATAATTTGAGGTAGGTTAAACTCTTAGAAGAGTTATAATCTGACATTTTTTGAGATTCTTCTAAAATCTTGTACCTCTTACCAGTTATATTTGACATGATCATGCTTGAAGAGGTTTAAAGATTTAGTGTCATAAGTTAGAGTGGTGTAGAAAATTACTACTTTGATAGAATAAATTTTCAATATTTTCCTTTAATTTCCAATTCCAGAAGATGCAAGCAATATGGCATGCTTGGAAAATGTGAGCACAGTGCAACGGGTACATCTGTAACTCTTGATAATTGAGTGTTCCTGCGTGATATTTAGACTTTTTGTGTATATTCCCATATTGGAAAACATTTAGATGATGAATAATAATCATGACAAAATATAATAAACTCATTGTAATCTCTCCTGTATCAAACTCTTTAGTTGGCTTGGGAAGGTCTGAATAACGTTTGTACTGTCAGTTTCTTAGTTAATTTTATTAAACTTTCATTCAAATCTAATTTCCAGCTATTTTGTTGTTTCTGGAGATTTTTTTTAACCCTACACTTTCAAGGGTGGTTCAATAGCTTTTGGGTATTTCTATAACTGAGAAACTGTCCAAAATTGCAGTATTTCCAGAAATCTCTTACAAACACTGTAACACAAATGGAGTCTTTTTTGACCAACGTGCAGTTATCAAATGTAGTTAGAAGTGGTAACCAGACAGATCAATGATTACACTTTAATCTGCTCCATAATGAAAGTAAATCTTCTCCTCCTTTACTCTCATCTCAAGGCAGATATAGAAATATATTTTGGTCTGCACACATTCTCATGTAGAAAGAATAAAAATTAGCAAAGTTGAGTGAAAAGTGATAAATAATTATGTTACAGCCATATTTTGCAACAACAAAACTTCCATTACTCTGGCTATACAAACACACACACAGGAACACAGGATTTCCCAACCTGTCCACCCACACATGCACAGCACAGAATAAAAGTGCAGCTTCAGCTCCTGTGAAGCTACAGCTACAGCACCAGTCCAGAGTGAGACTCCAGATCTGAGGACTTCAGCAAGAGAAACATGGAGCTGATCACCAGAACTCTGCTTCTGGGTCTGGCACTTTCCCTCACTAATGCAGCACCTGCGTGAGTGTTAATGAGCTCCATTTATATTTTGAAGTTTTAGTCAAAATAGACAATTCGTGTTGGCAGGATTTTTCCTACTATCCTGGCTTTAAAGGCAGCATGATGCGCCATGTCTTTTAAAATAATTTGCGAACACTTGCAGTACGAATTCTCTGTGTGTTGATTCTTTGTTGAGGTTAAAAAGGCAAAATGTGAAACAACTCATAAATTCTCTCAACTCTGTAAATTCAGGAATAATGGAACATATTAAAATTGATAACCTTTCTCAAAACATCAGTCTGTAACTATTTAGACATAATAATAGAATAATTTCTGGATTTTTTCTTCTTCTTATCAGTTGGCGATTTAGTGAAAAAGTCAGCTTTATCCATTTGGAACCCTGTTTGTTAGATTACAAAGGTCACCAGATGGATCAATTGAACAAATTTAAGACTGCTTAGTCATCATATTATTGCGTTGTTTTGTAAGTGACTCACTTTTTTTCATCTAGTATAATAACTTTTTGAAATTATCTACAGGCATCAAGACGAGCCAGCACCAGAAGGTAGGATTTTATGTACATAAACTGTACGTTGTTTGTCAGTTACATAACAGCTAGATCTCAATCACAGCAGCATTCTATACCGAGCAATACTCGTATGTGTCTAATGACATGCATTTTGAATATTAAAGTTACATTAACAGTTAAAAGTATGTTACTTTTATCTTGGGAATAAAGATGGAGATGCTGCTCTACCAGACCGGTGTGAAGGAATTGAGTTTGACGCTATCACTCTTGATGAGAGTGGAAAAAACCCCTTCTTCTTCAAAGGTATTGGACATGTTCTTTTTCTTAAAATGTTGGACTAAATCATCCTCTAAAATATTGTGTCTGTGGTGTTTTCTCCTCAGAGGGCCACCTGTGGAATGGTTTCTATGGTCCAGCTAAACCCTCAACGATGTTCTTCAAGGAGCTAGATGAACACCACCACCTCGGCCATGTCGATGCTGCTTTTCGGATGCACAACCCAGCGAAACAAGATGCCCACGATCACATCTTCCTCTTCCTGGTACGATCCTCATATGCTTTCAGCTATCATATGGGTCAAGACATCTTTTACTGATCTCAGATATTGTGTACTACTGTGTACTATTGTGTACTATTTCCAGGATGACCACGTGTTCAGCTATTACAACCACACTCTGGAGACCGGATATCCAAAAACTATCCAGGAGGATTTTCCTAGAGTCCCCACACATCTAGATGCTGCTGTGGAGTGTCCTCAAGGAGAGTGCATTACCGACTCTGTTCTGTTCTTCAAAGGTATGTTGGCATTTACTGCTGCAAAACTATTCAGTAAGTCGAAATGAATTCTTTGACAGCATTTTGTTGAGTACTGTGATATAATGAGGCTACAATAAATAAAAAAGAACATTGTGATGACTTGTGATCTCCTTCTCAAAGTGGTCATTTCCCTCCATAGGGCAAGATGTGTATGTTTATGATATAGTCACAAAGACAGTGAAGACCAAGACGTGGCCCCACCTGCCTCTCTGCACCTCTGCTTTCCGCTGGGCAGAACACTACTACTGTTTCCATGGACACAACTTCACCAGGTTCAACCCAGTATCAGGAGAAGTTAGCGGCACGTACCCAAAGGATGCCCGCAATTACTTCATGAAGTGCGAAAACTTTGGTGGGTTCATTAAGAAGAGAATCTTAGAGATTCATTTTGGAGGTTTTTTTGTCAGATACATACAATCTTGTGTGTTTCCCGCAGGTCACGGAGGTGATCACAAGGCTCCTAAATGCAGCGAAGTCAAACTAGATGCCATTACTACAGATGACAGAGGCAGAATTTATTTATTTACAGGTAATGTGACATATGTTTCAAATTCTCAGTCAGCTCTCACTTAGTGTGATCTCCCATAACTGAATAAATAGATTATAATTTAATTATTTCTAGATGGGCTTTTAGCTGAGGGAACTTCGGACAGTCCTTGTATTTTGAGTTAATTTAGGATAAAATTTAAAGCAAAAAAAATGATATTTCAGTTATTTTATTGCCATCAAACATCAAACTGTAAGAGTTTAAATACCAAATAAAATAACATTAACAGTCAACTAAATAATGATGTTACCAAGCTAAACTAAGAAGGTGCATATTAATAACACACTTAAAATAGCATTTAGCTATTTGGCTAAGTAACATATAGCCTTATGTAACTGCTAAAGTAGGATTCTTTTGCAGTTTAGTTGTTGCACAGATCAAACAAACAAATTGTCACTTTTCTTTTTTGTAACTTTACAACTTGCCAGGTGTATTTTTGAACTTTAGTGAGAGTCAGGCTAACCCGGAAAGTTTACAAGGAAACAGCTGAGCTAATAGCATGTTGATCCACACTTTATATGTAGCATACAGATTTAGGAGTGCTTCATCCAAATGTGATCCTGTAAAAAAATGTCTTTAAGTTTTCTGCCATGATAAAGAACAAGTTCAATTTCTCAGGGCTTAACTACATGCGTGTGGACAACAGGCGTAACGGCCTTCACGCCTTTCCAATAACCAGGGGATGGAAAGAAGTGACAAACGGGGTGGATGCCGTTTTCTCCTACACCAACAAAATGTACCTGATTAAGGTAGACACCATATAACCCCCCCCCCCCCACACACACACACACACACAATTTCTGTGTTGAAGTTAAAACTAAAATCCACTTATTCTAACAAAACACTTACAGGATGATCAGGTTTACATCTATAAAACTGATGCCCACTACGTCCTGATTGAAGGCTACCCTAAATCCCTCAGGGAGGAATTAGGCATTGAAGGAACCGTGGATGCCGCTTTCCTCTGTCCCAATGAACACACAGTTCATATACTCCAAGGTAAGTTACTGAGTGCTTATGTCTTAGTTTTTGTGGAGAAAATTGGTATTTACATTTGCTTTCTCCAAAAGGACACATGATTCGTGACGTTGATCTCACTGCCACGCCCAGGGTCATCAACCGAGAAATACTTTTGCCCTTGCCTGACATTGATGCTGGTCTCTGTGGTCCAGATGGCATTAAAGTGTTCAAGGGTTCACAGTATTACCTCTATGAAAGTCCCATGATATTGGCTACAAGCAGGATCGCTCCTGTTCCTCGAAACATCACGTCAGGAATGATAGGGTGTGAGGATTAATCAGAAAAAGAAAAATGAGGAAGAAACCTTAATAATAATTTACTGGCAAGTCAGTTTTTGGACGTAAAGACTCCAGCGAAAGCTAAAGTAATAGGGAACAGCTTTATTAGGTGACCAACGCGTTTCGGCTTGTGGCCTTAATCAGGGTCATTCAAGTCAGTTTTTGGAAAAATGATCATGTCTTGCAATGAAGTTTGACTTGCTTGGTGAATAAAGCATTTTTCATGGTGAAATCTTTATTATTAAAGCATCTATATTTTGAATCTGCAAGCTTGGAACTGAAATCAACCAAGTTCAGTTAAAATGAAGTAATGTCAGAGTTTGGCCACAAGAGGACCTGCTGTACAAAGGCATGCATATTCCCATGCATGGCTCTGTCCCAGTGATTTGCTTCTTTAATGAACAAAGTGTGACTTCTTCTTGTTGTTGCACTGATATTACAGGTCCTCTTGCTGACCAAAAGTTTTTTCTTTTCTTATAGCTTTCAGAAATGATACTGGTACTTTAAAACTTATATATATTTCTTTTCTGTCAGCTTTATACAATCAATACGGAGTATTCAGGTATCTGAAAAATCCTTTTCAGGACTATTACTTGACTAAAAGGCATCAGGTCAAACAAACAGCTCATGCAGATTGTTTTCAGTCATTGCTTCTGTGCCCAAATGAGACACATCCTCTGATGTCACATCCAAGGGGGCACTTGAGTGCTCTAAATGCCTCTTTTGTAAGTGCATCTGCCTTCCAAGGGGCTCTTCGGTCGGCCCAGATAACATTTCGGTTAGCTTAAGTGCTCCTTTAGTGTGAAAACTAGGAATTAAAAAATGAACTTTTGGCTTAACCCCTCCCTCTTAAATAGCCTATTGATTGCACAAATACACAAGGGCAGCACAGTAATGCACGTGATGGAGCTTTTATCCATTGTGTTGATTTTAAAATAATTTTCCTCAGACAATCTCTTTTTCACCTTAACTTTTGAATATGTCATATGACAAATAAAACTTTTACTAGATCATACCTTTTATTAGCTTCTTGAACGTGTTGTAGGTTTTACAATTATTTTTGAAATTAAAAAATGAAAACAAAGTTAATTTTTAATATGTCAACATCAAAGTCAGGTATTGCATTTCCATCATCCTTTTATTATCAATATGTATATGTAGATATATATAACAGAGTTATAAATCCAGTTCTCTCTCTTTATTGCAAAATATTTAAATTACTGTCTCTAGCCATACTGGACCATGCAGACACGTACGCACCAGCCTGCAAGAGTCCAGAGGTCGGAATAGCATTAGCAGGCATTCAAGGCCTTTTCTCTCCCCGGAGAGGTTTTTGTTCAGCCAAAATCCCTGGGACTTTCAGCCAGCATAAAAGAAGTGCTGGCCTCAGCACAGTTTAATGGGTGAGGCCACTGGGACACACACACACACACACACACACACACACACACACACACACACACACACACACACACACACACACACACACACACACACACACACACACACACACACACAGAGAGAGCACAGTTCATACCTGTTACATATTTTTACACTTCAACTGAGTTACTTGATTTGTGATAATAGATGTAATTAAAAGAAAATGACTCAATTCGATTTAGACTAGGAATACACTATCTTGGCTATACTTGTGTCAGTGGGTCTATCCTTTCCATTAAGTTGTATGTTGTTTGTTTCACCACATGTCAGGAGCTATGCCTTGTTTGATAGAGGGAGAGCTAGCATAGCATGGAACGCTAATAACAAAAGCTCAGTACGTTGTAACTATTTGATATCTGCTATATCAACAGCTCTTCTTTGTAGTTTACAGTAGCTTTGACTCCAAATGAAGCTCCTCAGCCTCAGCAATCGATATCATACAATATCATACATATACAAACTAATAGACTGCTTTTTTTCTATCTCACATTTTGCCTACAGGCTGCTAGAACATAATTAGGTTTACACATTTTTGGATAACAACACAACTTTTGTAATTTTGCATCTGTACACCACCACAGTTGATTTTACAGTGATGTGGAAAAGTATTTGCCCCCTTCCTGGTTTCTTAGGATTTTGCATAATTGTCACACTGTCATGTTTTGGGTCATAACATACATTTTATTATTAGTCAAAGAAAACCCGAGTAAATCCAAAATGCAGTTTTTAAATGATGATTTAATTTATTGTAACTGCCCCCATGAATTAACTACATTTTTTTAAAGCTGACTTCAGTTCCACTAGCCACACCCAGGACTCATCACTATTACACCTGTTGAATTAAGAAATCACTTAAATCTGTCAAAGTGAAGGCATCTTCTGTGGCCTGAAATACCACAGAAGTAGGGATGGGAATCGAGAACTGGTTCCCAGTATTCCAATTCTTTAGAATGTTAGTCTACTTGTCTATCAATCCCAATTATTGGCTCTACTTACACGTATGGTTTGATCTATCAAACCAAGTCATCTATCAAACTTGATGGACACCAACACGTTCTCACTCCCAAAGCGTAACATTTTACGCTAGGTGACAAATAATCAACATATTACGCTTCTGGCCACCCAACACGTCCCTACATTACGAAACATGAGAACCGTTTGGAATGAATCTACACATGTACGTTCGTTTCGATTAAATCGCTTTGGAAAACACTATCTAACGTCATTAGAGTGCTGGTTAAGGTTAGAGATGAGGTTATGGTTAGGTATAAGGTTAGGGTTAGAGCTGGAATACATGGCTGGAACGTGTATTTCATCCATAACCCGGCTTGTAGCATAGGAACGCGGACGGTCACCTTTCGCGTTCCTCAGGAACGCGAGACTTGACAAATCGTCATTATATTACTCCTCGGGAGTGAGAACAGGCTGTGGAGGCAGTGTTATAGTTATGTTATAGCATGGACATCACTAGTACTTTTGATGATGTATTCTAAAGCTTACATGGCACACTGTCTGTTCAGATTCAAACAAAGTCTGCAAAACTGATGGGAAGGAAAAGTGCAAATATGAAGAACATGTTTTTCAGTTAAAAAAGACCCAGCTGGATGCAAAAAAGGCTCACAAACAGTGATGGCAGATGCAGTAAAAGGTCTGAAAGAGCATCTCAAGGTATCAAGCACAACATACGGTGATCAGTCCAAAGGTTCCAGAGAATCATTGACTGCACAAGATTTTAATTTAAAAAAAGTAAAAAAAACCAAAACAAAATACTCCTTGCACTTAAAATGATCGTTGTTTGTCCAATTGAAAATGGGGGACTATGTAGAATCACTGAGGGTTAGATTCAATGTATCACCAAAAATTTAATTAAAGAATCTTTAAGTGTTCCCTTGGAGCTTGGAAATAACTAGAAGTGGCTGTGCATAGTGTACATCTGCACAAGTAAAGAAGAAACTGATAAAAACCCCACATTGGCTGAGAGGCAGAATAAAAGACTGATGCAACAAAACCATGAATATGCTAATTAGCACTCTCAGTTCAATTCAATTTTATTCATATAGCACCAATTCACAGCAGTCACCTCACGGCTTTGTAAAGTAAAGACCCTAAAATATTAGAAAAAAATCCCAACAATCATACAACCCCAATGGCCAAGCACTTTTTACCAGGAAGAAACCTCTAGCAGAACCAGGTTAGGCTAAGTTTTAACTACTTTCCATTGAAATCAATTGGCAACATTGCTCCGGACCCCAAAATATTCCAAAACAAGCAACAAATATAGGTATGGTACAAAATATTTATTGAGTAACAGTTCTGTAAACATCTGAGGTAAATCAACATTTACATCAACATGTTCTTCAACAAAAGGTTCAGACAAAAGGCCCTTCTCTTCAAAGACAATCATTTTACAGTGGGAGTAGTCGCAGGGGTTATTCTGTGTGTGCTCCTGCTTGTGTAGATGATAAGTCCATCATATAATCTTCATCATTTCCCATCAGAAAGTCTTTGATTCAAGGTACATCCACTGGTAAAAGCTAGAGCCAACATCTCTTCAACCATTTTCAGGACAGAAAAATATCACTTTAGTTTCATTTCTCGTCCATTCCAAGTCTAATTGTGTTTGTTATTTCCACAAATAAACTAAATATGTTAATATATCCCTCTTTATACGAAACCCTTCTGATTTTTGCTTCTCTCTAAATATTTCAATGTCTTCATAACTGTCTAACTGTGCAAAACTTTACCTACATGTCAAAGATACTAAGAACAACTTGGTACAATAAAGTTAAAAAAAAAAACATTTAAGCAATAAAAAAAGATAATACCTTATTTCAAAAAGTCATCTTTTTAAAAGAAACTCTAACATAATGTATTTTCTGTATTATCTCTTTGGTGGATATTTCTTTGGTTTGGTTAAATCAACACATCACAACCTGCAACTTCCTCTCTAAGAATAGATTAAGTGGTTCAGCATCTACAGTGTGCTGAATTTATTGTCACCCAAACTTGATCAGAGACATAAACTCTATCCACAAACAGCATTTATGGGGGGGCTTATTTTATGCATTACAAAATGATTTGTTCTTAACTACAAAGTATGTAGAACAAGTTCCTTTCACCGTATATTGATTCTAATTTATCACCTTGTTTCTTATGTTCATTTATGCGCTTTAGGAGTTGAACTCATGACAAGATGGAAAACTTTAACTCCGAACTTTGAAAAGTTCCAAACATGAACCTCAGATTGACCCCATCAATGGTATGCCATCTAGTTTTACAGAAAATACATTCTTAATCACAAACTTAATGACTGCAATAACATCATAATCAAATAAAACAGAGGTAACACTCTACGAACAGATTCAATGTCACTTGAGGCATGTCCCATCTCCAGCGAATAGCAAATATTTGGCAAGTACTGTGGCATTCTCCTTCACTGTTTTGATATTGATATTGGTATTAGGCCATTAAAAAAATACCTTAGGATGTCAACACTTTTACAGATTGATGAAACCTGAAATGTGACATAGTTAATGTAATGGCCTGTATTTATATAGCGCTTTTCTAGTCCCTAAGGAGCCCAAAGAGCTTTACATATCCAGTCATCCACCCATTCACACACTGGTGATGGTAAGCTACATTGTAGCCACCCTGGGGCGCACTGACAGAGGCGAGGCTGCCGGACACTGGCGCCACCGGGCCCTCTGACCACCACCAGTAGGCAACGGGTGAAGTGTCTTGCCCAAGGACACAACGACCGAGACTGTCCAAGCCGGGGCTCGAACCGGCAACCTTCCGATTACAAGGCGAACGCCCAACTCTTGAGCCACGATCGCCCCTTATGTCTGAAAAGGGCTCTGGTTTATACCATGAACGTGGTAGATGCTTGCAAGGGCTATTGTATTTTGGGGAAACAACCACATTTGCTATGTTGTTTAAAATTTATACTAGACAAACGATCCAGCAGATCCAATTGAAGCACTATTTATCTGTGAATCTGTAAATCCAAAAGATAGGTGGTTGTGCTAATCAATATGCCTGGGAGCAAGGGTAGCTATATATAATATATAAGCTAGCAGTCTAGTCTAGTAGCGGCATTAGCATCTTTGGAACAATAGGTCAGACCCTATTGTTCCAAATTCCTGAGGCAAAGCCCCTAAGGCTCTCTGAGCAACGGAAAAGGGAAGGGGAGCATTAGTGAGTGTCAAATCCACAGTCCAGGATGAAACATAGAGCATCCACGAATACATCGGGAGGATGGACCCCAGAAATAAGCAGCTGCAAGAATGCCTCTGGCAGCTGAAGACAGAGGGCGATGGACGACCAAGCATAGGATGTACCATCGACAGATAGAGGAACTAGATGGCATCAAGATTTCCTACTAGTGGCTAGAAAAGGCCGGCCTAAGGGACAGCACAGAGGCACTGATCATGGCAACACAAGAACAGGCCCTAAGCACCAGATCCAGAGAGGAAGGAGCCTACCACCGCCAACAGGTCCCAAGTTGCAGCTTGTTCAAAGGTGCCCAGGAGACTATCCACCACATATTAGCAGGATGTAAGATGCAAGCTGGGGCCATTTACACTGAGAGGCACAACCAAGTTGCTTGGATGGCGTCCAGGAGCATCTGTGCTGCATATGGACTAGAAGTCCCCAAGTCCTGATGGGAGAACAGCGCCAAAGGTGACTGAGAAAAACAGGTCGAAGGTCATGTGGGACTTTGAGTTCCAGGCAAGCAGATGTTGGCCAACCAACCAGGCATAGCGGTGGTTGAAAAGGAGCAGAAGACTGCAATCGTGATAAATATGGCAATTCCAGCAGATAGAAACATCAGGAAGAAAGCGCTTATGAAAACAGAGAAGTACTGAAGGAACAACTGCAATAGGAAGGGAATGGAAGGAGCTCTAACCCTAAAACTGGAAGAGTGGCTCCAGCAGATTCCAGGCACAACATCAGCAACATTCAGTTTATTCTGGAAATTTAGAACTTAGCTTTATTAAGAATATTAAGTTGACTTTATCCACTACACCATGTCTATGCCATCCAAAAAGTGTAAAATATGAACCTTTTCAAATTGAAATGAATGCACATTATCGAACAATCACTAGATCTATGTTTATGCATTTGGTTTCAGTATATGAGCATTACTTAAAGCACTTTGATATTTGACAGCTGAGCTGTGAAGTATGTGAGGAAAAAAGTGTTTAAATTCAAATGTTAATCACTGACTGTTCTTTGGTAGGTTGCATTTTTTTTTCAAGCGTGTCATTTATAAGCAACTCAAATCTGTTCATAGAGGAACACAAAGTTGCAAAAATACAAAACACAGTTTGCTCCAAACCACTCTCTCTTGCTGTCCTGATGCAAGGCTGACTTTTTTCCCCCCAATGGATAAAATTGGGTAAATTAAAGCTTTAGGGAAGTTACTAATAAGCAACATAACAACCTAGAATGCATAAACCATTATCCATGTGTTTTCTTGTGTTTTTAATCTGGCAGGAATTAATAGAAAAACAGGACATAAATGAACATTCCTATGTGGGATGTGTTAATTACTAACAGCAAAGTAAAAATGAACACTTCTTAGATCATATTGCTTTCTTTTCTCTCAAAAAAATCTAAGAGCTACAGCATAATCTACAGCTCATCTAGAAAATTAACTTAAGAGTCCTCCTAAACAAAACAGCTCCAGGGAACTCAACACTTCCGTGCCACACTGCAAACACAACCAGCAGAAAGAAGGCAGTTTTTATACTCAGTTCAAGCTGCAAAACTTAAACCTGTTCAGTAAGGAACTTTGAAATACTGTCTTATTAGTCGACTCAACTCTTATGCTAAGGGGTTTTGCATAGTGACAAACTTTGGCTCAAAGTCAGTAAAATGTTAAAGCATTTATGGTTTTTGGTTTCTTATGTAAAACTGCAGTTTGATCAGAGACAAACTTTTTAAAAACATAGGTAGTTCTGTATAAAGTCTTGTCGTGCATATCAATGCTGTTAATTATTATGTATTTACATATTTATATATAGTTTACCCTGATGTAACCGCAGAGATATTATTTTGTAAACACGAAACATTATAAATATACCTAAATGCAGACACACACACAGCCTGTAAAGCCTTAGAACTACATCTCTGGGTGGGCCTGCTTTATGGTCACCTGCTATTTTCTAATGCTGGTGAATCCCTCTATTTATTAAAACTACAGGCTGTGTAGAGAGCGTACACAGAGATGGACGAGTTCTACACACTTACGACACTTCAGCTCCACCATCACATCACAAGAAAAATTAAAGCTCAAGAAACAAAAGTGCAAACCTTTCCTCTGATGTCTCACAGGAAAGAAATAAAAGAAAGATGAAAATTAAAAAAAACTGCACAAAAACTTATTAGTAGGTCCAGTCATCATCATCATCACAATAACCTTTCCTTATATGTATTTTTGCTGGCTGTGTGGATATTTTAAGTGTGCAGTTACATTAAATATCATCTAGATTTCTTATCCTGTGTTATTCTTTTGTCAAAGAGGAGTGAGAGAATGGCCAGAGAAGCAAAATTAAGTAGCAGCAAAATTGACTTCTGCATTTCTGTCTTTGTGTCAGTAAACTACTAAAACAATGGATTTGATATGATTAGCTTAAATTGGCTGGGGGTTGTTTTAGTGATACTTTTTCAGTGGGCAATATCATGGCTACAAGAAAATTCCTGAAAACTCTAAGCTGGAATGACAACCATGGCCTGACAGGATTTTTGGTCTTGAAAAAAACTACATACAAAAGATATAGTTTCTTGGTCTATTTAATTTAGCCTCTAAACCTAATAATAAAAAAATAAAATAAAAATAATCTGGATGTTTTTATATGTTTGTAAATGAAAAAAATGGACCCCCATGTGCACAGCCATTACTCTAAACAATTTGAACCTCCTTTGAACTGAAAACTTACACGTTAAGAAACTAATGTGGACATACCCTGATGTTGTCAATATCTATGTAGGGCATCATTTCAGATTCGCAATGCTGACTATAAACTAAGCAGCCAACTCCAGTAGGCATCAGGCTCATGCTGAAGTGCATGCTTAGGTGTGGTTTTATGCTGCAGTGCATATTAAAAGAAAAAAAAAAGCATGTGTAGGCTCTCTCTGAGTATAGAGCATGCATGCATAGTTGGGTAAAAGTGTGAGTGAGTGTGTGTTTTAGCTACACGGCCAGGTCATCGGGGCGAGCTCGTCCACCGCCACTCTTGCTGGCCCGACTTGGCTTGCGGTTGTCTGTCCCCGCAGCAGCAGGAGGCTGATGCATCTCCGCCCTGGTTACCACAGTGAAGTCACTGTGCAGGACCTTAGGTGCTGTGATGACAGCAGTTTCCTCTTTCATTGCCGTCTCCTTTGGCATGAGAGAAGAAAGAGGGGTGTTGCGCGGAAGTGTGGGAAATGCAGATTGCTGCTCCTCTGGTGTTGGGGTCTTTTCCACTTCAGGAGAGGAGGAGGCTGAGGCTGAATTTTTTCCATTCAGATCGTGGACTTCCAGCACCATGTTGTTCCAGTTCTGCTCCATCACCACCAGCTGTCCTTGACTTCCAACACCCACTTTCTCACTGCTGCTATAAAAAGAAGCAGCATCCAACAAGAAGTCGTCTGGGTGGAACGCCGTGTTGTCCATCTTCATCCCAGCAGGCACAGGGGTGGTCGCAGCGTTTAAGGAGGTCACAGCAGGGGAAGACTCTGGTGGGCTGTAGGCCCCTCCCTCAGCTGCCCCGTCTCCCGTCACACTCACGCTGCCAAATGTCGGCAGACAGTCGAGCACCAAAGGAGAGGTCTGCTCAGGGATTGTCTCTGCGTCTGTGGGCTCATCTTCAGCCAGAATCAGTGACTCGCTGTCAGGTGCAAACTCATTGGTGACCCCTCGCTTTACTTTCTTCCAGCCTAGGTGATAGATCTCCAGCAGGTTGAGGACCAAAGAGACACAGGCAACGACCAGCATAAAGATGATGAAGATTGTCTTTTCAGTGGGCCTATGGCAACAGAGGAACAAAAAGAGGTTGTGATTAACAAATCACACCAGTGTATAATAGGAAATGTAACATTAAAAGAAAAAGAAGGAGGAAAATCCAATGTTATTGTTGGATTTCTCATTGTTAAAGCGATAAAGGCTGCAGTGGGAACACTTGGTGATAATCAATTTTAAATAACCCACAAGGGCAAAAATGTTAGTATTTGAACAATATCTTCATAGACTAAAGTAACTAGCTCCTTACTATTCAATATACTATTTATTCATACTATGTCCTTTTACTTTAGACTCCCTCTGTAAACACAAAATCCTCTTGTGTTAACTGAAATGAACCTTACTGTACTCGCTTGTACACTGTACTTCCAACTGGGTCTCTCTCCTAGAGTAGCTTTGCATGATTGTCAGTTCAAAATAATTCAAAATAATCCTTGAGCCTTTTTGCAGGCCCTAGATTCATCCAGATATTGAAATAAGGCTTCTCTTTAAGCCCTTTGCCTTGATTCATACTGACTGCCACTTACAAACAAAAGATTTGATTTGACCATGCTAAGGTTATCACTATTATTGACATCATACAACATACTAATGTGATACAAACTGTCTGATAATGAGTGTTAAGAGCATTTTGTTTATTTATAAATAAACTGACTTCTGACACTGAAAAGCTTCTTAAAAACAGACCTAATCAGACACTTAAACCACCCTCATTTAGCTCATTATTTCTACCTCTTCCAGGAAAGGAAAGATGATTCGTAATTTGTTTTGTTTTTTTGCCCCTGTGGTATTTAAATACTATTGGGTATCAAAATTCTAGTAATGTGGCAACTAGGGATGGGTACCGGTATCCGGTGCCATGATGGCACCGGTTCTGACATAAACGGTAGTAACCAGACCGAAAAGCAGCGCACATTTCGGTGCTTTATTTCGGTGCTTTTTTTTTCCTGAGCTGTGATACGCTTTAGATTCTAGCCAATCATTTTACGTTTCCCAGGATAGTAGGCGGGGCCAGGTACGTACGTTCTTTTAGAGCAGAGCTACAGATTAAAAATGACCAAGGCAAAGCGGTCAAAAGTCTGGCTGTACTTCACAGCAAAATTAGCAAACTCAGCAGCCTGCAACAAGTGCTTTAAGCTGATACTGTGATACTGTCAAAGGAGGTAACACCTCAAATCCGATGAAACACCTGGCGACGCATAGCGTTTTTTTTAAAAGCCGAGAAATGCGCCGTATTTGATAGCTTGCTGTGAGACCTCACACCGAGCACCCTGCGGGTGGGTTACCTGTTATCGGACCCGGAGTTAGCAACATCCCCCAAAAACACGAAGAGGAGAGTCCTGGCCCCTAGCCCTGCCAGTGTAGCAGAAATGATGACGGATGATGATGGCAGCAGCCGCCGTTCTTCTCTGCGTGAGTAGCTTAATGTTGTCCGTGTGTAATTTACGTTGAGTAGGCTAACCACGTTATTAAATTAATGCATGTAAGGTGAACTAGCAAACATCATCATAGCTACATGCGGCTGTCTTCTTGTTTGATGGCAGATACTCCCTTAACCCTGGCCAAAAAGGCTAAAATGACCAAAGAAAAAGTGGAAAACAGTTAAACATGAGAGGTTTTTGGACAAAGTTTGTGTTTTTTCCATTGTTTAAGCACTGCTTCCAGCCAAGAGTGATGCCATAAATCCCCTATAGCTGCAGAAAAGGCTAACATTGTTATCTTTTTACAAAAAAACAGCTGAACATGAGAGGTTTTTGGACCAGTTTTGTGTTTTCCATTCTTTACATTCTCTACACTGCAGACTTCTCCCACAATTCCACCCAGTGCTTCCTGCAGAAGTTCTCTGATGACTCTGCAATAGTCGGCCTCATCACTGATGGGGACGACAAGGAGTACAGAGGTCTGACCCAAGACTTTGTGGACTGGTGCCAGCAGAACTACCTCCAGATCAACGCCAGTAAAACCAAGGAACTGGTGGTAGACTTCCGCAGGCACAAGCATTCTCCACTGCAACCACTGAACATCCAAGGTATGGACATTGAGGCTGTGGACAGCTACAGGTACCTTGGTGTTCATCTGAACAATAGACTGGACTGGACTCATAACTCAGATGCCCTCTACAGGAAAGGGCAGAGCAGGCTGTACCTGCTGCGGAGACTCAGGTCGTTTGGAGTGGAGGGCCCACTCCTGAAGACCTTCTATGACTCTGTTGTGGCTTCTGCTATCTTTTATGGCGTGGTCTGCTGGGGCGGCAGCATCTCTGCTGGGGACAGGAAGAGACTGAACAGGGTGATCCGAAGGGCCAGCTCTGTTCTAGGATGCCCTCTGGACCCAGTGGAGGTGGTGAGTGACAGGAGAACGGCTGCTAAGCTGTCATCCCTGATGGACAACATCTCCCACCCCATGCAGCAGACTGTGACAGCACTGAGCAGCTCCTTCAGTGGGAGACTGCGGCACCCACGGTGTGGGACGGAGAGATTTCGCAGGTCTTTCCTCCCCACTGCTGTCAGACTCCATAATAAAGACTTTAACTGATCAAGCACACACATCCATACATATGCAATAATACTAAGTGCAATAATCCTTTCTGTCATCGTTGTATTTTTACTCAGTTGTATATAGTATTTGTATTTGTATTCTATTTTTATCTTATTGTATATTTATTTTATTTTATTCTACTGTATATAGTATTTTATTCTATTCTGTACAGTTGTGTACTGTATTTATTCTTATTGTATTCTAATTTTTGCCTCATAACTTTTGCACTGTCCACTTCCTGCTGTGACAAAACAAATTTCCCACGTGTGGGACTAATAAAGGTTATCTTATCTTATCTTAAGCACCGGTTTAAGCACCGTTTAAGCACCGGCACCGTTTCAAAAGTACCGGTTTGGCACCGGTATCGGATAAAACCTAAACGATACCCATCCCTAGTGGCAACCCTGTTGGAGACAGGAATATTAATTGTTGTTTTCTTTCAACTCTTTGAAGCAGTCTATTAGCCACAACACTACAACTGATCAAACTGCAATGCCAGCCAGAATTGCTCTTTTTCATTTAGAAACAAAAGGTCCCACATCGCAGACAGGTCTGGCCCGGATCTGGCATCAAGCTAGCACTTCTGACTGACTGGTGTCATGGCAGGATGTATGTCTACCAGATGTGGGCCAGGTCTGGCAATGATGGCACTATTTATGTTCCTATTTTCCTATTTTAGTTAGAAGACCCAAATGCCATGTTGCAATACTATACTGCTATTGTAGCCAGCGTTTCAAATGCAGGTTTGACAGGTTTGTGAGTGTACACTTTATCCAAAACCTAGTGAGGGTTTACTCATGTTTATCACTACTGATTGGAAGGTTATTGGTTCGATCCCTGGCTCCTCTAGTCTGCATGTCAAGAGTGTGAATGTGTATGAATGTAGTTAGGAAGCACCCAGTTTAGAGAGAGTGTGTGATTGGGTGAATGTGGAGCACTTTGAGTAATCCGGGAGAGTAGTAAAGCATTATCTAAGAATTAGTCCATTCACTGTCTGAACAGAGTTTCGTCATGTTACTTTTGCACTATTATGTTCTGGCACATGTTGTTATTACATGGCTTGATTAAGGTACACATTAGGCTGACATCTGGGGCCAGAGCTGAAACTGTTCTGGGCCAGCACAGGGCCAGCAGTGTGTCTACAACTGGCCCATGGCTGCACACAACTTACACATGGCCCACATACCACAAAGAATGACGGCCCTTTGGTATCCCAGATCTGGTTTGCCAGAGGTAATCCACACAGGGGCCAGCACAGGACCACCAGTGTGTCTGCAACTGGCCTTGTGCTGGCCCATGTGTGGGCCACCTCTTGCAAACCAGATCTGGGCCACCAAAGGGCCGTCATTCTTTGCGGTATGTGGGCCATGTCTAAGCACATTGTGTGGGCCAGATCTGGGCCATACCAATTTTGCTATGTGGGGTGTTGTTTAGACTATTAGTGTTGTACAAGAACATAGAGAGTGATAGACTTAGTAAATATAACTGAGTGACAGGATGTATGTGTAGAGTATAATGAAGAATTATTAAACAGACACAAAGAAAAAAATCTTTGATTGTGATGCAAAACAATAAAACTGAACTTTCTTACCTGGAGATGAAGCAGTCCACAGTATTGGGGCAGGGCCAGCGGCCACATTTATAGAGAGGCCTCAGCTGGAATCCATACAGGAAGTACTGCCCCAGAATGAAACCCACTTCAAACAGAGTCTTGAATATTATGTTGAAGATGTAGGTCCTCAATAATGCCCCGCGTATCCTGATTTTTCCATGTTCGTCACGAATTGGGGGTTTCTCCTTTTTCCCTCCACCATCACCAACTCCATTGTGATAGAGAGGGTCATGGTCATCCTGGTGTCGTCCGGCCTTTCTGAGCTCCTCTTCCCTCTCCCTCCTCTTCTCCTCCATGCGAACAATGTGTAGTACATGGCCCAGGTAGATGAGGGTTGGTGTGGAGACAAAGATGATCTGCAGCACCCAGAAACGGATGTGGGAGATGGGAAATGCCTCGTCATAGCAAACGTTTTCACAACCGGGCTGCTGTGTGTTACAGGTAAAGTCTGATTGCTCGTCACCCCAAACTTCTTCAGCTGCTGCACCCAGCACCAAAATTCGAAAGATGAAGAGGACTGTGAGCCAAACCTGGGTCGGACAAACACGACAGTTAGAAGCACAGTAGTTAGTACTTCCTGGATAATGCAGAGGGTAACTAAAGCTTGTGGTTTCTCCACAGTGTCAGTATGGTCTACCCTTTACCAAACTGAAAACCAGAAAATGTCATCAACAATGTTGGCGTATCAAAAGTTCTATGAAAAGGAAATACAGTGAAAATCATCAAAAGGTAAGCTTAATATGTTTAACAGATCATGTTTTTGTTATCAATAGTCGGTCACCTTTCCAATCACAGTGGAGTGTTCTTGAGCATTCTCCAGCAGTCGCCCTAGAAAACTCCAGTCACCCATGCTTCTCTCAGTTTTCTAGCCTGCAGAGAGACATGAGAGTCTATGGTGAACAACAAAAAGTCAATTAAAGAACAATACCACAGAAAGTCAGTATTTAGGATTTTATCTGAACTTTTATGGCTGATACTGTTTTACCTTGTGTCTCTATGTCTGATTGTAGGTGTCTGTGTGTGTCTGTGTCTCTCATCACAGCAAATCATGTCAGTATGTATCAAAATCTCTGAGGAATGTATACAGCATCTTGTTGAATTCACAAAGAATTAAGCCAGTTCTGAAAATCAGTACTAGCAAGTGTCCTAATCAAGTGTTCGGTGAGTGTATTTTCCAGGACGTTTATGAGGAATCATTCGATCTCTGTCAGTCTGTTTCCCTTTTTTCTTATGCCAAACATTCGCTTCCTCTTCCTGTAATCAGTTTGACACTTCTTTTCCATGAAACATAAAAAACTAGCATTGTTCCATTTTTAGTCTGTGTCAAACACAGACTAGAGAGTCCTAATGAGATCTAACGGCCAGTTCATCTATAAACTCTTTAGCCTAGAAACTTTTGAAAGTATTCATCTAAGCCACAGTTATTCATATATTTAGTTCAATACAATTAAATTTTATTTATATCTCAACAGTAATTGTCTCAAGGGGCTTTATATTATAAGGTAAAGACCTTACAATATAAAGGCTATCATCATCAAAAACAAAATTCTTTGATATTCTGAAATATTGCTTCATATAAACGAGTGCTGTTAATACTTACCAACAAAATAACTGCATGAACATCTCAAGCAGTATCTTGCCTTACAATACCTAGAAATATCTTCTTTTACCATTTAAACCTTGGTGTTTCACTGTGAAATTTTACAAAAACTTGGCTGCTGCCCAAAAAGCTCTTTTCAACTGAGCACAGAAAGCATAACTACTTTCGAACTTCAATGCTAAAATCAAGAAGAGAAAAGACTTCAAAATAAAATTTCAAATAAGTTGGATTGTTTTGAAAAAAAAAAAGACAAATTAAGCTGACTTACTAAAATATTGTTGTGTTGTCAGTGATAAATCCATCGACCAGAAATCAGAACAAAAACTATATCTGGAAGGAAGACACAAAATGCTTTGTATTAGCTTTTTGGGCTCATCATCATACAGACATCACACAAAAAAGGATACAGAGCTTTTTGATGCTGATGCCAATATGAATCTTTTTTTTAACCAGAAACATTTTAGTGCACAGTAGGTACAAATGATGCCATATACTTATAGTATGGCATCGGAAAGGGTCTTGTTACTCCTCACCTGATGCTAGGATTAGTACCAGTGCTAAGAACTGTCCAAATTTTTTAAACAGTTCAGATATTTTAAATTATCAATCACACAGGTCTATAGAGTGATAACTTCAAAATTAATTCTGCAGCATGATGAAAACCCCAGAAACATAGCATAAGACATAAAGAACTAGCTAAATTGAGTCCGGCAGCGAATGGTATGACCTTTCAGAGCATTCTCATTCCCAACATGTAGCATAACTACGATTTGTCACGTCCCATGGCATCTCAAAGGTAACCTTCCGCATCCCTATGATACGCTCCGGATTGTGGATGGAATCCAAAAGAATGATGCTCGCGGAGGTAACACACATTCCAGCTGTGTATTCCAGCCCTAACCGTAACCTTAACCCTAACCTTAACCATATCAGATAGTGTTTTCCAAAGCGATGCATGATCAGATGTGTAGATTCATTCCAAACAGTTCTCGTGCCTCCGAAAGCTTAACATACCGACAACTTATCTCATAGTGTCGGTATGTTACGTTTTGGGATGAGAATGTGTTGGATCTTCACAGAGTCCAGGTTTTAGCTTCATAGATTCCATGTGGAATTACATGAAAAAGGAGAAAGAGGTTCCACAGAGGACCCGGAACAGTCAAGTACTCTGAACAAAGTGTACTACTAAGAATTGGTAGCTGCAGTTTAAAAGCGCTCATTTATCACTACTTTGATTTAATTTCACTCTTTTTTCTTCATCTGACATTTTGGTGCAATCCAATGCTCACAGTAGCACTGCATGTGTCTGATTGTTTGATAGTTATTCCATGGTATACATTTGCTTTTGGATGTGCCAAATTTGTGTGTACTTGCATTGGTATGTGTGTGTGATGCGAGACTGGCTGGTTAGTGGACAATGGCTGGCCATCTGTGAGAAGTGAAGTGAGTGAATAACAGGTTGTCGCTGTTGAATGCCGGACTCATCACATCCCAGGAATGCTGATGGGGGCAAATGTTTGCCTGGGATTCCCTGATATGAACGCACACAAACATATACACGCATTCTAAAGTTTCAGCAGTGTTCTGTACTCCTGCATACTGTGTAACTTACTTCCAAAATAAAATGTAAATCCAGGAATTTGTGTCTGATGAGAGGTAGGTCAACTGAGTAAAAGAAAAAGAGAAAGAGAGAGAACGGAAGCTCCATAGACAGAAAGGAAATATCGTGGTCTTGATTTAACTGTGTTCTTAAAAAACTGCTTAGAAACACAAATAAATAAATAACAAAGACTTTTCAGATGTCTTACACGTGAAACATATTCTCAAATGACAAATGGCTACTAATTCACCAGTCTAACGGTGGTATGTGTACATGTACATGATGTGTTGACGTGATGAAATACCATCGGCCATGGCAGACAATAGGGAAGCTGCCAGATGGATATTGTTCTGGCTGCTGTGTGCTTTTGATGGATCAGAGGTCTTTGTGCTAAAACAGCCCAAACAGTTAACTCCTGGCCTGCCATTTGCACAACGAAATCCGAAAATATGCACAGTCACAATAAAAGACAATTCTGTTCATTACTCAGTTAATCAACTACCTTAGTGTATATCCAGAAACTTGAGATGACCGTGCTCAGTGTTTAAGCAATTAGTTTCACATGGTGTGGAATAGTACTGAAGATGATTAAATGCAGTTTGCTTTTAAGAAAAGATATTTTTGATACATATATTAAAAATGTAAATGTATGTCTAAAAGTGCCATTCCAAAAATGTGGAAAGAGTTTCTAACTGTACACACAAGTGAATAAATGGGCCCAAAGTTGCCTAAGATACTAAAAGTACAAAACAAATTTTTTTTTAAAGTGTGCAAAGATTTATAGAATGGCACACAGCATCTAAAGAGAGTATGGAAATAATCAATTCAGCAGCTGGTTGGCTGGTTAGGAGCAGCAACTTATTTCCTCCATTTACTACAGCAAGTCACACAGTACAATTCCAACAAGCAGAAAAACTACAGGAAGGTTCTTCCTTTCGTGGTAACATTAGACAGTGTGTCTCCTATACAAAAGATAAACAACTAGCAATGGTTACATTTAAATATCCATCAAAACTAAAATGTAAGCTTCCCTACAGTTGACCTCAAATTTATTTAAAAACAAAAAAACAGTCCTACCGCCTGTTTTCCATTAGTTTCTTGTCCATGGCTCTTTAAAAAAAAACTTATTTTTTAACTAAAGTATCAAAATCTAGCCTAAGACCCCACAAAATGCATTCTTTTTTCCCAAAGATTATTTAAGCCTGGACGATATTGGTTTGGATTTGTGGCTTCCTGTCTGCCGTCTTTCCCACATGGATGTGAACGCATCATGAGAGGTGCTGATAATCCAGCAGGTGGAAAGATGATAATGCCTCTTCCCTCCCACTTCAACCTCCAGCATCACTCTACGGTGACCCTGCTTACCGCGTTTCTTCTCTTCTTTTTTCTTTTAGTCCCACGGAGGTTCTCGGGGCAACCAAGAGAAGATTGGGCAGATTGATAGAAGGGAGAAGGGAGGGAGAGAGACACAGAGAGAGCAATACACAGAGTAACAGAGAGAGAAAGTTAACAACAAAAAAGGAGGGAAAAAGAAAAGAAGAATACGCGAGGCTAGTCTAGTCTAAAAAAAAGGGCGCGTGTGGAACCTGTCCCGCGAAGGCGAAGCACAGCGGCTGCGTCCCGCGTGGCCAAGGCCATCCGCCACTGTCAAACATTGGTGTCCCCGTGCAAGGGGCGCAGGAGGGGGGTGGTAAGGGGAAGGCGCGCGTTTGAGTGCGCGCGCGTGTATATGTGGTGTAACGCAACTATCACATTCCTGACCAGACAAAAATTTTCTTTAACAACTTCTGTTAAGGGAAAAATAAATATTTGGATTGTTCCTTGTTGCAGTATGAGGTAAAACACCCTCTGGGTATTAGCTAATAACTTACTAGCTTTTTTACTGTCATTACAAATAAACATCAATATGGAAGATTACTGATGTCAAAAATGGAGAAATCAGAAAAAAACAGACAAAAATTGAAGTGTAAAAGTAAGCTCATCTTTCTACAAGTTCTTCATATTGCAACAGTTTTTAGCCCCCAAAAGGAATTTACATGTTAAAGTGTTACATTACATACATGACATTTAGTTACAAGTAAATTACATTCAGTTACAAAGATGATATTTTAAATGAAATTTAAAAGAATAGACACATTAAACACCATCAAGTTTTAATAATAAAAGATACAGGATAACAGAAATTAAACACAACAAAATACAAATGTAAAGACAAAATATAAACAGAAGCAGAAAACACAGAAACTAAAATCAGTTATCCCAAGCTTAGTACAGACATGAAAATCTTGCAGCAATAGTCAGCCGTGTGGCCAAGCTTAATATGGCCCAGAGCGCCAGTGTACAATAAAATGAATTCTATCCACCCAATGACAGCCTTATAATTAAACACTGACATATAGCCCATTTTCACATCTTTTAAACAGAAAAGACTACCTCAGTATTCATGTGAGATTAAGTGATTCATAGTATAAATGTTGACTGCAATAAATGTGAAAAGTAGAGTGATAAATAACATCCACAGTCTTAGGAATGCAGGCAGAGACAAATAAATTATAAATGTCACTGTATCTTTTTTAAAAACCTTTTTTCACTCCAAAATGTTGCAAAGTTTTTTCTTTTTCTGTAAAAGAAAACAAGTTTTTTGTTGTTGCTTCTTAACAACTACAAAGAATGGGGTGACACCATCTATTCACCTATGTTATCACTTAGTTTTGTGTCACCCAAAAAAAGTCCCTCTGGGTAGGGGAAGGAATTGTTGCAGACCTGTTTGCTCACCAGCAGGGGTCAGCAGAGTACAGTATCTCATTACAGAACAAAAGAATTCATGGGTTTGTCTTTTTCATTCCTTTAAAAACAAACATCATAAATATCATAAGAATAAACTACATAACCAGTCAAATGAAAAGAAGATTAAATGTTATCTGGAGACTTTTTGCATTCAATTAATTATTATGAAAAATACAACTTTTTGTAAATATTTGTACATCAGTGGCTTTTCATCAGGACCTTTCAATCAGGACAAGGCCCAGGGGTTGGGGACTGCTGCTTTACATTACTGCCTTCTTGTGGTCTGCTTGCTTTGTACTCATAGGAAATTGTAGCTGTCCCCATTTTTTTCTTTCTACAAACAATTTATAGAACATGATTCTGGACATTGAACAGAATAAAAAGTATTTAAAATGACTTCAACATTAAACACATGTAGTTAAATGCACATGATGTATTTATATTTTTATTTGTTAAACAGCTTATCTACATACAACCTCATTTAACATGAAAGTATAGTTTTAAGATGCTAACATCCTCTCCACCCCTTGATTTTCTATAGATTATCATTGAAAATGTCCAATTTGTGAGTTGTATTTACATTTATGATTCTCACACATGCATTATATCTCTAAAATGACAATGTTTTTATCAGTTTCTTCTCCACCCTCCGTCTTCTAGCTACATTTCAAAATCAGGTTGAAACAAGTGACTTCTGGTTAGTCCTGATCCGCATCTTCTCTCTGCTGCCTAATTTCCTCTCCTTCTGATCACAGAGACCCCTACAAGAAAAAATAAATAAATTATATATAATATAAAGAAGTGCATATGGAATGCACAGCTTAAAACTTAAAAACAAAAATAATGCACAAAAGAATTGCGTCAATCAGCTGATTAATCACCTGACTGTCTGATTAATACTATTACCTAGAGACAGCCTTGATGACAAGATATACAAGTTCAGCCATGTTAAGGACCATGCAGATAGATGAGGTAGTGGCCATGAAAACAGTGAAGATGGTTTTCTCAGTTGGACGTGAGATGAAGCAGTCCACCAGGTTAGGACATGGCCATTGATCACATTGCACCAGCCGTGGCATCTGGAAACCATCGTACACCACATACAGAGCATACCTGGAGACACAGATATCGTACCATCAAACCAAAACAGCCATGTGAGACTGACGGAAAAAGGAAGCACTGATCTTACATGAATCCTGCTTCAAACAGCAGCCTGAACACCAGGCTGCAGGCATATGTCCACCAGAGGGCACCAGCTATTGGGAGCCTCCGCTTTTTCAGAGTCTCTAACTCCTCATCTTGGCCCTTTGCACTGAGAAACCCAGCTCTACCAGGACTCTGTCGCACAGGATGAGATCATTTGAGCACTCAAAGAGCTTTCTACTACAAGTCTCATTCACCCAAACACACACATTCATACATGCCTAAGTGCCTTTTTATCTAATATTAACTTACACACACTGATTGATGCATTGGGGGCAAATTAGGTCTCTGTCACAGCTGCCCCAAATGACATCATCATTTTGTCTGTCATCACGATGACTTTGCCGTAATCATAATAAAACAATGCACACACCTGAAGGAGCTTCCTCTTATCTCTGTGGTTACGATAGGCCACATACATGGCAACCAGGAGTGTTGGCGTGGAGACAAAGACAAGCTGAAGACACCAGAGACGGATGTGGGACACAGGAAAAAACTGATCATAGCAGACGTTTTCACAGCCAGGCTGAGGGAAAAACAAACCAACCATGATCGTCACAATTATGACAACATCAGTGTATAGTTACTAGACCCTGTGTACGAGAAAATGCTAACTTCCTGGTTTGAGACCGGATGTGGGGTTGTACATTTCCGGTAGCTTTACTTTGCGGTCAATCGCTACTGCGAAGATATACTCCAAAATCATGTCCAAAACTCGAAAACGGAAAGATCGCGTTAAGTTACAAAGAGCAGAAGGTGGGAACACTCACCGCTGTTGTGTCATAAAAAATCTAATGATCAATTTTGACGTTTAAAGAGTTTAGATCGATCAGTTGTTTACATCACTCAACACAAGCAGAACTGCATCACTGCAGCAGAAGACACATCGTCCACATTCAGAAGCACATCTCTGTATAGTGACAGTTATTATGATTTAAACAGGCAAATGTTCAGCATTCAAACTACAGGTGAAGAATAGTCAAACCAGATGTTTCCCTGTTATGTCGATATCAGCTAGTCAAGTACACACCTACACAGCATGTCAACAAACCGTGAAAAAAAGCCACACAAAAAATGAACGATTGCTGGTAAGGGTTTCTATACATTAGTATTTATGATGGGTATGTTGTGACTTACCTTCACAATTACAGTGGTCCCTCGCTAATAACCCCGTTCACCTTTCACCTCGCTGTTTCGCGGATTTTTTAGTGCAAGTTTGCATGCTTATTTTTACATCACATTGTGTCCTGCGTCCTGATCGCTGCAGACAATCTCCTCCGTGACGTCTCTCCTGTACAGTACAGAATCGCTGCATCGATCGCTAGCAGTGTGACTCTGAAGTGCAGAACTGTATGTCAACAATGTCCACAAAACGTTTTGCACCTTCAAAACATAAAATTGGCTACTTGATTTCACCTATCGCCGGTTATTTTTTAGAACATAACACCCACGATAAACGAGGGACAGCTGAGAAATATAACATTTGAATCCCTTTTCTCTTTTGCTCTGAGGCGCGGGGGAAAAATATCAACAAGTCGATGAACATCATTTACAGATATATTGGGTAAATGCCCAAGACATCTAGAGAAATGTAAATCGCCGCTTGATTCATTCACTTGCTTAACTTGTTTTGGACCGTAAACAAGGCGCGAATAGGACACCGGAAACAGGGTTAGGGTTAGGGTTAGGGATGAACCTGTTTTTGCCTTCAGAACTGTCTTAATTCTTCGTGGCACCAATTCAACAAAGAGCTCGAAACACTCCTCTGATACTGCGGTCCATGCCATCACTCAGCTGTCGTTTAAACTTGTCACAGAGTCTCCGTTTCCTGGCTGACAGGAGTGGCGCCCGACACAATAAAAGCACAATAAAAATATTAAGTGGTGATAGATAGTGACTACTTTTTAGATTATTAATACTTTATGTAGTATAAAACTTTACAGTATAACTTTGAAGTCAGTTCTTAGACAGGAAACCAGTGGAGAGAAGCCATCTATTAAAACCAGTGAGAAGAGTAGATTTTGTATTCTTCGAGAACTAGGGGTGAGAGAATGATTCTTTGAGCTGCAGAATTCAAGCTCAGACAATAAAACCCAAATCTTATTTTAACAAATAAGTGTCATTATAACTTACATCCCATGTGTGGATCGGATGTAAAAATGGACACGTCCTACCTGCAATGTGTTACAGGTGAAGTCAGACTGCTCGTCCCCCCAGACGCTCTCCGCGGCAACAACCAGCACCATGACCCGGAAAATAAAAAGCACAGAGAGCCAGATTTTACCCAGGCTGGTGGCATGACGGTTCGCCCCGACCAACTGAGTGTACAGAGCGGGCCAAGACATCCTGGGGGAAAGGACAGTGACAAGGGAATGGGAATGCTTGCACTACAGAACAGGGATTCATCAGCATACTCGTTTGCATTTCTTGTCATTACACGGTCGTGTTTATCTGCTACTTTTACAGCCTCTACACGTCTGACACATGGACACCGATTTCAGATTTCAGATTTACAAGGAAGTCAGTGGCAAACGATGAAAGCAGAGACCGTCGCTGAACAAAAGACGAGTTTGAAAGAGGACGGGATGAAAAGGAATGAAAGTGAGAGGAGGAGGGGAGAAGGTCCACTGCCAGCATTCATGTGAACTGATGAACCTCTCTGCCCACTGTGGACTGTACTGAACCGAGCCCACTCATCTAAAAGCACACTGAAACACACTGTACAAGCACACTGCTGCGGTTCTCACTGAGCTTCACTGTTCACACTCGGTCACTGATTGGTTCATTCATATTTTTTAGATGATGTGTACTTGCACTGAAAGAACCTGGGATATACTTCACATGTCATGCTTATTTAGAGGTTTGTTTCTAGCTGGAGATGTTTTGTCGTAAAGTAAAAACAGAAATTCTGATAAAAACTGGAAGCAACTTTTACCAAAATGAATTAAGATTAACTTTTGTTTTGTCTTTGTTGTTTTCTTACCTTGTGTCTTCAGTGTCAGGATGTCTCCATGAAAGTATTCCACATGATCCTTTTCAGTATGAAAGCGCGTGCACACACACACACACACACACACACACACACACACACACACACACACACACACACACACACACACACACACACACACACACACAGCCTGTTGTTGCATCAGTCACATTTAAAAGAAAATCTCAGTCTAAGAAACTAAAACACAAACCTGCAGCTCCTGCTTTCTTTGCATGAAATCAAAGATGTGCCTCTCAGTGTGAAGTGAGACAGGATGATGTCTGATAGCTTCCTGTGATGACTTTCAAAATAAAACAACACAGCGCAGATTGTGCATTTTAGGAGGAAGAGATAACAGAGAGGAGAAATACAGATAATATTTTTAGCAGAAATGTAGCAACAAGAAAAACTCTGGATTGTGACAAGAAGCACTCTGAGAGTTTTGTTATTTGCTCTGTTAAAACCCATTTTAAAAGGCTTGACATAATTTTGAAATATTTTTATGTGGATATAACGCATTAATTTCATTACTTAGTAAAATCAGTTTTTTTGTTTAGGAATCAATGTCAAATTTAAAATGTTTTTGATCACAACCTTATATTGTTTTCAACAAAAACCTTATTTAGGAACATTGTGCAAGGATATTCATATTGTTACATATTTAACTGATCATAGCCTGTTATTGTAATTTACAGGGTGGGCCATTTATATGGATACACCGTAATAACATGGGAATGGTTGGTGATATTAAAGTCCTGTTTGTGGCACATTAGTATATGTGAGGGGGGCAAACTCCTCAAGATGGGTGGTGACCATGGTGGCCATTTAGAAGTCGGCCATCTTGGATACAACTTTTGTTTTTTTCAATAGGAAGAGGGCCATGGGACACATCAAACTTATGGGTAATGTCACAAGAAAAACAATGGTGTGCTTGGTTTCAACGTAACTTTATTCTTTCATGAGTTATTTACAAGTTTCTCTTTGTTCACAGCCATTGACATGTCGAAGAGGTTAACACGTGTGGAGCGGATCGAAATTGTGTTGATATCTGGTGAACGCAGTAACCGGGTCATTGCAGTAGACTGCAAGACACCCTACGAGACCACCCATCTCCCATGCTTTCGTGAAACTGGTTCAGTGTTGGATTTGCCAAAATATGGACGCAAGAAAACTGTCATTAATGAAGAAACATCAGTGGCTGTCCTAGCTTCATTCAGCAAGACCCTCAGTTCATGCTGAAGATTTTGTTCAGTGATGAGGCAAACTTTATTGTGAATGGTGAAGTTAACAAACAAAACCACCGCTATTGGTCTGACACTAACCCACATTGGATGGATCCCTCCAAGACTGTTGGAACAACAAAAGTGATGGTTTGGTGTGGTATATGGGGTACAACGATAGTGGGTCCATTCTTCATCAGTGGAAACCTCAAGGCCACTGGATATTTGAAATTGCTACATGATGATGTGTTTCCCTCTTTATGCACTGAAGCTGGCACGTTCCCTGAGTTTTTCCAGCAAGATGGTGCACCACCACATTATGGGTGCAGGTCCGAGCATTCCTAGATGAACAGTTTCCTGGAAAGTGGATTGGTCGTCGTGGGCCAGTTGAACGGCCCCCAAGGTCTCCCGATCTGATCCCCTTAGACTTTTATCTGAAGGCAATTGTCTATGGTGTGAAGATACGAGATGTGCAGCACCTGAAACTACGGATACTGGATGCCTGTGCTGGCATTTCTCCTGCGGTGTTGCTATCAGTGTGTGAAGAGTGGGAGAAGAGGGTTGCATTGACAATCCAACACAATGGGCAGCACATTTTATAAGTGGTCAGAAACTTGTAAATAACTCATGAAAGAATAAAGTTACATTGAAACCAAGCACACCATTGTTTTTCTTGTGACATTACCCAATAAGTTTGATGTGTCACATGGTCCTCTTCCTATTGAAAAAACAAAAGTTGTATCCAAGATGGCCGACTTCTAAATGGCCACCATGGTCACCACCCATCTTGAGGAGTTTACCCCCTCACATATGCTAATGTGCCACAAACAGGACTTTGATATCACCAACCATTCCCATGTTATTACGGTGTATCCATATACATGGCCCACCCTGTACATGACAAAGACAAAGATTTTTAAGCATGATTTTAAGGATAAAAGGCATTTTATTAAATTTTGATCTTATTTGACCTCAAGAAGAGGTCAGAGATCCAAAGAAAGGTGATAGCTAGAATCCCCGTATATCACTCCCTTTATGTCAATATACATATAATACAAACAATGGCAATAAAAAACATAGCTTTAAATAGCCTTGTCTAGAATTATTATTACTTTGACCTTCAGATCAAACTACTGATCTTGAAGCAGAGGTCAGAGGCCAAATGTATTTTTATTCAGTGCTTTCTGTATGTTGATAATACACATCAAAACTTGTGAGATTCATAGTTTCAAGTTATAAGGTTTTCGTCCATTTTCCACCAGTAACCATTAAGTTGACCTTGAAGTCCTCGATGGATGTAAATCAACTTATAATGGACTGTTCACATGACCTCACTCTACACCTCTACAAAGTTTTATCAAAATTTATTCAGGAATATAAATTCAAAGTAGTAATGAGATGAAACACCAATTATTGATCACGACTAATAAGGACAGGGCGTCGTGTGCAGGCAGGAGTGGTGAAATGGAGGACCTACAGTGCAGACTCCAGAGACAAAACATGAACTCAAAAAAACAGCTTTAATGCCGAACTCAAAAGTAACAAACTTCAAAATACAAACACTCAAGCACGCAGCCAAAACACACAGCTTGAATGAGGGTGGATCACGACACAGACAGATGAAAACACAGGGCTTAAATACACAGAGGGAACAATCAGGGAATGAGAGACAGTAGGGAAACACAGCTGAGGCAAATCTGGGCTGACAAGACAAAGGAAGCAAAACCAGATAACATGAGACAGACTTTCAAAGTAAAACAGGAACTACAGACTGAACTTACAGACACAGACTCACAAACAGGCACTGCAACAGAGGGAACAGAGACATGGACTGACTGGACACAGAATAGAGGGAGTATGGAAACCAAAACTTAAGAACTACATAATCACACACCAAGAAGAACTTGGGAAAATATTAATGCAAAACAGAAACCAAGACCTTCACAATAATAAACTAAGATGAGAACACAAATAAAAGGTACAAAACTGAAACCACTGGGTCAACGACCCAGGTACCCTAACACAGAGCAGGCAATTGCTAAAGAGGGAAAAAAAGATAACCTTGGCAGGAAGTAAAAGAACAAAGGGAATGCAAGAAAGGTTTGCTTCCAGTAAAGTTTCATAGAAATTTTCCACTTTTTAATGTTTCACAGGCTGGTTAGTGCTCTTTAGAAAAGAGCTCAGTTTCATGTGCAAGATGAGTGGGACTAGTCATGTTGCCTTTTCTTTGACATACTGGATTTTCCCAACTAAATAAACTTGGTTTGGATGACCATCCACTGCACCTCCTCTGCAGTGTGGAAGTCAGAGAGCAGAAAGAAGCAAAGCTGCGCTGGGGTTTAATGTGTGCGCGCGATCTGTTTGTGGCTGTAAGCTGAAACAGGTAGAGTCAGATGATTTTTCAGGTCCAAACCAGGACTTGGCAACAGTCACCCTGCAGGACAGAGCAGCTCTGTGTGTTGCTGATGGCTGTGACCGATGAGCCTTTCCCACTGTTTGTCAACGTGTGGGAGGATAAAGCACAACTTCCTCAGTTTACAATAAGGATGCTCAGAAATGAAGACTATTGAGGAAGCTCTAACTAGTTCTGCATTCTGTGCTGCAGTTTGAGTGGTGCGGATATAAACTGTGAAACAAATATTTTGCAAACAAAAAGCTGCCAGCTTGTTAAAAGTTGACGAATGAAGCAGAAGCGTCCCCGTGCAGAATTGCAGACGTCCTGGCTGGAATCTCATGTGCATAACTACACGTAACATGACCCAGCATGATGAGGAGACACGAGATGAGACAGAGAGGGCGTTAGTGATTGTAATGGAGTCATTAGGGGAATAACAGCGCCACTTATTCTTGATGCATATCAATGAATGAGTATCAGTGTCAGGGCCCGACTCAAAGAGCCACTGTTTGATCTCTCAGTCAGCACAGGGTGAAAACAGAGGGGTGAAAGCTGGCAGATTGGCTGCCCATTCTGATGAGAGGAGGTGGTGATGCAGTGGTGATGGTGGGGGGGCTCAAAGACACGCACACACACACAGTGAATGGGTGGAAAGAAAAAGAGAGAGGTAAAATAGAGCTGATTGTTAGAGTAGCTCCTGATCAGCCACAACTGCAGGAGAACAGAGAGAGGCACTGTTAGGATACACACACTGCACAAACACACACACATACATACTGTACAAAGACGCACTGTACAACGCTCACATATATGTTACCCAGAAATCTACACACGCTCACCCTCACACCATGTAATGAGTGAGGGGGAGAGCAGCATGTGACTGAATAGCAGGTTTCACATCTGTAGGTGGACTTGGCTGCCTGATCTCAGATCAGCCACTCTGTGGAAGTCTGTACAAGTGCTGCAGGATGAGCATTTACCCCCCTTCAGTAACATCATCTGAAAGGCTACTACAGGTGTTTCAGACAGGGGTGCACTGGCCACCCCCACTCCATACTGAGAGAGCGAATTCAGATTTCAAAATCTTATTTGCTTTCATATGTACCTATTTTCAGTGATATTAACTTTAATAGCAGGAAATTAACAAGGCATATAATTCTTTTCTTTCTCTCTTATATAACTTATATTTGACAACAACATAATAAAACCGCTAATTCTCTTTTTGGTGTGCCACCCCAATATTTTTAATGGCCCTCCATACAGCCGCCCCTGTGAAAGAAAATCTGGAGCCGTCCCTGACCAGAAGGTGGCAGTAACTTATTCTGCGGTGGACGAAAGCACACGGGAAACGGAAACTACATGCTATCCGCCTCATTTTTGGCTGCAGCCTGGCTGAAATATCCAACACGGAGGCACAAGTCACCTAACTGAAGCAGTAAATTATTTAAAAAGTAGCAATGGCACTTGAATCGCGGATCACACAGGAGGAAATAAAGAAAGAACCAGAGAAGCCAATTGACAGGGAAAAGGTAACCAGCGGATTTTGATTCGCGTGCTGTTTTTGTTATTAGCTCTGAGTTAGCCCTGAAAGCTAACTGGTCAGTTTGATGCAGACTGCCTGATGTTTGCTCAGAACTGTCGCAGTTTTAGGGGTAAGAATAGATAAAGCTGCATTTGCGCTTTGTTTTCAGGATATGCAGCGTTAATGCTCAGAGAGTCGCCAGTTTGGATACAAAGTGTGCTAGTTAGCTAATAATCAGTTCGATAGCATCCAGCGGCACTGTTGCATATGATTTATGCAGTTTTTTTCGTTGCATATAACCTAATATAATTTTGCAGCTGATTAGTAACTGTTTGCTTAGTGTTTATGTCGTAAAATAGTAAGAAAAAAAATTAAATTAAATTAAAAAAGCAAAGCTGTTATTGAATCGTAATTCACAGCTGGCAAAAGCACGAGGCATTTCTTTCCTTTTTTAAAGCTAGAATACCTTTAAGGTCTTTATCGAAATCCTGGCGTTTTGAAATGTGCCTGTAGGCAATTGCAAGAAAAAGCATTTATCACTTAATTTAGCTCAGTTGTCCTGTTAGATTTAGCGTTAAAGAACTTCAGTGATGTCTTACTATGAGTTTACTTTTGTGGCATTTTGAGTAAACAAATAAAATAGCGCTGCAGTTTAAAGTTAGATTTGTACGCAAAAGTTCAGAAATTAGCAATAAGGGAAACATTGTGAAGTGCGTAAAATAAATCGGTCAGTAAAATGTGAAGGCTCTAATGTAGAGCAGGGCGATATGACCAAAAGTATTTATCACGATATACATTTGAAAATTTGCGATAACAATATAACTGATGATATAATTGACACGAGACAAAATACTTTACAACTTTATTAGTGCAAAACAAAAAAAATCAATGTATTTTCACTTAAATAAGCAGCTGGGTTTGTTTTATTTTTATTTTTTATTAATGTGCATTAAAAGTTATATAAAAATGTAACAGTGCAAATTCCTTGCTGGCAGTTTAACCAAAAGGTATTTCCAGTGGAAATTGGCCGACAGATCCTCAGCATAACCATGTGTAATATCTACATAACTTAAAAAGAGCTTATACACACACAATATGGTAATATTATGTTGAAGCACAGTACATATTACTCCGCGAGGCTCCTGCGTACGACCCAAATTCTATCACCATATTTCATTTTCTTATCGTTGCCCAACATTATACCCGTATTACCGTGAACGGTATGATATGGCCCAGCCCTACTCTAATGCGTCTCTTACATATCTTTAGAACAGTTTGTTTGCACCAGACAAAATGAAAACGCATTGATCTTACTACTGTGATTGAATTGTAAATAAGCCTGTGAGGCAAGCAAAGGGAATCTATGGTGATCGCCTCGATCACCATAGATTCCCTTTGCTTGCTTTCTTGATTGAGATTGGGAAGTAGATCTTACATCTTTCAATGCAGAATAATGAGATGGAAGTCAAAGCAAACAAAACTTTCACTTAATTTAATCTTGCCGTAAAATAATTTTGACCACATTTCCATTAACTGGCTTCACTTACTGTGACATTGGTAGTGAGAGTTTATACAGTCTTTCTGTCAACTGGAAAGTAAACCCAGATTTTTCCAGTCAGACTACATTATGCTCACATGAAAGGAGCTGCCTTGGCCATGCTAGTGCATTACAACTGTAAAACAATTTGTACCTTGTTCTTTCAGCTGCAGTCTCTGGAGTGTTTAGTGCTCTGACAAAGTAAAAAATAAGAATGAGTAGGGCGAAAGCGGATCGTTGAATGAAACGGATGAACCGTGTTTTTGCGGCACACTTAAAATCAGTCCTTTGATTTTCTGAAAAATCGACCGTGCCCCTTATAATCCCGAGTGCCTTATGTATGAATTCTGGTTGTGTTTACTGACCTCGAAACGATTTTCTGTGGTACACGGCGCTCGAAAATCTGTCAAATGTTTTAGTACGACTTTGCTAAGCTACGAACCCGCACCGCTTGATGGATTGTCGGAGCATTACGGTTATCGTAGGCAGGCGCCTCGAGGAGTGATACGTACTGTGCTTCAACATAATATTACCGTATTGTGTGTGTATAACCTCTTTTTAAGTTTTGTAGATATTATACATGGTTATGCTGAGGATCTGTCGGCCAATTTCCACTGGAAATGCCTTTTGGTTAAACTGTCAGCAAGGAATTTGCACTGTTACATTTTTATATAACTTTTAATGCACATAAAAACAGCTGCTTGTTTAAGTGAAAATATATTGATGGTTTTTTTTGGGGGGGGGTGCACTAATGAAGTTGTGGAGTCATAAAGTATTTTGTCTAATGTCAATTATATCGTCAGTTATATCGTTATCGCAAATTTTCAAATATATATCGTGATAAATATTTTTGGTCATATCGCCCTGCTCTAGTATCAGGTTCTGTTATTTTGTGCAGGGTTTCTTAGTAGTCATTTAAAAAATAACAGAGAATACACACCTGAATTATTTGAAATCAATATTTTTTTTATATCTCTTATGAATCAAATGTTTTCATTGTGTTTCTTCCATTGTAAACTGAATTTGTTCAGTAATATTATTATTATGTTTCTTTGCTGCAGACCTGCCCCCTTCTGCTGCGAGTCTTCACCACCAACAGTGGGAGACACCACAGAGTCGATGAATTTGCTCGAGGAAATGTTCCTTCCAGCGAACTGCAGATATACACTTGGTAAGATCACAGATGTGTCACTGGTTTTTGTTTTTTGTTTGGGTGGTTGGTTGGTTTTTTTGTGAGTGTGGGTGTTTTGGCCGGAGTCAAGGATTTGCCAGTGTTTTAAGCTGAGTTTGTAAAACAACAGAAACATAGTGTTATAATGCTCTCGGGGTTGGATAATTTTCTCAAATCAGTGCTCCTGGCCATCTCCCTGTAGCATCGCTGATCAGTGATAGCATTGTTGCTGTGGTGACAGAGGACGTTGATTGATTTGGCAGTCATGGTTAACATAATTGGGAGCACATCGGCTAAATAGTTTAAAGAGGACTAAATAAAAACATTTGCAGGCCCTTTAATTTTTTAAGTTAGAGCTATAGTTCGCATGAGTCGTCCAGTTTGTTTTCTCTGTGTCATATCCCACCTGTCTCTGGCTCTCTTTTCATATACAGTGGATTTTTCCCACAGACAAAAACAATATTGTGAAAAAGTTAAGGAGCTAAGGGTGTCGTTTTTCGGTTTGTTTTCTTTTTGAATAAGGACACTGGAGCTGGTCTCTGATTGTGTTTATGTGTTTCAGGATGGATGCTACACTAAAAGAGTTGACCAGCTTGGTGAAGGAGGTATATCCAGAGGCCAGGAAAAAGGGCACCTACTTTAGCTTTGCCATTGTCTACCCTGATCCCAGAGGGAAGATGTACAAGTGAGTATCACACCAAAGACTGCGCTCTTTGGATTCACGCAGCTAAAGAATGTGGTGATCTATGTATATTGCATCTTTAATAACCTCTCTTCTCCCACCTCCTTCAGGTTGAAAGAGATTGGCAGTACTGTGTCTGGCAGAAAAGGTGCAGATGACTCAATGACACTGCAGTCTCAGCGCTTCCAGATTGGAGACTATCTGGATATAGCCATCACACCACCCAACAGAGCACCGCCCCTTGGCACACGCATGAGGCCATTCTGAAAATACACATGCACAAACCTACACCTTCTGTATTTTGTCTTATTTTCATCATCTTGGGATGATTTTGACTCAGTTTTTTTTAGAATGTGATCTGTAATAAAATTGTCCCTTTTTTTCCAAAGTCTGAATAGTTTTTTCTGTGTCACTGTGAGGTGATTATTGAACTTGTTAAACTAGCAAAGAAACAGAAGTGAAGCAGGGAGCTCGCCTCTTCCTTGAATGCTGTATTAATTTCCAGGATTGGAAATGTAGCCATTTACTGAATGCACATTATTTTGCTACCTTTGTATTTGTAAGCTATAATATTAAAATTAACTGAATTGCATTTTAATTAAAAACATGAATAAATATTACAAATTAAGTGAAAAAAAAATTTAATGTCAAAAAGTTAATATTCAATATTCACAGTACCCACAAATCACCAATGTCAAATGAGTCCAAGCTACATGTAAGGCAAGAACAGCTTGATCAAAATGTTCTTTTCTTTTGAATGCAAATCTATAGTTAAAGATCAATGAGAAAAACATGGTTGCCATCAATGTTCCCTCTAAACTGCGCGCGTGCACAATTGCGCACTGCTGGCACAGAAAAAAAAATCTAACCTGAATTGAAATTGAAATTAAAACTTTAACAATTCTGTTTTGCAGTGTTAGTAAGTGACTGTCTGCTCCCGTATGGGATTAGAACGATGCTACCTTATCCCATAGTCCAGCCAATAATGCGATTCACATTCGTATATACGCAGCTAATCAACGTCGTTGACAGGTTATAACAGCGTCCTTATGTGCCGACACAACCATTGGAGATGTGAGCAGGACAGACGGAACAATTGACGGAAAAAGTGTGGACTTTATACCAGTTTTTAAATTGTGTTGATAGGCCACGTAAAACCAGAGTTATGATAAAAATATATGCAATGTTTGGTTTTCTTCCTGAATACTATCGTTGTTTATATTTACTGCGGGAAGAAACGCTCGAAAGCACTCTCTGCCTGTGAGCAAAACCAAAAACCCCACCTTTCCTATTCAACGAAAAAAGTACCATGTCGACCAATCAAAAAATGATATGGCATTTAGTTGTTTAGGAAGGGGGAAGTTTTAGGAGTGACGGCGGTGTTTTGAGATGTGAGAGATTTGCGACGTTTAGCGCAAGTTTTGTGTAGTTAGTGTGTAGTGTAGTCAATAGTTTTGTTGTGTGTGTCAGAACAATGAGGCGACTACTTAATGTTACGGCAGTGATACATCTCCTGCTGTCAGGCCTGGAGGTATCAGGCTGTTGTTCTCCTTTATCTCATAGTGGACAGAAATTATTTTTTGGAGTGGCACAAATAATTTCTGTGGCATCAAATTTGATGCAGAACACCTGATTGTTCTGTAAATAGTTTGAAATGCTTATTTTAAAAAATGCCTTGGCTGCATTTTTAGGTAAACAGCTGCAAAAACTTTGTTGTTTGCATAGCTCAGTTACTTTTTTGAAGAAGTAACTATATAATTAATTGCCCAACAGTGGTCATTATTTACTGTATTTTGCAGACAGAGAGTTACAGGACTCTCTCCCAGACCACAGACTCATAATACAAGTCAGAGCCTTATTGATTTTTTTTTTTTTAAACAACAGCAGCAAGCTTTATAAGCTGTTGTTAGAATTTATTTAATATTACTTTCTAGTATCAGCTGATGTTTGCTGGAGCCACAGCTGTAAAAACTGCTGGTCATGATATCGGTTTGGATATGTGGTGAGAGGGAAACATGAAGGTGATACAAATCATACATATATACCAACAAGACAGTGTACATCACTTTCACAACAGCGTTTGTTTTAATTCAAAGGCTTTATGGTTTTTCCTATAATACCTGGTGGTGTAGTCTTATAGACCAAAACAGCCAATCAGATTTTTTTGCATCCAAGTCTGTGATTGGCTGGTTTTGTGGCACAACTATAATGGTGTACAGAAAGAGTTGAATGTGCACGGGCAGAAATGTTGAGAGCACAAGCAACACATTGCAAGCCAGCACAAATGCAAAAACTGAGTGAGAGGGGGCTGTGTGTGTGTGTGGATAATAGTAAACACTGAAATACATTTTTTTGCACACAGCAATGAATTTTGTTCACTCAAATTTAGCTTTTCTTCGCTCAAAATAAATTTCTCCTCAAAATGCAACACTTGCACCTGCAATTTTACTCTTGTTAATGTCTAACGGCGGTAGTCAGTGTGGGAAAAGTTTTATTTTGATACCTATAAGAGGAAGTTGTACGCTCTCCGTCAGCGCATGCGCGAAGCTACATACTGAAGGCTAGCAGAAAATCCAAGCGACTGTTAGCTAAAGAAACTATTTGGTTTCCGTATTAAACACGGGGTGAAATGTTTCGGAGAAAACTGGGCGCTCTGGATTATCACAACCCCGACGGCTTTGACTGCACAGGTAAGAATAAACTTATGAAAGAGCAGTTCGGTTGGTCAGTTGAGTTGAACGTGGAGCCGGCTAACGTGTCTTGTCTGTATGGAGACAGAGAGCTGCCAGATTAATAACGTAGAACATGTATGTTCAGTATGAGACAAACGTGTATATTTATGAAAAAAAGCAATGTACAAGGTGCTTATGCTCGACACTTTTAATAATTTTAACTAGTTTTGACTATAGGTTGTTTGCATTTTACACGCAATAAACACACACTCGGGCTTCATTAGTAGGTAGGCTGCAGATACCAGTTTAGCACAGTCATACCAGTAAGTTCAAACGCTGGCTACTCCCTGGTGCCAAAGTAAATTGTTTGCGTCCTGTAGTGAGTGATTCAGCAGATATGGTCTTGGAACCTCAGTTTTATTTATTCACTCCTTCACTTACTTGCCATGTGTAGCTGCTGATGTGTTGTTATCGGTATTGTCTAATTTCTTCTCAGATGAGACACAGTTTAGGAACTGCATTGTGTGGCTGGAGGACCAGAAGATTCGACATTATAAAATCGAAGACCGAGGCAACCTGAGAAACATCCCCAGCTCAGAGTGGCCCAAAGCCTACCAAAAGGTAAGACTGCTGGATCATCTGAAAGTAATCACTGCTGTTATTAATGGGTATTACTAACATAACACTGCATTTCTGATATAATATGAGGAGCACGGTGAGTTGTGTTTGAGTTTTCTTTACCTGTGTGCAGTACCTACAGGATGTGAACTGTCCATTTGAAGTCGATGAGAGGAAGGAGGCTGTAGATTGGTTACTGGGCCTTGCTGTGCGGTATGAATATGGAGACAATGGTAAGGGGTTTCATTTGGGTCACATTTACTTGTATAGCGCAAGAATCCCTTAAAAAAAAAAAAAAAGACTCCTGGCAGAACCAGACTGGAGGGGACCACCATCAAGTGCAAAAGTGCAAGTAGCTACAGTAAGGGAGTTTTTCCTTCCTGCTGTTTTCCAAGTGTTCTCTTAAAGTTGGTCATGTGATTGTCGGGGTTTTCTCTCTGTATTATTGTAGAGTCTTTGCCTTATAATATAAAGTGCCTTGAGGTGTCTGTTGTTGTGATTTGGTGCTATATCAATAAAACTGAATTGAATGCAGTACGTAGAGAGCTGTGCTACAGAGCAGAGGTTTATTGGGGAAACCTGAGGGTTAACTTGGATTTACAGGTTTGCAGAGGGGGTTCACATCAACACGGTTGTGTGCCACACTCCTAATCGGACTTTTAGTAGGTTATGGTTAGGATAAGGGATAATGTGCACAAAATTGCCACCTACTGGCCAGTCAGTTCCCTAGGGTTAGGGTTATGTTAGCCTGTGTCACTAGTTGAAATGCCACCGATGACCAGGAGATGGAGACATTACAAAAGGAATACTTTTTGCTAAGTGCCAGATCATATGTCTACTTTTACTGCAGAATAAGAAGAACAAATTGTTACTCTTCTACTCGTTACTGTGAGCTCCCCTGTTAATGTAGTGCAAGTCAGTCTGTTCATCGGTGACGTGTTTTGTGTGTCTCTTCACAGTGGAGAAGTACAAAAACTGTCAGCCCCTGGCAGCTTCCAGTAACAGCAATAAAGCCATGGACCCTCTGGTTAACCTCGACAGTAAGTAAAACTTGGATTTGAGCTTCCTCTGTCCTGGCATTCTTTCTTCTTTCCCTCCTTTAAATCTTTGCAGGATAAAAGTTAAAGTGTGTGTGTGTGTGTGTGTGTGTGTGTGTGTGTGTGTGTGTGTGTGTGTGTGTGTGTGTGTGTGTGTGTGTGTTTTTTTTTTTATTTGTTTTTTGTTTTTTTCAGGTAATTCTCCAGATTTCAAAGCAGGAGTAACAGCTTTGTCCAACATCCTCAAGATACAGCGGCATGACGACTACCTGGTTATGCTTAAGGTGAGAGCGCACTAAAGGGCTCTTTAATACTGTAGCAAAGCTTACCTGGGCACAGAGGAAGGCGAAGTTTGCGTTTGCTTCACAATAAAAGCCCTTAAAATGATTTAATGCTTTCCATGTGAGCCGGCAGCCCTGAGTCGTTCTTTTAATGCAGGGTAATGGTCAGACTGATAACACGGAGATAATAGTTGGCACTCAAAAAATGCAGAATAGAAATTTTGCACTCTCACTTGCCACTCGCAATAGAAAGTAATCCTGTTAACCATATTAAGGGAATAGTTTTTTTTGTTTTTTAATGTAAGTCTTATGTATTAGAATGATCTCAAATCATTAAGAAGAGTTTTTCTTGTTTTTCTTTGCAACTGCCAGGCCATTCGTATTTTGATCCAAGAGAGACTTTCTCCAGAAGCCATTGCTAAAGCCAGCAACAATAGAGAGGTAAACTAAAGACACATGTGCATAATATGCATCAAAAATCATATGTCTGTGTATAGACTGCTGCAAGTCTAGAGCCATGATTTCAGCGGCGTTACTGACAAAACTCAACCAGCTATATTTTCTTTTTTCCTACAGGGTGTTCCAGTAGCTTTAGACAAGCACATCTTGGGTTTTGACACTGGAGGTGAGTTATTTATTTAAAGAATTTTTTCAGCAGAAAGGCTGAAAGCCGATGAGCAAATGCTATGACGATCGGTCTGCCCACAGTTCATAAGAATTGCTTCTCTTAAAGTATTGGTCAGCTTTTGGTAAAACTTCTGTCTTTTCTCCTCAGATGCAACTCTAAACGAAGCGGCTCAGATCCTGCGCCTGCTGCACATTGAGGAGCTGAGGGAGCTGCAAACCAAGATCAACGAGGCCATCGTAGCTGTTCAGGCCATCATAGCCGACCCCAAGACAGACCACCGGCTGGGCAAGGTTGGCAGATGAGAGCGAGGACGGTGACGGACCGCAAAGGGAGTGAGGGACTGAACCTGATTTGATTTTTGAGAGGAAAAACCTTTTGTTTGGTTAAAGGACATCAAAGAATTTTTGTTGATTTTTTTTTTTTTTTCCGTTGTTGCATGAGATCGGACTGTTTAAATTGGGAATCTCATAAATAAAAGACCCAAGTGTTCATGTGTGGACAGCCTGGATAAGTTCTTAAAACTTAATAATGTATAAATAATAATAATAAAAAAAATGGTTTCCATTAATTATCCAGTAACAAAGTTTAAAGGTTCTGAAACTGCATCTTTTCTTCTGCAATATTCAAACTGACTGTTATATTTGTTTCTGGTGTTTCTGATGAAATATTCTTTGCAGATGGACAGAAATTGTTATTTTCAGGTGGGAGGGGAAAATATATAAATCCAGCTGCACACAGTTTGACTCCTGCACTTCTGTGGTGAATCAGACAAATGTTCAAAAAGCATCTCCCGTAACAAGTCACATTTTATTTTATAAATATCACACCTTATGAAAAAATGTAAAAGTAGAAGAAGAAAAAGTATTTGCTAAAAAAAATGTCATTTGTGTAAAATACAATTAGTAGTGCAGCTATATATAGTAGGGCTAATTGGATGGGGGAGGCTGGAGAAACATACTCCGATTATAGTAATCGGATTACAAAAACTGGTAAGCATACAACAGTATCAGTGACAAGGGTTACAACTATCATGATTCCTTGGCAGGTATCGATACATTTGGGGAAAAAGATGTTCTTACATTTTACTTTGCTGAAATAAAAGAATCAAGTCATCTTTAATCTTTAGTGTTAGGTGCTGTATTTTATCCCTGCTTCCACTTGTTCAGTGATGGTAAACCAGTCTTCTTCTGACTGTGGCTTTATGTTTAAGCATATACTGTATATAAAAGAAGAAAGTAGCCACTGTGACTTTACCCACTGAGGCTATGTCCCCATGTACCTGGGTATTTTTGAAAACGCAGATTTTTCTATGCGTTTGCACCTTTCGTCCACACGTAAACGACATTTCCGGTCACTAAAACAGAGATTTTTAAAAACTCAGTTTTTGCATTTACGTGTGGATGAGGAAAACTGAGAAAACGCAGCGTCAAAGGTGTGCGCCTTTTTTGACGTCACACTGTGCGCCACGTTATTGTTTCGGTGAAATAAATTTCTACAATGGTGGACTTAGACAAAATACGGTTACTGTTAATTTTACTGTTTAAATGCTTACATATATACACACAGTTTATGTCCCGCCACACATAGGACTCAGTTCTGCTTCTATGCGCCATCTTTGTTTACCCTTTCCCACCCAGGCTTCTAGGCTTCTGATTGGCCAATATTTCTACACGGTTAGGAATATATCGCCACCTATTGTTTTGGCATGTTCCTAGCAGCGTTGTCCTTCGTTTTTGCGTTTACGCGTGGACAGGATTTAAAAAAAAAAAAAAAAACGGAAACGGAAAATCTCAGTTTTCAAAAATACCCGTGTACGTGTGGACGTAGCCTGAGTGAAATGCCAAGGTGTAAGACAGCATGGCATAGATCTCACTGAGAAACTAGGACTTTGCACGCTGAGAGTTTAATGTCTCAGAGCTCTTATTCTCTTAACTGTTATTTCTTACAGACGGTTTACAAGACAGTCCAGAATGAAAGGGGCTCGGTGGAGCAGTAGCCAGACAATGTCTCCTAATAACAGTCACCAACAACCAACTTCTAAAGTGTACCTAAAGTCTAACATCAATCAAGCATTTTCTGATGTAAATCTTTAACAGACATTAGCATAATGCTAGCATTTTATGGGCAGAACTAGCTTCAGTGTAACAAAGACATAAGTGTTGTTTTATTACAATTTGGACACATTATCAAACCACATAAAGTGCTGCGACACGAAGTGCGCAAAAGTCGCCAAAATCTGCTAACTCAGTTACCGCTGAGTTTCGAACCTGCTCTGTCATTAACATCAGCACAAAAAGCTGTGTGCTAGGAACTTCATGGCATGGGTTTCCATGGTTGAGCAACTCCTTTAAGTGTAATGTGTGGCAAGGACTTTTGTCCATATATCCAGTTTTTTCTTAGTCTGTGTATTTAGCTCACAGATGTGAGTGCAGTATTATTCCCAAAAAGTATTCCCCAAAAAGCCAGACTGCACCTTTAATGTGCAGTTGTTCTTGTTGTTAACCAGAGACCACTATGAGTGCATCTGTAACTTCTCAACTTAATGGCCAATGTTATTTGTTGATATATTAAAAAAAAACCCAACAGCTTGATGTTAGTTTTCCCAAAAGGAAAAGCTTCAAATTATTCTTCTTTGGCTTTAAAGTACAATTAAACCCCCAAAAACTACAACCATGCATTTTAACATCGGATTTCATTGTTCTGCACCTTTATTCAACAGAAAAACAAAAATCTCAAGCAATACAAAAATACAGTAGAAAAAAACTAAAAATGAGGTATAAAACAAATTTACAAATCATTTACTTTGGGTTACATTAAGGTGAGATACTGGGGTTGAAGTGGGTGTAAATTTGCTCTGATTGCTGATCTGGCTGTCGTAAGCCATCTTTGCTCCCTGCTGAGTGTCCTTCTTCCAGAGGGACACCAGAGGGCCTGGACCTGCCTTATGTCCATGAATCGCCTCAGAACTTTAGCACCAAAGCACACTGCGGGTGCAGGCTGTCGTTAGTGGCTCCCTGTGACACACACACACAAAGATAAAAGCTCATCACTTTGAATCATCATCCCATAGTGGAAGTACTTTAAGGATAAGTTAAAATGAGAGGTTAAAGGTTTCATTTTCTGTGTGAATCCAAATGTGACAGGATGAAAACTTGGGCGCTGCAGTGCTCTAATGACAGAACAAACAGTCGTGCACTTTGTAACTGGAAGCGACTGAGAATTATCTCTGTAAAGAATGTGTGTATATTTATGTATTGCACAATAAGAGCTTTTAAGCCTCTCGCAAGCTCCTCCCAAAACTTCAGGATCTGTGTTTTAGACCTGTCATCATGGCAACAATTACACCACACATCGTCATCTTTAAAGCTAGCGACTATAATCTAGTCTGACTGTTGAAGGATGTGACTTTTACAGCAACACACACCAGTGATAGTGTTCCTTCCGACTGTTTTCAAAGGCAGATGCATTGTGACGAGATTATGTACTCTGCAGATGTGTGTAGCTTTAATGGTGACATTTGCCAAAGTGCTACTTTAGGGATTATCCTGTGTACTTTGTACTTTAACGTGAGGCTTTGAAAGGACTCGAAGCCATCTGCAGACAACACATCAAACATGATGCGTGCAAAAAAACAGGTAGAGGGTCGCACACAGCTGTGTAATCTTTGTTCTTTGGTCTCTCACACACGCAGGTCACAAATAGAGGGTCACAGACAGCTGTGCAATCTTTGTTCCTGTCTATTTCATGGGTGTATGTGAAGTCACCCCTCAGACACATATACCGGTATCTGCAGAGTGGTAGGTGTTAGCCAGCTGTGTGATGATCAAACACGAGCTGTGATTACTTCCAACAACAAAGACTGCCCAAAGAAACCAGTTTGATTAACCTTTATCAGTAACATGGATTTCTGAAAAAATTAAAACGTACAGCTCTGCTATCACTTCCAACATAAATGATGGCAGGAAACTAAACAGTAGTGACGTTTGTAGGGTCACAGAAGTTGGACTAGCTGGTATATAATGAAGTGCTGCGTGGTGGCTAGCTACACAGCTATGGTTAGCATAACATAGCAAACACAGTGAAGCTGGAGGATGAACGCTAACTTTTTTTCCACTTGAGAAAAGTTAACATGAGGGTTCCTGATGGTTAGGGACAAATGCAAGCCCATGGCAGGATCCTGTAAATGGACCAAACTTCAGTCAGGAGAACAACTGAGATAATCCATCCACAATACGAGGTTAGTTATTAATATACTGCTGCATGGGCTGGGCTGTAGTTACATCCTAAGGTTTTAAAAACTGAGCACAGTAGCTGCATGTCCTGGTTAGAGAGAACAATAATGGGTGATAACGATTCTTAAGGATAGCAACAGATGGCAGAAAGATACCCTACTCAGAAATGTTTCTGATGAACTGAGAGAAATGTAAATCTCACACAAGTAACACCATTCATTTCAGAGGAACTGTAATCAGTGGATATGCAGCCTGCACAACATGTTGCTGAAGGCATCTAGTTTCATGTCATTCATACTGTCAAATGTCATGTTTTTCAAAGGATCTGTGAGATTATAGGAAAGTGCAGTGCAGGAAAAGCAAAGTTGGTACACAAACTAATGAGTTCACTGTCTGCAACTCCTTTAAGTTAGAGTGTGTGCATAATACAGTTAGTTTTCCTTCAGTTTAGCCCTGTGACAGACTGGCAGCCTATCCAGGGTATATCCGGCGTTTCACCCAATGACAGCTGGGATAGGCTCCAGCTCTGCCCCCTGCCATAACTCTTAACTGGACAAGTGGTTAAGAAAATGGATGGATGGGTGGATGTTCCTTCAAACTTGAAAGACGGACTCTGATTACACAATATGGAGCACTGTAACAAAAAATAATTTCCCCCAGGGATCAATAAAGTATTCTGATTCTGATTCTGATTCTGAATATATCTCACCTGGTAGGCAGTGGGTCGTTGCTACGGTGATGCCATACAAATGAGAGCGCTGCTCAGGCAAGTACTCATCAGTGAACAGACTTCTGTGTTTGTTCACTGCAATCACACCATCCCTGTGAGTAACAGGTTAGAGAGGAATGATATCAGCGATATACACATATCAACTTATTGAACTGTAACCACCACTGTGATCTGAGTAGAAGGAGATGAATGAAGACTACCTCCGCCAGTCAGTGTAATAGAAGTGGTTCCTGTAGTAGACCATGCTGAATGGGTAGTTGAGGTTGGCGTGGATTACTCTTCGACCTGAACCATCTGAGGATATACACTCTAGACGCTTTGTACCTGACAGACACAGGAAGACAGCATGGCTCATTACAACATCAAGAAAATATAGGTTAGGTAAATTCTAGAGTATTAACTTTTAACTGAAGAGTTTTCAACTATCTCAATAAGCAAGATATGACAGTATATAGTCTGAGAGGCAGCTGTACACTGTTTACAGATGTCTTAAAACCCTGGGACAATAAATAAGGGACCAATTCACATGAATGCAGCATCAGCATAGAGGCCATGTTTACCTGCGTCAGCCCAGCAGATCTGTTCAGTAGCAGAGTCATATGTTAGAGCATTTGGCAAACCAATCCCATCAGACACTATCACCTGGCGGTTTTGACCATCCACTGATGAGCTCTCGATCTTAGGGGCCTCTCTGTTCCAGTCTGTCCAATACAGAGTACTGCAGGGAGACACAGGAGGGGAAAACTTATTACTCTTACTCTGATTGTTCCTTTACTCTTTTCTCCATAAAGACAACATTTGATAACCTCCCCCGAAACCATGATGGTGATTTTTTTACACCTCAGAATATATTAATAAAGATGTGATTTGACGACCGTTAGAATAGTGTCCAGGTTTTTCCAACAGGTAGCTGCATATGCAGAAACCATCCTCATTAATATCTGATGCAAACCCAGTCATTTCCTTCTTAAGCAGGCCTGGAATATGACAGAAACTACTCTGTTGAGAAAAGAAATTCAAGCATTTCTTCTAGTGAGCTTTCAGGGACTAAAAGAGTTAAAAGGGACCTACTTGTGGGAGTCAAGCAAAACTACTCTAGAGTCCAACATTAAAAATATGGAGCTGGACATGAGCAGAATGAACCCCTTTCCACACCCTTCCATCTGGATTGTTGACTACAGTCATTTTGCATTGATTTGAGGTCAAGGTCAGGCTTATCTTTTTAGTTTCTGGTCATGCTTTATCTGTGTACATAGAGAACGTGGACCACACTGCCTCACACATGCAGGCATATTTATCAGTGTTTTCATATTTCCTGTTTAATGAAGATTTAAATACTATTTTAAACAGTGCACTGTGTGTGGGCTGCTTACGTGCTGGCAGTCCTCTGGGAACTACAGGTAATACACACCACATGAACGTTCAGCTTATACACACACACACACACACTTATGAATTTGGTGAAGGTGCAGGGCAGCAGATGTCTGACACATTCACACGTGTATATGCTTTTATAAAGCCTTTGCGTGTCATTTTGGTGTGTCTGCTTCGCTGAGTGTCGTGGTTAGAGATGAGAATATTCAGCGACCCTCCCCAATTCGGTCTATTCGCCTGTTATTGGTTAGGGTTAACTGCATGTGTTCACTTTACAGCCTAAGAAACCACAGAGGACATGCTTAATCATAAGTGCATAAGTGTGCCCGTATGGAACAGTAATTACTTTTCAAACCTGAGTTTTTGTCAGAACACACACACCCCATATATTTACCCCTAAGTCAGAAACTAAGCTGTAAAATCAATAATGTCAAGCAAACGTTTCAGGTTTTATGACCAGGGTTATTGCTGCTGTGTTTAATCATTTGTAACAACCACATTAACTAACACACACACACACACAAACATGCACGCGCATAACTGTTGATTATGTGATTAGTTGCTGTGATGAAGAGCAGATGTTATTCCTGGCGAGTTGGCCAATCAAGGCCTCTTGCTTTCATCCTATGAGCGTGTGTGTCCAGGATTAATGGCATCAGTAAATTCAGGACAGTCTTCTTGGCTCAGTTTGCTGCGACACACACAGCACTAAAAGTCACTTGTGATAGAATTAGCAAACATGTGTTACTAAAGACAGACTCCACCTAAAAATCCCCATTGCCATTTTTTTTCTATGAGTGCCAGTCTCATAATGATGAAGTCATGTTTTGGTCACAGTCTAAATCTTAGAATCCAGACTCAACAACCCCCCTTACTGCCAAATAGCCTTAAAACAGAGTTTGCACTGTACTAATGAATTAGGTACAGGCCTCATTGAGTCATAGCTTGTTAAAGAACTAGTGTTTAATTTTCATTCTCGTAGTAACAGACTGAAAACCATCTGTGCCCTCTTCTTCCATAAAATCTCTGTGGATACAGTGAAGGCTATCTCAGCAGAGCACCTCCAGGTTGTTGCAAGACAGTGTGTGGGCTCTTGTTTGTTTCTTGTTCCATGTCTGCAAATCCAGATTATGTTAACATACTTTTCTTCATTTCTAAGTAGAGCTTTTATGCCTTTCTGTATTTTTTTCCATATACATATGTTGTGATGTTGTTGAGGCTTCAGACTGCTCTAAACACTCAGCCAAGGCTATCCTTATTTGTATGGGAGAACTGAGTGGTAACCCTGCAAACATTTCAATGTTCAGTACATTTTATCCTATCTAGTCTGAAAAATACTTTCAAAATGAAAGCTGTGCAGACACTGAGATGTAAGTTTGCCATCAACTCGCTGTACTTCTTGAACATCACCTGCATGCCTCTGTTTGACTGCTCAACAATGGTATTCTGTGTTCAAGGCAGACTTCATATTATCCCTTCTTACAATTCTTCTAATTCTTCAAACTATGACAAAATAATTTAAGCAAAATATTCTTGATAGTGACATCGAAAAGCCCTAACCTTTTTTGTCATAATTCTGCAGCCAGTTTCAACCCGACAGATTAGATTGCATACGCATATCTCTTACCCAAGCTATGGCTAGCAATCTGTATCCATGAACATATGGTGGATGTTTTTTTTTTTAAAATATATATCTTAAGAACAATTGGCTGCTTTTATTAGCAGGTGTGCTGACAGCAGATGTAGCTAGTAGCTGTTTGCTAGGTCCCTACTATTGGAATTATCTAACAACTTGCTATGTGGCACAGACTATCAAGAACTCTGTCAGCATTAGCTGACAACTCAACATTCAGTCATCTCATCCAAATGTGATTACGTCAGGGTCTTAAAAAAAACAACATAAGCACAGCCAAATTGCTAATGTTGAAGCTTTCGTATGGGGAATCCAGAACCCCGCGGAAGACGTCACTGTGACTCCATCTGTTCAAATCTGCTCTTTGTGAGAGGCAGTGGGCAGGAGAGCAGGAGTTAGAGGAAGAGACGGGTTGCTTCAGACAGTGCATCACATTGACGTCAACAGCAAGAAGGACAGTTTTTTTCAAATAACACTACGGATCTGGAAATTGGCATTTTGAAATTAGTGAAAGCAAAGAAAGATGAACAAATGGTTTTACCCGGTGGAAGAAACCACTATGATTGCACGGGGGTTCACCAAGTCTGTGTCAAACAGGGTCCTCCTCCCACTGCCGTCCAAGTTGGCTCTTTCAATCACATCAGGAGTAGAGTCAACCCAGAACATCAGCCGGCGTTTGACATCCACTGCCAAACCTTCTGGACTGACGAGATCTGCAGAAGCGAGAAGAACAGAGATCCAGACATCATAGAGGAGATATTGAAATCATTTAAGGCATTCCACAACAATCATTACAGGAACAAGCACCACACAACTGTGAAAGCTTACTTGTGTTAATGAGAACCTCAGGCTCAGCACCAGACACCATTGAAGCTCTGTTGATTGATCTCGCAGACAAATCTGTCCAATAGACTTGGTTTTCCTTGCAGTCATAGGCTATACCAACAACTATGGAACCCTGGAGACGCACACATAAATACAAGCTTCACAAGTGTTGACATACATCAGTTCACACAAGTGTACCTCAAAGATGAGAACTCACCTCCAACATTTTGGTCATGGTGTGAACCAACAACAAAACTCAAAGTTAGTTATAGATACTATGAACTATATGCTTTTCTTCTATTGTGGTCTCTCTTTCCCATCACCAAATTGGTCGAGACAGATAGCTGCCTCTCCCTAAGCCTGATCCTGCAAGAGGTCTCTTCCTGTTATAAAAGGAAGTTCTTCCTCCCCGCTGTCACCAAGTGCTTGCTTATTGGGGACTGCCTATTCCCTGGGGTTCTTTCTCTAATATTTTAGGTAGTTTTTCCTAAAGTATAAAGTGCCCTGAGAGGACTAGAAATAACTAAACAAAATAACTAAAACACCATATTTATATATCTGACAAATTTAAAACTTTCTACCCAAATATGTAATACTTTATATTTATATACATAATATTTATTATACTAGTCAGATATTTTCTATAATCAAGGTGCTGGGTATTTACAATGACATACAATTTGAAATACACGATGTGAAGTCAGTTTTTACTTATAATTCTAAGACATAATTCTGCTTAAGACATAATGCTGACAGTTTTTTTTCTTTCTTTCTTTTAAGTAGCAAACAAATTTATTACAAAAATTAACAAAGATTAAAAAAATAATTTTATAGAGTATGTGATCTACCCATTAATTTCTTACATGTAGAGCCAATAGTGTTTTGGATCGGCTTTCGTCTAGTCTGGTCCCGTTGAGAGGCAGCGCTCCTATTTTCTGGCCCTGAGCGTACAGCAGTGTGATGCCAGTGTTTATGGGAGGGGTGACATCTGGACGGGATGTTGGACGCACCGTAGGCGGTGGCACTGACGAGATGCCTGGGATGTAATTGGATGGATAAAAATGTTTGAGTCACAATTAGTGAAAGACAAAACTTATATAATACAGTACAATGACATATATCTTTGACGATTATTGCTTACATGCAGGTTTGACAGCATCATCTGATTTGGTTCCGGGAACCATGCGTCCATTCTGGTCCACACACCAACAGTAGTTGGTCTCCCCGTAACACTGGACTGGACTGGGATGGTGCAGGCAAACGGAAAAATCAGAAGACTTTTAAACAGCAATGCAATTATTTTTTCCTTGAGAACTTCCTTTGATGACTGCATATCTGCTGCTTACCTGAACTCTCCATCTGGCTCACACTGAGGTACATACTGCTGTGGGCCAGGTTTCCCACCATAGTGCTCAATCAAACTGGCTCTCCATCGCTCACACATGCTCTCAGGGCGTTCTGTTGGAGTCACTGCAACTAAGGGGAAGCCAAAAACCCCAAAACAACCCATCAGTACTTCCATTCATAAAGCTAAAGATAAATTACAAGTCAGATGATATTCTTCTGTAGTTCATCATTATTTATTCAATTGTATTCTCAGGATGTTCCCTACTTTGCTGAGTTTATACTACAGTGTTAGTTGGAAGCTAATGGTGAGGGGATGCTTCGTGTTTAAAGAGGCACACATATACACACATCGTACTTTTGTCAGAAATGTTTACCGCGTTCAAATCCCTTTAATGACTCGCTTTATTGGAGAGCATTAAAACTAAACCTCAGAGCATTTCTGGCTTCTACTTGTGTTTACGCTAGCCTCGCTCTCTCAGTGTCAATTTTGAATGTGAGACTTTGCTGTTTGTAGACTGAGAAGGAGAGGAGGACACAATTTGAAAGGGAACAGTTCTCTATTGCGAGATAAAGACAAACCAAAATATTAATGCAGTTAGCTTTTCCAGAAGTGTTTATTATAGTGGCAGTTAGCATGTTGCAATTTAGTCTTCTGGATCACTTGGTTTTGCTTCTATTTAATGTTCAGACTACCCACTAAATATGGTGGTTTGGAAAAGAGCAACAACTGGATGATCCATCAGTTCCATCTGCAGACTGGCAAACTACAGTGGGGCAAAAAAGTATTCAGTCAGCCACCGATTGTGCAAGTTCCCCCACCTAAAATGATGACAGAGGTCAGTAATTTGCACCAGAGGTACACTTCAACTGTGAGAGACAGAATGTGAAAAAAAAAATCCATGAATTCACATGGTAGGATTTGTAAAGAATTTATTCGTAAATTAGGGTGGAAAATAAGTATTTGGTCACCTCAAACAAGGAAAATCTCTGGCTCTCACAGACCTGTAACGTCTTTTGTAAGAAGCTTTTCTGTCCCCCACACGTTACCTGTATGAATGGCACCTGTTTGAACTCATCATCTGTTTAAAAGACACCTGTCCACAGCCTCAAACAGTCAGACTCCAAACTCCGCCATGGCCAAGACCAAAGAGCTTTCGAAGGACACCAGGAAAAGTATTGTAGACCTGCACCAGACTGGGAAGAGTGAATCTACAATAGGCAAGCAGCTTGGTGTGAAAAAATCAACTGTGGGAGCAATCATCAGAAAATGGAAGACATACAAGACCACTGATAATCTCCCTCGATCTGGGGCTCCACGCAAGATCTCATCCCGTGGGGTCAAAATGATCATGAGAACGGTGAGCAAAGATCCCAGAACCACACGGGGGGACCTGGTGAATGACCTGCAGAGAGCTGGGACCAAAGTAACAAAGGTCACCATCAGTAACACACTACAACGGCAGGGAATCAAATCCCGCAGTGCCAGACGTGTTCCGCTGCTGAAGCCAGTGCATGTCCAGGCCCGTCTGAAGTTTGCCAGAGAGCACATGGATGATACAGCAGAGGATTGGGAGAATGTCATGTGGTCAGATGAAACCAAAGTAGAACTTTTTGGTATAAACTCAACTCGTCGTGTTTGGAGGAAGAAGAATACTGAGTTGCATCCCAAGAACACCATACCTACTGTGAAGCATGGGGGTGGAAACATCATGCTATGGGGCTGTTTTTCTGCCAAGGGGACAGGACGACTGATCCGTGTTAAGGACAGAATGAATGGGGCCATGTATCGTGAGATTTTGAGCCAAAACCTCCTTCCATCAGTGAGAACTTTGAAGATGAAACGAGGCTGGGTCTTCCAACATGACAATGATCCAAAACACACCGCCCGGGCAACAAAGGAGTGGCTCAGTAAGAAGCATTTGAAAGTCCTGGAGTGGCCTAGCCAGTCTCCAGACCTCAACCCCATAGAAAATCTGTGGCGGGAGTTGAAAGTCCGTGTTGCTCGGCGACAGCCCCAAAACATCACTGCTCTCGAGAAGATCTGCATGGAGGAATGGGCCAAAATACCAGCTACTGTGTGTGCAAACCTGGTAAAGACCTATAGTAAACGTTTGACCTCTGTTATTGCCAACAAAGGTTATGTTACAAAGTATTGAGTTGTATTTTTGTTATTGACCAAATACTTATTTTCCACCCTGATTTACGAATAAATTCTTTACAAATCCTACCATGTGGATTCATGGATTTTTTTTTCACATTCTGTCTCTCACAGTTGAAGTGTACCTCTGGTGCAAATTACTGACCTCTGTCATCATTTTAGGTGGGGGAACTTGCACAATCGGTGGCTGACTAAATACTTTTTTGCCCCACTGTAGGATGGCAATTATTATGAGTTATGTGGGAGCAGATAAAAGCAGATAGAAAAAAAAGTCTACAATTGAATTTGAACAAAAGAAATTTGTCAGTATGACTAAATCAGACAAATTGCCTGTGTGGGTCAGATATCTTCAGATCCTGAACCAAATGTGAGTGAGAAATGTTGTCATTATGAAATAATAAACCTCGTTTGCAGTTCATAGACTATATATTAAAGATGTACTTGTTTTGCAGCTACAACTTAGGCATTTTGTCTGTTGCATTCTTGGTGATTTAAAACTGGTTGTGAGAGGTGAGGGGGCTGGGTGTGAAGAAGTCTCACCTGGTCTGTCACAGTCTACAGGTGCTGCACCAGGTGGAGTCCTGGTTCCTGCTCTCTCCTCTCCTCTACTGTCCACACACCAACAATAACCAGTGGAGCCATGGCACTGAAATAAAGATGAGAAATACATTCCATTTTGGGGAATTCTGACCTTTATTTGATAAACAGTGAAGAGTTTTCAGACATGAAAGAAGGGAGGAACAGTGGTGGAAACCACGCAGCAAAGCTCCCTGAGTGAGAGTCGAACATAGACTGCTGTGTTGAGCTTTTCAGCATAAAGTTGCCTGCTCAACCACGTGAGCTAAACTAACACCAATAAAAAGGGTCTTAAGAAGAACAAAAAGAAATCACTGATAAAAGCCAAAGAAGAAACTGTAGTTATTCACTAAATAAATAAATAAAAAGTCAGAGTTTCACCTGCTGAGGTAGATACTGTCCTTCTGCATCACACTGTGGTTTGTAGACTCCAGTTATGGGATATCCATCAGCACTGGTGGTCTTTACGCTGTCTCTGTGGTGCTCACAGTGAGTTTTAAGATGCTCTGGTTGAACTGAATGAGAAAAAAGAAAAAAGGAAATTGATGCTTTGTTGTGCCAACAGGAAATAAATCTGAATAAAAACAATCTGAATGAAGTACGGGCCACTGGAATACCAACGGCACCCAGAGAGAACAACTGCTCCTGAAAGAAAAGGACTCCACTAAAACTTTAATATTTGTGGACGCTATTATTACTGCGTGTCACCCCTCCCAGGGTATGGGCCTCCAAAGGTACTGTAGATCTCCAGAGATTTCTGTCCTGGGCCATTATTTCTAGTTGGGTCCAGGTGTAGCCAATCTTTTTTGCTTCTGCCTCAAGGTCCTGTCGTCAGGTGTTTCTTGGGCGGCCTCTCTTTCACTTGCCTTGGGGATTCCACCTGAGAGCCTGCCTGGTGATGTTGGTTGGTATTTTGCATAAAGCGTGCCCTGCCAAGCACTAGGGCTGGGCCATATTATACCGTTTCACGGTAATACTGGTATAATGTTAGGCAACGATAAGAATATAAAATATCGCGATAGAATATGGGTAAAACACGCATGCGCAGTGCCTTTGTTTTCATACGCACATGGCCGAAAAAGCATGGCGGCAACGGAGAATGAGAAGGGGGAAAGCGGATCGTTGACTGAAACGGATGAACCAGAATTGGTTTGTAAAAATGGTGCACCTTCAGTGGTGTGGAACTGGTTTGGTGTTTGTCCGTAAGATACCCACCAAAGCACTATTTTTTGTAGAACATGCAAAGCGGGCCGTCGTTATTGCCGTATTTGTCGGACTAAGGTGCTCGTAAATCTGGGAGCAATCTGGGTCCAAAACTCCGTCCGCTTCAGGTCCCAAAGTCAAACGAACACTGCGGCACATTGAGAGTTAAAAACTGTCGAAATTATTTCACCTTTAATAAAATGATCAGCATTGCTGCTTTACCAGGTGTAACAATTAAGTTTAACATCCAGGCATCCATGAAAACAGAATTTATTACATTTAACGGAGTTAGAAGTTAGCAGGAAGTTTGAGGAAGTTAGGTAGCTAGCGAAACTAGCGAGCTAAGCATGATATAGCATGTTCTGACTGAGAGATTTCTGAAAAAATTTAAACGTACAGCTCTGCTATAACTTCCAACATAAATGAAGACAGGAAACTAAACAGCAGCGATGTTTGTAGGGTTACTGAAGTTGGGCTAGCTGGTATATAATGATACGCTACGCTAGCAACACAGCTATGTTAGCATAACATAAACCGTGAAGCTGGAGGATGAATGCTAACACTTTTCCACTCGATAAAAGTTAACGTGAGGGTTCCCGATGGTTAGAGACGAATGCAATCCCATGGCAGGATGCTGTAAACGGACCAAACTTCAGTCAGGAGAACAACTGAGATAATCCATCCACAATACGAGGTTAGTCATTAATATACTGCAACAACATGGGAATAGAGCAGCTGTGATAGAATACAGCATTAATGAATCAATGGTACAGAAGTGGAGGAAGCAAGCAGAATGAGTTGAATAAAGTTTGATTTATTTGACCGCTTTGTTTTGCTTAATGTGCCTTATAAACCCGTGCACCTTATGGTCCGAAGAATACGTATTTGACTTTTTTATTTGGCACACTGCAGTTTAATGTTGCAAAGCACCTCTTTTTAAACCTTTGTGGTGTCCTCGGGATTCCCATATGCTTGTTTGCCATTCACCTAGGGACCATTTGTGATCCGAGGACACCACATTACCTTTAGTGGACATTATACATGGTTATGCTCAGGATATGTCCGCCCATTTCTACTCGAAATGCCCTTTGGTTAAACTTTCAGCAAGGAATTTGCATTTGCACTGTTAAACTTTTATATAGCTTTAATTCACATAAAAAACAGCTGCTTGTTTAAGTGAAAATAAATGGATGGGTTTTTTGCGCTAGTAAAGTTGTGGAATTGTATTTTGTATTTTTGTCTCGCATCAATTATATCGTCAGTTATATCATTATCGCAAATTTTCAAGTATATATCGTGATAAATATTTTTGGCCATATCGCCCTGCTCTACTCGGCACCATCTTCTCTGCCTGATTTCTTCCTTAGCAGCGAGTTGACAGGTTATTTCCCGTAGTTTGATGTTACTGATTGTGTCTGGCCAGCGAATGTGGAGAATCCTTCTGAGACAGCTGTTGAGGAATGTCTGGATTTTTCTATTTGAGGTTTTATTTGTCTTCCAGGTTTCAGCCCCTTACAGCAGTACTGACTTCACGTTGGAGTTGAACAGTCGGATCTTGGTAGTCAGGGTCATCTCTCTGGATGCCCAAATGTTTTTGAGCTGGATGAAGGCGGCTCTTGCTTTTCCAATCCTTGTCTTGACATCTGCATCGGTTCCACCTAGTTAAGTAAAAGAGTGTATTTCCTCAGGGGACTTCCACTAAGGATGACTGGGTTGTTACTATTGGAGTTGATCCTAAGGATTTTGGTCTTCTCCTTGTTGATTGATGAGTCCAACCTGTGCTGATGTGGCTGCCAATATGCTGGTCTTTTCTTGGAGCTCCTCAAAGTGTTCAGACCATCTTTTCATCTGTTGCACTAGTTCTGTGATGGCCTTTCCCTCTTTGTCCTTGATGGGTCGTTCTGGCTTGCTGTACTTCCCAGACAATTTCTTGATTATTGCGTAAAGGTGTTTCATGTTACCATTGTATGCTGCCTGTTCTGCTTCAGCTCCCATTCCATCTATATAGACATTCTTGTCTTTCCTAATGCTCTTTGTCACTGCTCTGTGGGCTTCTGCCTATTCTGCTTGGGCCTTGGCTTTGTCTGCCCTAGTCCTGCTGTTGTTTATGTGGTGTATTCATAATTGTCTCTGGTACATTTGTTGTATGGGCAGTATGTGTTCACTGTTTGATTGTGTAATTACGTGTTACGCACTGGCAATGCATGCCGGTAGATGGTAATACAGGAAGTAAAAGAGATGGTCTTACCGCACACAGTGGTCCCGCGTACTTATTCAGATTCAGAGTAAGAATCACACATGGTGTCAGAAGTGCTGTGTGACTCGTAAGACTCCATACATCTGCCGAGTGTGAGGAGAAGGGGAAGGTGGAAACAAAATGCCGAATGACGACGTAGACGATCGTCCGAGGGCAGGAGTTAGCACCGCGGCTAGCACTCCCAGCGCTACGTTTAGCATCCAACCACCGGAGCCCTTTGATTTTTCCAAACCACACGAATGGACAAGATGGGTCCGTCGCTTCGAGAGATTCCGTCAGGCAAGTAATCTGTCTGCGAGCTCGGAGGAAAATCAAGTGAACACTCTCATATATTGTATGGGAGACGAAGCGGATGACGTCCTGAGAGGACTAAAGTTAAGTGATGTAGACCAACGGGACTATGCTAAAGTGAGAGATAGCTTCCACAACTTTTTCATTGTCAGGAAAAATGTTTATGAGCGCGCACGTTTTAATATGCGCAAACAAGAGCCGAATGAGACTGTTGATGCATTCGTGACTGCCTTGCATGCATTAGCAGAGCACTGTAACTACGGACCGCTCCACGATGAGCTGATAAGAGACAGAATAGTAGTGGGCTTGGCCGACACGAGGCTGTCTGAGCGCATGCAGATGGAAAAAGACTTGGACTTGGATAAAGCTATAAATATGGCCAGGCAGTCAGACGAAATCAAAAAGCAACAGTCAGCTTTGAGAAGTGAAACAAATGTAATGCATGTAAATGCGAAAACAGTTGACAGAGTGATACAAAAGCACGACAAAACAAAGTTCAACATGTTCAAAAATAAAACTGTCAAAACACAACAGCAATATAGCAAGAGACAAAGTAACAAATGCTACAAGTGCGGAGGCTCTCCACATCAGAAACCTGAGTGCCCAGCAAATGATGCAAAATGTCATTTATGTGGAAAAAAAGGTCACTACCAGCGAGTCTGCAGACAAAGCAAGACAGTGCAAAGTATTGAGGAGGAAGAGGAGCAAGGTTTCTTCCTAGGCTCAGTTTCCAGTGACGGCCAGGCGTGGACAGCCAACATACAAGTGAAAGATGCAAAAATCACTTTCAAACTGGATACTGGAGCAGATGTGACTGTAATAGCTGACTCGGACTTATCAAAGATTTTTGCTAACGAACACAGACCAGTTCTCCAGCAGCCAGAAAAACCTTTGTTAGGCCCTGGAAAAACACCACTGGACGTTGCAGGTTTTACAAAGCTACAGCTCAACTACGGAGCGAAACAGACAACAGAGAAGGTCTATGTTGTAAGAAACCTGAGCACTCCACTGCTAGGCCTGCCCGCCATTACAGCTCTTGGCCTGCTGGTGCGAGTTGACGCGGTTTCAATGGACACTCTGAAGACTACTTACCCTAAACTTTGCAATGGTCTAGGGAAAGTGCAGTGGGCCTATCACATTAAACTCAAACCGAATGCTGTGCCGTACTCACTCAAAACTCCGCGAAGGCTTCCTCTGCCTCTGATGGGAAGGGTAAAAGAGGAACTCCAACGAATGGAAGAGCTTGGTGTCATTACCCGAGTTGAGGAACCAACGGATTGGTGTGCCGGCATGGTTGTTGTTCCAAAGAAAAACAGCCCTAGGCTAAGACTTTGCATAGACTTTACCGGACTAAATGAGTATGTGTGCAGGGAAAAATATGTGCTGCCATCGGTTGAACAAAGTCTCGGAATGCTCGCAGGAGCCAAAGTGTTTAGCAAACTGGATGCCAACATGGGCTTCTGGCAGATTCCCCTGTCCGATGAGTCTGCCAAACTCACCACCTTCATCACACCCTTTGGGCGGTTCCACTTTAACCGCCTACCGTTTGGGATCAACTCAGCGCCCGAACACTTTCAGCGCATGATGGCGGAGGTCATCGAGGGTCTCGAAGGAGTGGTGTGTCACATTGACGATGTGTTGGTGTGGGGACGTAACCATCAGGAGCACGATTCCCGTCTCCATGCTACACTGCAAAGACTGGAAAAAGCAGGCATAACGCTGAATGTTGAAAAATGCGAGCTCTCCCAGAGCAAGGTTGCTTTCTTGGGTCACATCATAGCGGATACAGGAATCAGTCCTGACCCGAAGAAAACGGAGGCAATTACAGAAATGACAGAGCCAACTAATGTGTCAGAGTTGCGCAGTTTTCTGGGCATGGTGAATCAAGTGGGCAAGTTCATCCCCCATTTAGCTGAAAAAGACAAAGCCCTGCGAGATCTTCTTTCCAAAAAGAACGCATGGTATTGGGGAACTGACCAAGTGAGAGCTTTCAAAACATTACGAGATGCCCTGACCTCACCCCCAGTGCTCGCAATGTATGACCCCAACAGAGACATTAAAGTATCAGCAGATGCTTCATCCTATGGTCTCGGAGGTGTTCTTTTGCAGCTGTGGGAAGAAGGATGGCGACCAGTGGCGTATGCATCGAGGTCCCTTTCTCCTACAGAACAACGATACGCACAAGTGGAAAAAGAGGCACTGGCATCTACATGGGCGTGTGAGCGTTTTCGTGATTTCCTGATTGGTAAACATTTTTGTCTTGAAACGGACCACAAACCTCTCGTTTCCTTACTGGGAGGACAAGCTCTGGATCTCTTGCCACCCAGGATCCAGCGATTCAGAATGAGACTCATGCGTTACTCGTACACTGTGCAGTACGCCCCAGGGAAATCGCTCTGGACAGCAGATACTTTGTCCCGCTCACCTCTGAAAAAACCAATGAACCTGTCAGACAAAGAGCTAATGGAAAGCACAGACATATATGTCGACAGTATTGTAGCAAACATGCCTGTCAGTTCATCATATATGCAAACACTGAAGGAACAACTGAAAAGCGACAGTGTGTGTGCTCGCGTCATGGACATGTGCACCGAAGGCTGGCCAGAACATGCAAAACAAGAGCCTTTACTGCGAAATTACTGGCCTGACCGAGCCACGCTCACTGTTGAAGACGGCCTTTTGTTAAAAGACACACGGCTTGTCATTCCTTCAGCAATGAGAAACGAGGTGCTGGAAAAACTACACGAAGGACATCAAGGTGTTGTAAAATGTAAAGCTCGTGCACGCCAAACAGTGTGGTGGCCCGGGCTGAGTCAACAAATCTCTGAGATGGTGCTCAAGTGCAAAACGTGTATTCAAGAAAGACACAATAACAGTGAGCCACTCATGCCAACAGAATACCCTGCCCGCCCATGGCAGAGAGTGGGCACAGATCTTTTCGAGCTGGGAGGGAAAACTTACCTTCTCGCTGTTGACTATCACTCTAGATTTGTTGAGATTGCTTTGTTAAACAGGACAAAATCAAACGATGTCATTACTCACCTGAAATCTTTCTTTGCCCGTCACGGCATCCCAGAGGTCCTCATGTCTGATAATGGACCACAGTATTCAGGTCAAATCTTTACAGACTTTGCAGCAGCATACGGCTTCAAACACATCACAAGCAGTCCCAAGTTTCCGCAAAGTAATGGAGAAGCAGAACGTGCTGTGCAGACTGTAAAAAAATCTTCTGAAAAAAGCAGCTGATCCTTATCTAGCTCTTCTTGCCTATAGAGCTACACCACTGCAGTCCGGATACAGCCCTGCAGAGCTTTTAATGGGCAGACGTCTGCGAACCACACTGCCGATGCTTCCATCGCAGCTGGAGCCCACACTGCCGGACAACGCACTGCTCGCTCGAAAGGAAAGGGAGAAGAGGATGATGGACATGGCAAACTTCAACAGGCGCCACCGCGCAAAACCTTTATGCAGCCTGTCCCCAGGAGAGCAAGTTTGGGTGACTGATGTCAAAACTACAGGCACTGTTATCCAAAATCACTCTACACCCCGATCATACACAGTGGAGTTACCACAAGGGACTGTCAGGCGTAATCGTGTGCATTTGATTCCTTTAAGTTCACCTGTGCATGAACCTGCTAATGTGCCTGTGTTGCAGAAGCCCCAAACACCCAGTGTGATCCCTGCTACACCTGTTAACACTGATGTGGTCAGAACCAAGTCAGGGAGGCCAATAGTTAAACCTAAAAAGTTAGATCTGTAAGAAAAAAAAAAAGGTTGTTGTTATGTAACTGTGTTATAAGGGTTTTGTAGAGCACAGTAAAATAAAGCTAAAAAGAGTTGTTAAGAAAAGAAAAGAACAAGAAAACAAAAACAAAAGGTTAAAAATGTAATGCAGATTGTTTGCCAGATGTTCTTGTATGGCTTTGAAAAAGAGAAGTTCTGTCCTGAGAAAAGGAATATTCTGTTTTTGTTTAAAAGGGGAGATGTGGTGTATTCATAATTGTCTCTGGTACATTTGTTGTATGGGCAGTATGTGTTCACTGTTTGATTGTGTAATTACGTGTTACGCACTGGCAATGCATGCCGGTAGATGGTAATACAGGAAGTAAAAGAGATGGTCTTACCGCACACAGTGGTCCCGCGTACTTATTCAGATTCAGAGTAAGAATCACACAGTTTACTGCCACCTTCTTGTGTTTTCTCTCTTCTATCTTGCCCAAGGTCTCAGCTGTGATCCATTCTTTATGATGCTATTTCTTTATTCCGACCACTTCTTCACTGATTGTTCTCAGTGTCTTCTTTATGGTCTGCCAATTGGCCTGTATGCTGCTTTTCTCCTCTCCCTGGTGCAGCTAATTAAGCACTTTGATCTTGCTCTTGAACCGAACTCCTCCCTTTATCTTTACTCGACTGACATCATTCTTCGCTCTACGCCGTGTTGTTTTTGTCCAGTTCTTCTTTAACTTCAGCTGCATGTTGGCTACTACAAGATGGTGGTCAGATGCCACATCTGCTCCTTTTCTCACCCTAACACCCTGGAGAAAACTTCTAAACTTCTTGCTAATGCTGATGTGGTCAGTCTGGTTCTCTGTCACACTGTCCAGTGATACCCAGGTTCTTTTGTGGATCCACTTGTGTGGAAAAATGCTACCTCCGATGACCAGGTTGTTGAATGCACACAAATCAACTAATCTCTGCCCATTATCATTCATCACTCCCAGCCCATGTATCCCTATGATTTGTTCATATCCTGTGTTGTCAAACCCAATCTTGGGTTCACATTAAAATCTCCCATAAGGATAATGATGTCTCTGGTTCGGATTTGAACTCATCTGAGATTTTTATTAGATACACCTGTGGTACCAATCTGAAAATCCCATGTCGCCTTATTCTCGAGTTATTGCAGGGTGACAACAATACCCCACAACTTTTTAGGGCTGAGGGGTAATAAAACCAAACAAATGGAACTGATTACATAAATCTTTGGGGGGGAACAGTCTCACCTGGTCTGTCACAGTCTACAGGTGCTGCACCAGGTGGAGTCCTGGTTCCTGCTCTCTCCTCTCCTCTACTGTCCACACACCAACAATAACCAGTGGAGCCATGGCACTGAAATAAAGATGAGAAATACATTCCATTTTGGGGAATTCTGACCTTTATTTGATAAACAGTGAAGAGTTTTCAGACATGAAAGAAGGGAGGAACAGTGGTGGAAACCACGCAGCAAAGCTCCCTGAGTGAGAGTCGAACATAGACTGCTGTGTTGAGCTTTTCAGCATAAAGTTGCCTGCTCAACCACGTGAGCTAAACTAACACCAATAAAAAGGGTCTTAAGAAGAACAAAAAGAAATCACTGATAAAAGCCAAAGAAGAAACTGTAGTTATTCACTAAATAAATAAATAAAAAGTCAGAGTTTCACCTGCTGAGGTAGATACTGTCCTTCTGCATCACACTGTGGTTTGTAGACTCCAGTTATAGGATATCCATCAGCACTGGTGGTCTTTACGCTGTCTCTGTGGTGCTCACAGTGAGTTTTAGCACGCTCCGGTAGACCTGAAGGCAAAAATAAAAATAATCACATATAAGCTGTGCTGTGTCAACATGAAATCAACCTGCGTAAAACAATCTGAATGAAGAAGTCTCACCTGGTCTGTCACAGTCTACAGGTGCTGCACCAGGTGGAGTCCTGGTTCCTGCTCTCTCCTCTCCTCTACTGTCCACACACCAACAATAGCCAGTGGAGCCATGGCACTGAAATAAAGATGAGAAATACATTCCATTTTGGGGCATTTTGAACTTTATTTGATAAACAGTGAAGAGTTTTCAGACATGAAAGAAGGCTGGAACAGTGGCAGAAGAAACTGTAGTTATTCACTAAATAAATAAATAAAAAGTCACAGTTTCACCTGCTGAGATAGATACTGTCCTTCTGCATCACACTGTGGTACATAGGCTCCAACTATAGGATATCCATCAGCACTGGTGGTCTTTACGCTGTCTCTGTGGTGCTCACAGTGAGTTTTAACATGCTCTGGTTGATCTGAAAGAGAAACAAAGCACATCTAAACCTTCCCGTGTCAACTCCAAATAAACCTGTAAAATACTGGTGGCCGCCAGTACTACCCCTCAGCTTCATAGTAGCTGCACCTGCATGCATCAATGTCAAAATCCTTGTTCACAAATAAGAGTTTTAGAAAACTTGACCTCTGACCTTTAGGTCAAGGTCACTGAGATTTGAACTCATCTGAGATTTTTATTAGATACACCTGTGGTACCAATCTGAAAATCCCATGTCGCCTTATTCTCGAGTTATTGCAGGGTGACAACAATACCCCACAACTTTTTAGGGCTGAGGGGTAATAAAACTAATCTGAATGAAGTACAGGACACTAGAATAAGAGTCTCACCTGGTCTGTCACAGTCTACAGGTGCTGCACCAGGTGGAGTCCTGGTTCCTGCTCTCTCCTCTCCTCTACTGTCCACACACCAACAATAACCAGTGGAGCCATGGCACTGAAATAAAGATGAGAAACACATTATTTAGAAGAACAAAATTAAGTTTTAGATGAAAGCCCAAAGCCAAACTGTACTAATTGGAGTTTCACCTGCTGAGGTAGATACTGTCCTTCTGCATCACACTGTGGTTTGTAGACTCCAGTTATAGGATATCCATCAGCACTGGTGGTCTTTACGCTGTCTCTGTGGTGCTCACAGCGAGTTTTAAGACGCTCCGGTCGATCTGAATGAGAAAAAAACACAAAGACAGAAAATTTAGGAAAAACAACACACAAACCAGAAAAAAGCATAAATTCATGAGTTGCAAGAGACAGTCTGTCAACATCAGAAGTTTCTGACTGGCAAAGACACCTGTTTGGAAAGTCAAGGGTGAACAGTTCAATTCCACCTGAAATCACAAAGCCCCTCTGGGGTTAAGGCACAAAGAGCTTCTAGTGTAAAGCTATGAACCATATCAAAACCCCTTGTCAGCAGGGACATATATTAGCCCTCGACACAACCCCTTCATGGTTAAAATCAGACTGAATTGGAGTCTTTGCCTTTAAACCAAAGGCATCTTTTGCAAAGGCACTGGTTGACTAGATTTAGCCCAGAATACAATATCCATGGAGTGCTACTGACCTTCCTGCTGAGAGCAGTAGAAACCATTCCCAAAAAACCCCAGCTGACACTGACACTGGAAAGATCCCAGTCCATTAATACATCTGGCATTGATGTGACATGGAGAAGAGCTGCACTCATCTATATCTGAAAAAAAGAAAAAAACAGAAGGAGAGAAAGGAGTCAAAAACCACAACTGGACTGGAAACTGCACTACCAATACAACTAAACACTCACACAAAAAATACTACCTGGCTGCTTAATAGATGTTATTTATTTCAGTGGTGATTTATCAGTAGTGTGATTATCTAAATGTAAAGTATTATACTTAGTTTTATTTTTTTGGGGGGGCTCAAAGAAAGTTCATCAAAAGTTCACACTTTTACGTGAAAGGAGGACATGTATGCGCGCACACATTCACAGACAGACACACAAACACACACACAGCCAGGACCTTGCTCCTCCACACATTCCAAAGCAACAAACACATTGTGCCATTGCTCCATTTGTCTTTCCCTTAACCCCCACCCGCCCTGTTTAATCTCACCCTGTCGTTCTCACATTAGTTCTGTTCTCACATTTCTCATCTATCCTCCCCTCTGCCTGTGTTTTCTAGCTTTTTGCAGCTGTGGATGAAGAAATGTTGTAGCTCTGCTTGGACAAACAAGTGAACCTTTTCCAAATATTCAACTCATTTTGGAACTTGGAGGACAAAATGCTCCGAGAATACTTCTCAGGGGGACAGTTAGTCCAGCTGACAATGGATAAAATGCAACAAAGGCAGAATGGAAGAATGATGTGTTTGCCACAAAAAATATGTGTGCACATATTTGGTTAAAATTTGCATTTGCATCAAAGGTACGGTATGTGAAAGCAGACAGGATGCCACAGCTTAAAAAGTCAGCAGAAACCAGCACATTTCTAAGCAGAGATTGATCAAACTGACACGGTGTTATGGCTTTCAGTTGATTTCTTTGCACAGTTGATTTCTTAAGTGGGATTTCTGAAATGCTAAACATTCGGTTTAGTTGAAATTAACTGTCTGTTTGCTGAAGCTAATCATCAGCCCTCCACCACCGTCATCATCATCATCAACCAAGGGACTGGATCCTCTCTAGAGAAGCAACTGAATAACACCGAGCGCCACAACACCAGTCACCTGGCTAGCCAGCTGACAAATAGTGAAAATTTTCAAAATAAGAGCTCATAAGAAAGGGTTTTCCAACAATAAACTGATGATAGATGATGCAACACATGTCAGTTCTTATGCAGAACAACTGAAAATGTTCACACTTGTTGCTGATGATGTGATTAAACTGATAGGAGGCAGTTCAGAATGTGCAGGCTGCAAGTGTCGCAAGGAAGTTGATATCAGCCCTTAACGTAAACAATCTGGGAGACAAAAGACGAAGAATTCATGCAAGAGATAGCAAAAGAGGTGGACGAGAAGTAAAAGAACATAGAAAAGAAGCACAACATTTTTGGCTTCTAATGAAATTATTGGATACAGTTCCATTGATTGATGTCAAGTCATTCATGTTTCCCTCAGAGCGACCCGTAATAACTGATGAGATCTACTGACTTTGCAAAAAAATTTCCTCTCACATTTTATACAGATGTTTTGTGCATTTCTTGAAGGAATTTCCAAACTCACCAACACAGGTACGCCCATCGTAGCCAAATTCGTAGCCCCTCTGGCAGTGACAGCGGTGACTCCCAGGCAGGTTCACACACTCAGAATTATCCCCACATGTGCCCAAACCCTCAGCGCACTCATCTATGTCTGCAGAGAGGGAGACAAAGAAATTAGCTTTTCTTTAAATTTACAAGTCTGTAAATCAGGAATTCCTTGTCAACACATGTAAAAGCTGTAATTAGGGCTCATTACTGGTGCTTTTACTGTATAAAAAGACAAAGCAAGGTTTCATAGGACTCTGTGCAGTCTAGTAGTACACCCTTAACAGCTTCTAAAGAATTAAGAGGGTAAATAACAGGCAGGTGCTTCCCTTGATTAAGCGATCATCACCAAGTTTGAGCACCTCTAGAAAAGCAGGGGTTTTGGCAGTTTGCTGTTCTGACACATCCAGGTGTGTGCTAACACGATGCCACAATCTTCCAAGAAGCAAATGTCTAAGGTCAGTACAACTGACGAGCTACAACTCAGACTCTACAGACCTCAGTTAGCATGTTAAATATTAAAGGTTGGTGGAGGAGTGATGATTCAGGGTTAATTTGCAGGACCTGGGGACTTTGTAGCCATTAAGTCGACCAGGATCTTCTCTGCATACCAAAGTATTCTAGACAAATGTCAGGCCATCTGTCTTACAGCTGAAGCTTGGACATACATTGGCTATGCAAAAGGATAAGGATCTCAAGAGTGCCAACAAATCTAAAACAGAAATGCTGAAAAAGAAAAGAATCAAGGTGTTGCATCAAACCATTCGAAGTCCAGATCTTTACCCGATTAATATGTGTGGAGGGACATTAAGAGAACTGTGCATGAACGAATGCCTGCAAACTTCAATGACCTGAAGTGACACTGCAAAGAATAATGAGCCAAAACTCCTCCACAACAACGTGAAATAATGATAAGTCGTAAAGAAAACAATTACTTCAAGTTATTGCTGCTAAACTGAGAAATGGTGGCGAGTCTTGTGCACATTTTTTTTCCTCACATGAATGTAAAATGCATTGTGTAATACAACATGGAGATCATCTGAGCAGAAAGGCGCACTGAGGCCCATCCGTGAGAATTTAGGATGAGCCTGGGGCTTTCTTTGCTGTCAGCAGCGAAAAAGACCTGCTGCTGGGCTAATGACAGACCACACACCAGCTTGAAGTCCTGAAGGCCCTTTTAACTTGAAAATTAACCTTGAAGAGACGAATGGAGAGGAAGGATGAAGAAAAGAAAAGAAAAGAAAAGAAAAGAAAAGAAAAGAAAAGAGTGATTACAGACGATTCTGCTCAACCAACCTGTACTTGACCCCTCTACACTGGCTGGACAGATGTTGATAAAACACAGAAACACTGTCTTGGACTTCGACATTTTGTATGCGACAGAAAACGCTAGACTAAACAAAGGCAGAGGAAGCACTCTGAAATGTACATAAACCATCTCATTGCTGCACAGTATATCCACAGAAGAATTCACTCTACGTGCTTGTTCACAGAAGGACTGACACAGACACAGATAGATACCGTAACAGTTGTGCCCATCTCCTGTATAACCAGTAGCACACTGGCACTGGAAAGCCAGGTCCTCTAACGGGATGCAATGGGCTGTGGTGTCACAGTCGTGGGTCCCGGCATAGCAAGGGTTGTGCAGCTCAGGGCCTGGAGCTTCCATTTCATGAGGGAAGAAAAAGAAAGGATTGTGTTTTTAATCACAGTGGATGCAACTTAACAGTGACCGAGAGTGACAGTGAAAAATTACTCTAAGATTCCTAACAGTGCTGCTGGAGAGAGAGGATCCGTTTGGACACCAGGTGTCTATGATTTTTAGGGTCAAGTACAATAACTCAGTTTTGTCTGAATTTAGAAACAGGTCATCCAGATCTTTATGTCTTTTATTCATACCTACAGTCTAACTAGTTGGTATTTGTCATCTGGTTTCATGGATAGATAAGCTGGGTATCATCTGCATAGCAGAGAAAATGTATGCTATTCCTTCTAATAATACTGGCTAAGGATAGCATGTATAATGTAAATAGAATTGGCTCTTGCAAGGAATCCTGTGGAATAATTAACCTTAGTGTGTGAAGAGGACTTCCCATTTACACAAATAAGTAAGCTTAAGTACTTTTTATATGCTAACTTTCATATAACTCCCTGTAACCAGTGTCTAATATAATTTCCTTATTTAATATAATATATATACTTCTGCCATGGTGGATTTTTCATGTTCAAAGTTTCATTTGAGGTCAGCCTTAAAAATAATTAAATATTTCTTCTATTTCAGACGTTATTTTGTCTTACACTGGCTCTGTATGATGACAAAGAGAGACCATATCCCTGTTATAGTCATCTCAGTCAAATTGTTTTGGCTATGGTTACAGAAGCCCCACCCACTTGCTGGTAAAACCTTCTGTTTAGGAGTAGCAGCCAATCAGATGAAAGATGGCCTAAAGAGCCAAAAGCAGGTAAAATGGCTTGTTTCAGGTAACCTGATGGAACTCATGCAAAGCTACTCTATTAGAAAAAATTGCTTGTGTACTGTCAGTAATGTCCATTTGATTTCATTTTCATTTTCTAGTCTTTCAAAGCACATTAAAAGTGGCACCTTCAACAAATGTTAAAAAAGAAAGAATTTAAAGAAGCAGACAATAACATTAACAGACATTAGAATCTGAAAATAAACTGCATTAGACATAAAAGAGCAACATTGTTAAAGCTGGTGTGAGAAAATTCAACCAGACAACCACACAAAATCTGCTACACACCAAATATCCTGAACTCAGATCAACTGAGGTCTGGATTATTTAGTGAAACTTCAGTGATTAGGGCAATGATTACAGGGCAAGTTAACCAAACACACATGTAAAATCACTCCAGACAAACTCCCACAGGACGGACTCCTCTTAGGAAGCAACTCCCTTCATGTTCTCTATGTTCAACATATGGACAAGCTTAGACGCATATGGGGGGGTAGACACATGGACAGAGGGATGAGTGAGCGGATGTGAGTTCAGGGTTTCTTCATACTGCTGCGTGGCTCAGACACACAATTTCAAAAACAAACCTCAGACGAATTTTGAGAAAATCAGAAATATAAACAAAAGAGCAAAGAAAACCATGGGGGAAAAAATAGAAATGTTAAAGATGAATAAATATGCTTAAAGTTCAAATTTGCTGTGTACAGCAGGATACAGCAATGATCCTGTTATAAGAATGCTCCAACTCTTATTTTTTTGTATTATTATAACTTTAACATTAAGCAATATTATAGTGTCGTTAAAACAAGTCTCAGCATCTTTGATCGATAACTTTGGTCTCGTGTCATGTAAAAAAATTATCTAATGTAAAATACCCCACACTGCTCAGGCATTCTTTAAATATTCCTTCTACCCACACAATTTAAATATTGGCCCAAATATGGAATTTAGATTCGGCTCAAACACAAACCTTCAGTGTCTGCATGGTTTCGCTTTTATTTCAAGGACATCTATAGTTAGTCGGCTCCAGTTGGCTGGGATGTAAAATATTCTCAGTTATGCACATGAACACATCTGTTATAATATCTGTTTTTAATAATCTTAGAGTGTTTCATGCTGGACTTTTGCTTTACTGTCAGCTTCATCATATGCCATAAACAACAACACACTTGCACATAAACAAAAACAAACATACACACACGCAGCTTGTTTTCATCTCCTGAGGCCAGAGAGCAATTTTGGCTCATTATCAGAGAGAGAGAGAGAGAGAGAGAGAGAGAGAGAGAGAGAGAGAGAGAGAGAGACCCTGCAAAGTCTGAATGTGGCGGTAAAAAAGGGGAGATGAGAGGGTGAGATACACATGGACTGTAGAAAAGGCTGAGGGATAATTAAAGAGAGAGAGAATGGGAGAAGCACGCACGCACACACACACACACACACATCATCATCATCATCATCATCATCAAAGTGGTGAGTGCAGTTTCCCACCTGTTGCTTTTCAAAAATCTCCTCCACACACGCATAAACACGTAGACACAAACAAACTGGGTTTATGCACTGGACACTTAAAGTCCAGCAACACTAAATCATCTGAACGCACTGAAAGCTGGATTTAAGTGGTTTATCGGGCTAAAAAAAAAAAACCCGGCACAGCTAAGGAGAAAACTACCCAAATGAATCCATAGTGGTGTCAACAGTTAGCTAAAGTGAGGCTGCAAATAAAAAACTAACTGCAGGCATGGTGCTTAAAACATGGGGGCAATTAACATGTAGTTCTTTTAAAATATGCAGCTTTGGCTTTTGCACTACGGGGAATGTACAACAGGGGCCCGAGTCTCATTAACAGACTCAGACTCTTTAAAATGACGAGATGTTTGTTCAAAGCAAAATCCAGATAAGTAAGATAAATATGAATCACTTTAGGTCTAAAATGCTAAATTGGCCACAGGTGTGAATGCGGGAGTGAGTGTGAGTGCAAATGATTGTCTGTCTCTGTATGTTAGCCCTGCGACAGACTGGCGACCTGTCCAGGGTGTACCCCGCCTCTCGCCCCATGACAGCTGAGATAGGTTTCAGCGCCCCGCGCGACCCTGAAAAGGATAAGCGGAAGCGAATGGATGGATGAATCATTTTAGCGGCACCGTGGCACGGTGGGGTCTTTCTGTGCGGAGTTTACATGTTCTCCCCATGTTGCGTGGGTTCTCCCCGGTTGCTCCGGCTTCCTTCCACAGTCCAAAGACATGCAGTTAGTGGGGATAGGAAAACACTAAATTGCCTATGGGTGTGAATGTGAGTGCGAATGGTTGTCTTTGTCTATCTGTTAGCCCTGCGACAGACTGGTGACCTGTCCAGGATGTACCCTGCCTCTCACCCTAAGACAGCTGGGATAGGCTCCAGATGGATGAATAATTTCAAATATTTACTTCAAAACTATTTACTCCAATACTTTAAATAACAGGTGGCTACATTAGATTCAATTAAATCATGGAAAATAGGGGGCCCTCAATAAACTATACCACAACTAGTTAATTTGCAGTTTAATAAAGCGTATGACAGGTTTACCTGTCAGTTCAGCGTCTTTTCTTCCACAATTCTCATGACATCACTAGTCAGCTATTCTACCTGGCAACCCCCATTCAAGACACCCCCCACTCCACAGCACATATGTATGCCCTCTGTGTGACAGGCTCATACTTAACCCATGTTTACAAAATCCCTTATCCCCAAAAGCTCTTCCAGCTGTGGTCTGGGTGGATCATTGTGTGTGAGCATGTGCATGTGTGAGATATGTCATCATAACGTTTTTAATCAGCGTGCTGACGTCTCAATGACAGATTCCTGGTCTGAATCCAAAAACAAGGTGGTGGTGTCTGTCTCAAATTCTTTTTCAGACTTCTTTTTCCCGTCATCTTACAAGGTCACGTATCCAACTGTCACTATCTGCTTTTCAGCAGACAAAGTGGGTAAAGACAGCACAACTGCTGCATGTTGACAGAAAAAGAACACAACACATGTTCTGTCCTGTATTTATATATCTATGAACATTTTTTCTTCCATTATTTTAAGGAGAGCAGATGAAGGTAATGGACATAAAAATTAAAAACAACGCGGGAAAAATTGTTGAAAAACTTTTCATCTAATGTAACATAATTCATCTAAAAGGATCTTTTCTTTGGCTTAGCAAGCCACAAAGACCTCTGTGATTCTCAAAGTGCTTGATTTACCATTCACTTGGGTGCAGTAAAGCTTTAACAACGATAAAACTGTAAATAGAAAAGATAACATCAAATATGCCTGTCAACCACACACACTCCCCAAACACATTCAAATCCAACCCATACCTTGGATATCACTGGACCTAACTGCCTACAGTTACTATTCTGTGACCAACGCAGCGAAAAGTAGCTAGCAGCTAATTTCAGGTTTACCTTCTGTAGATCATTGATTATTGAATCATTAAATGATTGCCAAGCAATATTTGTTTATGAGACCTGCCGTAACTGTGGTCCAATAGCATGGTGGCAGGAGTTTTGTTTTTCCGGTACTGGCATTGTGTTTTAACGCTGGGGTACGCATTAAAGTTTTACAGCGGACTAACATCCAGAGTGATCATTGGCTTGTCGCATCACATGAGAATGCTACACCTTCTATTAGTAAAACTATATTAATGTCCATTCCATCCATCCATTCGCTTCCGCTTATCCTTTTCAGGGTCGCGGGGGGCGCTGGAGCCTATCCCAGCTGTCATAGGGCGAAAGGCGGGGTACACCCTGGACAGGTCGCCAGTCTGTCGCAGGGCTAACACATAGGGACAAACAACCATTCACACTCACATTCACACCTAGTGGCAATTTGGATTATCCAATTAACCTATCCCCACAAGCTGCATGTCTTTGGACGGTGGGAGGGAACCCACGCAAACACAGGGAGATCATTAAATTCATTTCAATTCAATTCAATTCAATTCAATTCAATTCAATTCAATTCAATTTATATAGAACCAAATCACAAAAACAGTTGCCTCAAGAGGCTTTGTATTCTAAGGTAAAGACCCTAAAATACTACAGAGAAAACCCCAACAATCAGATAACCCCACTCTCTTTTAACAGAAAGCAGATGTCTTTGATTTGTCTTCCTCCCCTCACCCCCAACCGGTGGTAGCAACGTCTGCCCCTCCCTAAATTTCTGGTTCTGCCAGAGGTTTCTTCCTGTTAAAAGGAAGTTTTTCTTCCCACTTTCTCCAAAGCCTTAGCTAATAGGGGGTTATCTTATTGTTGGAGGTTTCCTCTCTAAATTTTTAGGGTCTTTATCTTACAATATAAAGCCCCTTAAGGCAACTGTTGTTGTGATTTGACATTACGAATAAAATCTAATTAAAATGAATTGAAGAAAACTCCAGCACAGCCAGGCTCATGGAGGTACAGCCATCTGTTGTGACTGGTTGGGGAGGGGTAAGAAAGGAAGACTGAACCAAAGAGACAATGTGGAAGTCAGCCAGAGATTAACAGTAACTAATGATGAAATACGATGCTGTGTTCCAAAAGGTTGATTCTGTTCATCTGGAGGTAGCGTTTTCAGTGGGAGAAACGTTTCGTCACCCATCCAAGTGACTTCTTCAGTCTCAGCTGACTGCAGGTTTCCCCAATCTTATAAACAGCACATTTGCATAATGACTGAAACCAGCCCACTGAAGGAACAATGGGCTGTGAGGTCAGTTCCTTGATCATTAGATTAAGGTGAAGAAGAAGAAGAAATGCTCAGTGCACCATGGGAAACCCCCAGCAGCCTAAGTCTATTGGGACGTACCAAGGGAGGGTTCAGTGTCACCTGTCATCCAATCCTTACTATAAGCTTCATCAAAAGGGAAAGTTTTGAGCCTAATCTTAAATCTAGAATAAAGGTCGTCTATCTCCCAATTCCAAAGTGGGAGCTGGTTCCACAGAAGAGAGGTACTTTTAAATACCCTCCTTCCCATCCTGGAGAGGCCATCCACAGTTTCTCAGCTGAGAACCAGAGACTCAGACTCTGAGCTGCTAATTGTCAGCCACTTCACACAAGTGGATCCAGTGTGAAAGTGAGTTTACTAAAACTCACATCCTCTGCCTCTTCATGGCTCCTAAAAAATTCTGTCCATAAAAGTTGTAAACATAGTCAGTTGTACCAATAATACTTTAATAATTATAGTAATTACTAAGTAGTATTCCAAGCACATTACTTTTTTATTCCTAGGTTGCAGACGATAAGGCAGAACACAAACTTGGGGGCAAATTCCACAGAACCAGTTCTGGTTTGGTGGTTTTGGCTTGTGCTCTGGAAACAGAAGGTGCTTTTAAACAGTAAGGCAAATCTTTTTTTTCAACACTCTGAGATTTTTTTCCCCACTCATGCTAAGTTCTCATTAAATTCTGTTGGCCTATCTACAGTTTTCACTCCTTGACCAGCTCTTTTCGTTAACTGTGTTAACACATGTCTGGATTCATCTGCAGCTGAATTCGTTAAAATCCTTAAAGACAGCTGTGACGTAAACTGTGGTTCAAATTATCCTTAAAAGGGTCTGGTGTGTCTGCACCATGGTAGACACTGAAGTGAAAATGGAGACATTATGACAACATTTTCTATGGTTTCAATCTGTAAATCCACAGCATGTGTTCTTAAACCTGTGCTCTATCCAACTCTGTGCCATTGGTTTGGCTGAGGTTTCTGTGGCAACCCTGCAATAATTAATAGCTGAATGGTTAAAGGCTCTGGAAGAGAAGTCATGTTTCCAACACTGTAGGCGTTGACTGAAGCTGAAAGACTGAAGTTACAAAATATGTGGTACAACCATTCTCGGGACTAGTCTGGCTTGTGTTGTTGGTCCATCCAAGTTATAACATACAAAGAGCTGAAGTGAAAGCAAGTGTTAAAAATGATGGGACGTGTCCACTGCAGTCACTATCTGTGGTTTTCATTTTGTATTTTTTATTATTATCTTTGATGGAGTTTTGTGTGCTTCTCTCTTTCCTCTGGCGAACTCTGTTGCGGCTCCCTTTGCTGTTACGGCCCACTTGTCAACCAGTTAGCATTCGACAACAGACAGCTTGATCTGCATCCAGCAACGTGCAGTTGGGGTTTTGGAAGACTGCACAGGAAGATGTTTGCGGTGGGTGAAAACCCCTCACCAGAAACTGTCCATATGGAATGCCATACGCAAACAGACACAACTGGTAGATCATAAAATACACATGACAGGGATGGTCTGAAATCCATTTAGCCATTAGAACCATAAGATTTGTTGATTTAAACTTTAAATTGTTTCAGTTTGGAGAACAGCCTGTTTTTTTGGTCATCATGTATGACTGTATCATGTATCAGAGTATCTAGTAGATGTTTTTATGACAGCTTGCTGGGAAACAGTTTACATAATGGCAGCATTTACTGCTGTAGCTCAGGAGGTAGAGCAGGTCATCTACTGATTGGAAGGTTCGATCCCTGGCTTTCCCAGTCTGCATGCCAAATATCCTTGGGCAAGATATTAACCCCAGGTTGCTCTCCAATGCGTCCATTGGACTATGAATGTGTGTGAATGGTAGTTACTAAGGAGTTAAAAGCATAGAAGACAGTGCTTGTGTGAACGTGGCATATTGCATAGAGGGTTTTGAGTACTCTAGGAGAGTAAAAAAGCGCTATATAACAATCAGTCCATTTACCATTTAAAGAAAAATCTCAGCTCAAAAACTGTCACAGTTATCGACAACTCCAGTCATTAAGTGAACTGCAGTGTCAGTTATCTTTTCATGAGTTTAGGTTCATAAAATGTGTGCAACCTTGTAAACACTGTCCATTGTACCATGCGTTATTTATCTTATATTACAAGTAGGGGAATGGCATGTGCACTAAATACCTATATCTATATACCAAGTATCATGAAAATGATAACTTTTTCACTTTTGGCACAAAAAATGCCAGCTGGCCTGCTAACCACACCCATGCTGGCAATTACAGCGTAAAGAAAATGTAGTTGATTTACCGAATACTTTTATAATTTTATAACAAGGGGCAACTACTCAAGACAGTATTTTCTTATGTGAGCTTGCAATCTGTCTCTGTCGGCAGGGAAAGACAAATATTATTCCGAAACCAAACAGTCCCTTCATGAATCAAACGCCCTTTTGATGTGGGCCATAGCAATCGCTTGGCGAGCACATTTCTGTCTAGACAGGCTTCAGTAGACAAATTCTTCCTGCTAATGTTAGCTAAAATTTTATGTTATTCTTATTATTATTTATTGCTGGACAATAAATACTTAAATAAATACAGCACTTCAGGCTTTTAAACTACTGTTGTGTTGTGTTGTTGTTTGCTGTTTATGTGTCTAAATTTGTTGACTTGATTTTATAAGAACTTTGCATTACGTGTGGTCAGAGGCTTGACAAGTCGCAAATGTTCACTTTACTTCAGGTCAAGGCACTACTTGCTATGGTCGATTTAAGAAAACACTACCATGTTAAAACTCACACATTATATGAGTAAATATGTAGTATATACAGTAACTGGACCACCTGTGAATTGCTATTAAAGTGTGATCTCTGTAAACATAGTTTGTCTCACCTCTAACTGGGCTGATTTTGTTGGTGATGGCGTATCTCAGGATCCGCTCCTCCTTCACGAACATGACAAACACCCTCTCCATAAGGATCTGCAAAGTCTCTGGGGTGGCAGCTTGGTTGTTGTGTGGGCAGTCACGGTAGGTGATATTCTGTTTCAGCTGGAAAGAGAAGGACTCGGACCCTCGGTCTGCTGTAACCACTGAATACTCTCTAATAGAGGTGGAGGTTGCAACTGTAGAAAGAGAGATGGAGTCACTTTAAGCAACAAAAAGGGCAATCGAATGATGTATGCTGTTCAATCCTTGACTTTACCTGAGGGGTAGTACTGGTAAGTCTCTTTGAAGGGCTCCATGGTAACTTCAGCACCAGGAGGAAGGAAGGGCACACTGCCGCTGATTACAGTACCCACGGTTAGGTGGTTGTGGTCATCGAGGCCACGGGCCGTCTGAATAATTGACAAGCGCTGGTTCCCAGGGTAAAATACAACCTCTGCGTGACGACTGAACTCAGCACCTTGTAACACAAATAATCATCAATCTTTTATTTACTGGTTTATATATAACAAACATGCAGAAGCTACATTTCAGAAAAAGTGCAGTGTCTACAATAGTTACACACTAACACAACCACACAGCTGTTTCCCATTAGTGAGGGGAGGGGGAAGACTGATATCACATCACATCCCTGGAGACACTACATCTGGCTGGGAGACCAGAAACACACACATGCAAAGAAACAGACACACGATGTCCTTGCTATTAAGGAGTTCCCTCATGTCTCTCCAGAATGTCAAGAGTCAGGACGTACAAGGCAAAAAACTGTGCAAACATGTTTACCTGTCAGTTTGAATCCCGCTTGGCTATTCTGCAGCTCCAAAGCAAACAGCCATCCAAATAGCTCTCCAATGGGTGCAACTGGCATCAGTGCCCAGCCCACTGGTTCTGGTACCTGACCAAGAGGGATAATGTTTGCTAAGTTGACTAAGTTTACATAAATGACGCAAGACATTAAGATGTTCATTTTTTTCAGAGGCTTTTTAACCAACATATTTCAATTTCCTTTACTTAAAAATGATTAAATCCAAGGTGGATTTGAAAAAATTGTGGTTGAAAAAAATTCGAATCGAATTCCCCCAATGGACACTATATCAGGTGTTTGTGCTGATATGCTGTGTTTGGTTTCCTCCTTATTTGGTGTTGTGCATTATAGCCAAACTTTAGTTTCATCCATCCAAAGAACATTGTTTCAGAAGTCTTGTGATTTGTTCAGATGCAAAATGGAAAACCTAAGCTGTGCTGTCATGTTCTTAGAGGCTTCCTCCTGATAACACTTCAAAGCAAACCATACATGCACTTTTTTATTAAATAACGATGGTATCATGACATTAAACATTGATGGACTCAGACTCTACAGGCCTCAGCATGCCCATGTAGTTCTTGGTCTGACATTGGAATGAATTCACTGGGATTTCCATTATGTTAACACACCTCAATGCTCCAGACCAGCAAACTGACAAAACTTTTATAGAGGTGCTCAAACCTGCTGATGTCAATTAATCAAAAACATTCGATTAGCCAAGTATTAGGGTTACCCTCTTAATTCCTGTGGAAGCAGTACGGGTATGCTTAGTTTGTCTCATGACTACGTGCAGTCCTCTGAAAACTTTCTTTTTCATGACTGTAAGTTAAACCTTGCTCCTGATCTCCTGATCTGATAAGTTAGCCCCACTCTGAAAGCTTACCAGATTGGTTCCTTAAATTTGTTATGGAAAAAGTACTGGCTGCCTTAATCTTAATTACAATATAGAAGAAGCTTGTACACGATTAATGGGGCTGTTTTTCAGGTTGTACCTCGCTGATGGCAGTATACGCCCTCCCGTCTCCCACCACGATGTAGGCATGGAGATCAATGTTGTTCAGCGATACTGGAGTCGATCCCACATACACAGTACCGCTCACCTTACCGCTAACACGCTGGGGGGCACCTGGATGAGCAGCACAGAACGCACACAACAAAGCAGCTTTAATATGTAAAGACAACCAATGGGCACAGCACTTAGAAAAAATGGCCAAGATCTAACCATCAGGCAGACACTGGCGTCCATTTCCATAGAAGCCTGGTTGGCAGTGACAGCAGAAGCCTGTGGCATAGTCAGTGCAAAATGCATTCTGGGAGCACTGCTGCAGGAATCTAAATGAGAAGGAGAAAGTTGTAGTTTTAAGTACGATCGGTGCTTTTTTGATATGTATTCATGGCATCAGACAAGGCATGAGAATGGACAAGTGTCAGATCAAGCAGACACTAACTTAAAATATTATTTCTGCAGGAAAGAGCTTTTCTTTTTTAAGAAAGATCTTCAGATTCTGAGAAAGCAACTTTTACTCTTTACACTGTTTTGAACAAATCTCAGTGTTGTTAAGACACCTAACAAAGTTGTCTTTGATGTCTTTTCAATGTCTTACCAACAATGTCTGATTGGCTGTGTAGGTAAGCAAATTAAATTGCATGTCTACTCTTTACATACCTGGCACATGTTTCCTTATTCTCTGTAGTATATTGAATCACTATGAGAGAAAAAAAGTAAGATTAGAGGATACATGATACGACATTTAAACTCATTAGCCTAATGTTTCCACTCTAATGCTTCAGTTATACCCACTACATTGGTTAGTTTGCGCTCCACTGGTGACATCATCACTCAGCCATATTCATTTAAGCTCTCTGTTATGACGCAGCTACTTGCAGTATTCTCCTGAACAGTAAGTGTTGCTACTCAGACAAAACCTTCATATTGCTGATGGTTTAGGGGGAGAAGAGTTTTTCCGACTAAGTCTTATCTTTTCAAACTGTTGCAACATCTCCCTCTGTATCATCTGTGAATGTCTTCTGCAAAATTTATGAAAAATCTTTTATAATGATCAACATTCTATATTATTTTTATGACTTTTACCTGAAAATGAGTGATGGTAAGATGATTCACTTGAACAATTTATATTTTGTCTCCAATCTACACATTGTACAAAAACTTCAATTCAAATGTATTTGTATAGCACCAGATCACACCAACAGTCAGCTCAAGGCGCGTTATACTGCAAAGTAAAGACCCTACAATAACACAAAGAAATCAGATGACCCTCTATGACCAAGAACTTACTGACAGTGGGAAGGAAAAACTCTTTTAACAGGAAGAGACTCTGCAGCTGGTTGGGGGTGAGTGGAACAACATGAAATTTGCACACACACATGCAGACATATATGCATACACTCCAAGATGCTATATGAAAAGAAAACCAGCTGCTGCAGTCCTGCTTCAAACATCCACACATGCACATCTTTCCTCTTTAATGAGAACCTTCATTGACATAATACATTGTGTAGTCTTGTAACCCTCACCACTCACTGGCTAACCACAACCCTAAACTAAGCCAAATATTAACCTAAACCTCAATACCAAGTAATAAACAGTCCTTGGATGTGGCCAAGATGAGACCCAATGTCTTCACAGCATATACATGTTCTGACTACGGCTCTAAATAGACTCTAAACTAAAAGACTGTTTATTTGTTGAAAGTGTCTCTGACTTGAATGCTGCACAATTTTTTTCTTTGAATCGACAAAAAATAAATAAATAAATAACTGAGTCAGCAAGAAAACTGCTGACTTAAGATATTTAGATTGAAACCTTAAATGCCTATTCTTATTAGAACTGCTCAAGTCTGACCACAACCTCACATGCTTAAGTAACTTCTCTTAACAAAAAACATCACATGGAGCTTGCATAACTCCTGAGCGAGTGCATTGTTCTCTTTGACTTTCTCATTTTCTTTCTCTCTTTTTGGGACGTTGGAATTTTCTAGGGAGACAAAGACGTAACAATTGTACTCCAAGTTTCATAAACATCAAATCCATAAAAATGCCGAAAAATATAAATGTGCTTTCTAAAAACTTCAAAACACATAAATATAGCACTTGACATTTGACCTTTTTTAAAACCTGCTTGAAAACACACTTGTATTCTTTAGCTTTTAATTGTGACTAGTCTTTCATTGTTTTTTTACTATGAATGTTTACTATTTCCATTATCTACAGCACTTTGGTTCAACCTGTGTTGTTTTTAAATGTGCTTATGAATAAATTTGATTTGATTTGATTTGATAAATATAGCCAAATACTCTATGTACGTATACTAGTACATGAAGTCTGATATTCTTTAAGTCTACAAGATATGGTCTAAAATGGCCTTAGCAGCAAGATGCTCCATATCCCATCCTGCCTGTTTCCACTTTTACTATAGCTCTACAACAAAATAGTGAGCTTAAAGACATATCTTGTTTTCCTAAAAACATGCATAAAAATGTCAGATAGAACATTAAACACTTGGCGACAGATCTCGAAGGCTTCTCAGAAAAAACTGTTTCTTTTTCCCAAACTGACCTAATAAGATGAACTCACTTACACAGACAGTTTGCTTGACCTTATATAAGAGGTTCACTGAGAACACATTCTTATTTATGGCAAAATCCTGTGGGAATAGTTTGAAGGGGAGGGAGCGTGAGCACACACACCTGGTAGCTACACAGCACAACGGCAGTATTGTATTAGGTACCGCTCGGCAGCTGGCCAAGACAGCGAGGTAGCGTTTTCCATGAAACTAATTTCAAAGAGTAGAGAAAGTGCAACCAAGGTTATTTTGTTATAGCTACAATGTACAGATGTCCCCAAATGCATCACATGCAGGCAGTGACAAAGTTACTGATATGAAAAGAGGACAGCTATGAGAATTCACTCTCTGTATATGTGTATGGGTTTGACTGTGCCTGTTCAAAACGTGGCTGTGTGAAATAGGCACATTTTTGGCTGTGGCTTTCTTTAGAATGGCTCCTCAAAACATAGTCTCATGTGACTCACTTCATTGTCACAGGAATCCAAAGACAAATAAATAAATAAAATTGCATGAAAAACAAAACAAAGTGTATACTTGCCCAGTTATCACTATGACAACTTGACTGTGAAAAAGACTGAACTTTTGACCAGCTGTCCTTTTGTTTCTGACGTCCTTTAAATGGCCTATTTTGGCCTAAGCGTGAAACGAGCACACTATGAAGTAACTTGGAAAACTGTTGGAAAGTGTATCTAGACGATTCAGTGAGGTACCACATATTGATTTGACTGCTCTGTGCACTTCTTTAGGATAAAGTTTGCTGATAAGTTTTAAAAAAAGAAAAATACTCATTGTTTTTTTCTTACCTCCTGTGTCAAAATTAACCTGTTCTTCATCCACACTGACCACATGTGCTCCAGGGGAAAGAGGCGGAGCATTTCTATGTGGGGTGTGCACATTCACCACTTTCAGAGGCAGCTGCAGAGGAAGACACAGGAGAAATATGTTCTGGCATTGAAAGCAATAAAATCCAAGCCTGTAGCTGTAATTCTCTACAAATATCATAATCCAGAAAGTTATGATCTGCGCTATGTTCTCATTATTTTGTTGACAACACCATTCCACTATGACCATGATATTTTCTTAAATTGTCCTTTGAATTTAAAATCCTTTTAACACCTGACAACCCTGCTGTTTCAATTCCCTTTTTTCATATCTAACTAAGGCAGTTGTGATGGCAAAAGGTGTGCATAATACCAAGTTGTGCATGATAAATGGTTAGTGGGTTATACTACAGTTCTTTGCACATTTGAACCACTGTTACCTGTGGTTGCTGTTCCTGGGGCTGCTGAGCACCTCCCTCTGCGACTGTCTGTGGAGGATTAGGGGAAGCGTACTGCCTCTCTGGTGGCTCGAAACCATACACAGGTTCAAAGGTCAATGGTATATTGTCGCTCCCATAATGGTTTTGCGGTAGAAGGAATCTTGATCGGTCACCATCAGCAGGTGCAGGCTGGAATTCAGGGTTCCTCCCTGTTAAAGGATAATCATCTTCTCTTTCTTGGGTATTAGGGTCAAACGTATTCTCCACATATTCTTCAAACTCATCATAGTCTGGGGTGGTGGTGCCCTGGAAGGAAAAACAATGGAAAAGTCAGAGGAGTAAAGAGCAGCATGGGTGTCTGAGGTTGTGGTGGCAGCTAATAAAACTGATTGGACTGGGGATTATCTAAAAAGAACATCAGAAACAGCGTGTAAGATAAAGAACAGTGAAAACAATCATAACAAGAGGGTTGTGTCTGACTGTCTTATCTGTTGGGAAGCCCAAGATGGTAGAAATGTCCTACACTGGTGCCAACTCCACCCAACACCCAAAGAAGGGTCACACCAACAGATTGTACTGTTAAACAAGTCTAAGCCCTGGATCAGATGGTGGCAAAACTTCCCCTGTGCAATAGGAGCAGGCGGTGGTTAACTGAGGGCAGATGGAAGAACTGCAGGCCCAGGCCGAGCGGCACAACCCGGTGCTGGAAAACCTTGTGGTCTGGTCTGGGGCCGCAACTCAACTGCCTCTACTTACCATGGTTCTTTGATCATGCCACACAAGACAGTGGAGACGTATGACCGCAGCTGGTCTTGGATATATTTGAGGATACAGTGTTGGAGGCTGGTAAGCAGCTGGTGGAGGAAAAGGCTGTGTGGCTGCTTCCCCTATTGTCTGGGGAAGGGCAGGCAGCAGCGCTCAGCCTACCAGCGGTTTTTCAGGGGAACTTTAAAGATGTCTGGAAGACTGTGCTGGACTGCTTGGGCTACTCCCATAAAGACCAGTGCTGCCAATTCCACAACTCCAGACTGGGAGTGGGAGATCAGCTATTGGCCACACCCAGCTGGCTGTAACTAGGGATGTTGTAGTGGGAAATGTACATCCTGTTGCTGGTGGTGCTGATATAATATGATAAAACCATAATAAAATCGTGACCCAATTCTTCTGGATGAGTCCTACTTGGAATGCCAGTCAGGTCATTTCACTGGAGTGCACAAGGATATCCTTTTGTTTTTAGTCTTGGTGAATTATGCAACACAATATCATGAAGAGGTGGCTTTGTGAAGCATTTCAATTTCTGCTGAGAGTGTGGTCCATGAGCTGTTTCTGGTCATATTCTGAATCCCAAAAGAAATATTTACTGACCAGGGCAATTTTTTCAAATCTCACACATGGGCTGGTGGAGTGTGTGAATAAAGCATTAAATTCCATGATGTTTGAGGAGAAGTTCATTCACAAGGATGAATGAACTTGGGACTGGTGGTTAGACCCACTGTTGTTTCCACTGTAGGAGGTGCCCCAGGCCTCCACTGATTTTTTCTTTTCCTTTGAAATGCTGTTTGGCAGAAAACCACGTGTGGTGTTGGACCTACTTACAGAAAACTGTGAGAAAAGTCCAAGCAAAAATAAAAGAAGAGAGGATGTCAGAGGATGACAACAGAGAGGCTAGACTCAAGTAGTTTACACCAGGAGGTAAACTACTTGTGTTTCTCCCATCCTCCAGCTGAAAAGTACTTGTCAAGTAGTAAGGGTCTTTTGTGGTCACACATGATGGGTGGGTGATGTCAATTATGAGTTAGCACATTCTGCCAGGGGTAGAGCCACAAAAATATACTGCCTGAAAGTGCAGAGGCAGGCAGATCCTGTTTCTCTGGTGAGCTTGATGAAAGACAAAGATGGGTTGGGGCCCATTCCCGCCATTCCTTCGTGACGACCATCTCACACAAGCCCAGAGAGCAGATGCTGTTAGGTGGTTCTTGGAGCTGAATGGGTTCATCATGAACTTTGCAGAGCTAACTAGTCCCCTGACCAACCTCACCCGAAAGTGTGAGTCAGACCTGGTCCATTGACAGAGCAGTGCCAAGGAAGCTTTAAATTCCATTTGACTGGGTAAAATAAACTCTCTGGGGATAACCATGCTCCATAGTCCTAACTTCTCCCTGAGGGCAGGTGGCCGTTTTGTGTTTGTAGGTGAGGGGATTCGACTGAGGTATACATCGGTTGTAAGCTGTCAGAGCGCAAGACTAAATACAGCACAGCAGATAAAGAATGTCTGGCAATTCTGTAGGCAGTTGAAGCCCTCCACTGTTATCTCCTGATATGCTGATTCACCCTATGTTCGGGCAATGTTTTGCTGGCTCCATTGCACGAAGGATGCCAACACCCAGATCATCCAACGATATCTAGCTTGACAGCCTTTCAAATTCACGATGATCCAAAGGCTTTTGAGGTATAGATGGTTGTGGCTGATTTCCTCTTCTGTGGGCAAAGGAAGTTTAGGCCGGATGGCTCCGCATCCCAGGTTGGGCGATTGGGGTATTTGGTGGCGGGGTGTGGTTTTGGCTCAGCGCCGGGAGAGCTGGAGCAGAGGGCTCTTTGGGCTGGCTGGCACAGCTGTCAGCAATTGTCTCATTATGTCTCTTCTATTTATGCAGTAGCTCGCTGGGACCAAGGTGTGTATAGCAATCACTTGGACTAGCAGCCAGAAGAGCTACTAGAGCTGATAAAATTGAGTGGACATGTCACTGTTAAAAAAGCGTTAGAGATAACACTGAATGAATAAAGAAAGCAGCATAGCAAGAACGTTGTGTCTGACTGTGTGTGTTGGGAAGCCCATGATGGCAGAGATGCTCTACAGCAGGTGTGTCAAACTCATTTTACATGGCGGGCTACGTGCAACCCACTTTGATCTTAAGCGGTCCGGATGACTGAAACTCCCCATTCTGTAAAGAAGTTACATATTTAACTGTTTTTCTACATGTGCCAATAACAGAAATCTGTCAGCACGGCTCTTTGGACTTAAATTGTAAGAAATAAAATTAAAGTAAAAGTTCTGGTAGCTCATTGCTCTGACTTCCAGTTTTGTGTTATTTGTTTTTTTTTAATTGTTTTTTAATTGTTTTGTTTTTAACTGTAGTCATAAAAAAATTACATTTCTATAGTAGAAATTGAAAAGCAAACTTTTCTGTTTTTCACAAAGTTACAGAGGTTTTACTAAAGACATGGCTAAGCCTTTTGCAATTTAGCATAATCTGGAATGATTTATGAAAGTTGAAATTTCTGATGTACTCAATAGCAGAAATTAGGCTTTCTTGTTAGAGGTCATTTGGGGAGAAAAAATTGTGGCCGACAACACTGTACAAAGCAGTAGACTGGTGCATAATAAGCAAGCAAATAAGGCAGAAAATGTAGATTTTTGATGCACTACAGTATATTTCAAGAAGATATATTGTTATCTTCCAAAAGCTAAATCAAGCAAATAACAAAATTACCATATGGGAGTCATATCCTACAGTTGGTGGAGTAGAAACAGGACCTTTAATGGATGCAGGTACAATGTTGTCAAAGGAATAACGGTTTCCAGTGTGGAAAAGCCAAAGGCCTGGAATTCCACTGTTACCAAACCTAGAGCAGAAGAAATCAGACATTCACAGAAGGATGTAAATAATTATGTGCACCACAAAAAAACATTTTCTGTTGTTATAAATGTCCTAAGCTTCTCCTGCAACAGCATTTGAAGAAAAGGTTCAACAAAGGACATAAGGCAAGGCACATAACAATGAATGTGAACATCTTTTTTTGAGTCACTAATTTTAGCTTGACATTTACAACCTGTAATTATTAGCTATCTGCCCCTTATTGTGCTATACATGCACTGTCATTAGCAAGCTCTTACTACATACACATTTATTTACCAGTATTTGTTTTAGCGATTACTGTGTGTGTATGCATCTTGTTACTTGTTTCGATTCTGATCATAGAACAAGTCATTATTTGCGTACATCTAATTCTAAGGTTAAACTGTTGGCTGCAAAGAAATTTATGGTTTAACCTTTTTTACTTACTGGTAGAGGTTTTTAACACTCTGCTCATTACTGGTGACACTGTAGTAAGGGCCTTCATTTCGGGAAGTTAATATATTTGGAATTTCTCCTCTGCTGAAGCCAACTCTTGCTGGAAGCTCTATCTCAACATTATACGACTCCTAGAAAAATAAAAAAAAAACAAAAACAAACAAAAAACAGAACAACATAATAACCATGTTCTCAAATAAAATAAAATAAAATAAAATAAAATAATTTGTCAAATATTTAGCAACAAATACTAACAATAACAAAAATTAGGAACTATATAGAATAATTCAATAGTCATTAAGGAACAAAATAATATGTAAAATCTGAGCAACCAAAACGTGCACACAGATACTAACATAACCCTGGTCAGGTGTTATGTTGACCCCTTTATGCACCTAAAGCAGCAGTGGCTATGTGAAGTGATAAAAATAGTGATATAAATACAATGGTTCATTTTGCTCGTGTACATTTTGCCCTACAGCTGTAACAGTGATGACTTAACTCTTGTTTGCTTACCTTAGGCAGTGTGCCAAAGAAGTTCAGACCGCCTTCAGGGTAGAGGAAGAGGACATATGAGTCTGTCTCATCATAACCAATAACAGCCTGGAACGTATTGACCTGTGGAGGCAAAAGCGGATTACAACATGGGCAGCAAGAAAAAATAACCCTAACCTGCTCAGCCAGGGTTCCAAGTGATCTGAGCAGGTACTAAAATGTGACATCATCACACTGCATGCCACCGATTGGCTAGTCTGTGGTGTCATTCCATGAGTCATGAGAGCGTGTCGTTCAGGAAAATCAAAACCACATTTTTGAAACCTAGCAACAAGGCTGAACAACGCCGTGTTACCCCGAGCAGCAGGTATAATCTTGCCTCGAAGTCCACTTTTATTGTTGGTTTTGTGTTGCATATTGATTACATTGTGGGACACTCAGACGCGTTGCTATGACGACAACCACGTCCATCAAGAGGTACTAAATTGTAATGGAAAACCAGTCGATCCATGTCAAACCGATCTGAGTAGCTACTAATGGAAAAGGGGCTTGTGTGGCGTCAATCAAACACTTTCCAGGTGGATCAAATCTGGAACATCTAAACAGATATGACAAGGTCCCCAACGCCATTGGCTGACATGCAGCTCCTAACCATGACAAAACCTCCAACGTGTTTACAGATGGTTATAAACTTCACTGTTGTATTCTATTGTATTGTATGCCTGTGAGACTGTTCTATATTTGCAATCTTTCATCGATTGAACTAAATAAATGGAAACAAAAGTTTTTGTGAAAGGCTACTGATAAGAAAGTATCTAAAGTACAGTTTAAATCAGTTCATCGCTTGAGCCTTGTTTTCCCCTTTCCCTTTTTTATGCTTGAACTATTTGCAGGTTAAGTTACTTAACCCAAAAATTAAAAATAAAATGAGAAAGTCTGGCTCACTGGAAGCAAACTACACTACATATTTATGTTTTTCTGATTAACATAGTGTTGAATCCAGTTTTTACACATCTATAAAATCACCTCCAGTGTGTCCTGCTCAGCTTAACCTCCCTCCGATTATTCATTATTTTTACACTTACTCCTCATGTTTAAACTTCACACCTCTCCTGCACCTACCCTCTCCTCCTCCCTGTGTAGCCTGCCCTTCTTCTCTCATCTGCTGGGTCCCATGTTTAGACTTCTCACCTTTCACACCCCCCACGCCTTGCGGTCACCAAAACGACTACTTAATCTCATCTCATCTCATCTCACTTTACACAAACTAAGCTGAATTGAATGAAGTCTGCATGGACTGACGAATGAGGGAATTCCATTTACACGGGAGACTGTGACTTGAAGAACTTATCTCCTACACGTATGGGGGAGGCCAAGCCCACTGCTCAACCACAGTTGAACAAACACAGATTTAGTGAATGAAGGAGACACTGTGAGTGATCCCATGTTGTTTTCCTTTGGAACAAAATCCAATTATCCGTAGACTCACACATAAAAAGAAAGCAACAGATATACACACACCTCATACTCTCAGCCCCCAGCCCAGATGTTGATCTCCACAGCTGTCTTCCTGTGTGTCTCAACATCTTTCAGGATGACTTTACAACATGCAAACCAGAGACCAGCTACAATGTGTTAGCCAGGGGCCATGGAGGGCACACACACACACACACACACACACACACACACACACACACACACACACACACACACACACACACACACACACACACACACACACACCTACAGATGTTCCTCCACCTATATTAATCTCATGTGAATGCATGTGTGTGTCCCCCACCTTGTTTACATCAACATCTTTAAATGCTCTTGCTGTTTGTGGGCGGGAGGGATTTCGGAGCCTCTGGGCTCTGCGCAGTTAGTGAGGAGGGGGGCTTGTGTTTTCAGGGAAGGAGGAGAAGACGCTGGAGCAACATGACGTGATGTGTACCTTTTTTTGGGGGGGAAGGGGGGGGGGGGGATTCTGATACTCCAACTAGATGTCTCTCCTGTTTTTGTTGCTGCTTTCTTGGGAGCAGGAGGAGGAGAAATGAAGGACACAGCGAGAAGCAAAAGGAGCACTAAAATTGTAAGGATGATCTGATATCCTCGTGTTGGTGTTGTTCCCAGACCATCATGAAAATGTTGTTCCAGGTTCAACATTGCAAGTGACCAATCGCATTGTTGTGACGTTATTCTTTTGCGCGCCAAGCCATTCGTGCATTTATGAAATTCCAATGTTGCAAGGACAATATCAATTCTGCTTACCGTTTATTAAAGGGTTACGGTTAGGGTCAGGGTCCGTTGATCGGCGGACAGAGGCGGTTTCACGCAGCTTTAGTACAGTTTTTTGTTTTACGCCGGTTTTTCCCGAAGTTGCAAAAGTATGACGTCACAACATTCTGATTGGTCACTTGCAATGTTGATCCTGGAACAACATTTAGTATGATGATCTGGGAACAACACCAACACGAGGATATCAGATCAACCAAAATGTAAGGTTAAGTTGAGAAAAGCAAAAGGAAGTTTGTTTGTTTTTTCTCTGTCTACATGTAACATACACCAATCAGCCACAACATTAAAAACAGTGACAGGTAAGGTGAATAACGCTGATCATGTCTTTACGATAAGGTGAGTGCTAGGAAAGCTTGGGCCTGACATCCATGTGGATGTTACTTTGATAGGTACTATCCACTGCAATATTGTTGTAAACTACAACCGTATGAAACCTAATAACCCCTCAAGTCGATGTGATTTACTCCTGAACTATAAGTGTTGCTAAAAACACAGATAAAAGAAGTTAAAACACGACTTTGGGGAGCAACTGAAAGTAGCTGAGAATATTTAATCTTTCCCAAGTGTTCGAGCAAACACCAGCCTGTTCCAGCCTGTAGAGATAGAGTGTGGTGATGGACATGGGGGGGGGGGTATAGATGATGATCTCATTTTCACAACAAATAAATCCATTCATAAAATGCTGAACTAATGCGTTTTCGTTTGAAAACGCATCGTTTTCTCCCAGTTTTGGCCTCCCGTCCACACTGAGACGGAGGAAAACACAGCGTTTTGAAAACGCTCTCGAAAACGCATACATTTGAAGACGGTGCTTCAAATGCAGTGTGGACAGCGAAAACGGAGACTTTAGAAAACGATGATGCATATTAGTCATATGATGCAGTCATGTGACCAATTAAACTAAGATAGCGGAGGGCATTGTACAGCAGTTGTTTTGTTTACTCTCAATTTTGACAGCGATATTAAAGATTAATATCAGTTTGTACATGCTTCAGATAGCTTTTCTTCAAATTCTTTAACTCTCACTCGCTTTTGCAACTTTGTACTTTTGTGTTACTCACAGCAGCAACTCCACGTCATTGTTAGTCCATTTAAAAAACTTTTCCTCAACATTTTGCCGCGATGTTTCAAAGAACCGGAAAGTAAATAAACGGCAGACAGAAATGAGGCAGGTTGAATCTCCTTGCGTTTCACGCATGCGCAGTACTGGAATGTAAGCGTTTTCGGGCGTTTCAATGTGGATGCACAACTCTGTGAAAACACCGTTTTCAAATCTATCCAGGCTAGTGTGGACGTAGCCTCAGTCCTGTAAGGTCCTCTGTGCTGGTCCCCATCCCGTCTCTGTCTTTGTACTCATGTGTTTGTCTGTCTCCCCAAGTGTGTAAAGAAGTCTCACAGCTGGAGAACAACAAATTGCAGCCAACACACATCAAAGACGTTTAGACTCTGTAGCTCAGTATGCATGTGAGAGGTCCCCCGCTCCCACACACACACACACACACACACACACACACACACACACACACACACACACACACACATATACAACACTCAGACTCCCTACAGGCGTTGTGTCACACCTTTTTAAAGCGTTTCCTCACACTCTTTGCTGCAAGCAGACGCAGGCACAGACGTTTAATTGTCTCTGGGACCAACAAATGTTTCTTTTGGGGGCCATGCTGACTGTTTTAAGGTTTAGGTGGTAACATCATCCATCTGCTAGGCCTGTCTGCTTCACAGCAGGGGGTGAGAGAGTCTGAAAACACCTCTAAAGAAAAATACCGGAAGTTTATTTAGAAAGGTGATAAGCACTTACATGAACTTGCCTTTTAGACCTGTGTATAAATCACATTAAAGTCAATTATGTTTTATTATCATGGGACCAGTTTTCTACAACCGCTGTCACAAAGTGATTTTTACTGCACTGTAAGGAAACAAGCCTACAATATTCAAGAGATACGCCCAACATATCAGGTGATCACGATGGTGGGAAGGAAGAACTCCCCTTTAACATTAAGCAACCACCTGCAGAACCAGGCTCAGAGAGAGGCGGCTGTTCGCTATGACAAATCGGGACTGAGGAGACAGAGAAGGTAAAAAGAAGAGGGAATGAGACCAGGTACAACAAACAGGACAAAACAGAAGAGAAAGAAGACTGAAACCTGTGTCAAGTTTTGTTTTCTTCATCATTTTTGTCTCTCAATGGCAGCCTATGAAGTGTCATTTGTTGCATTTTGAGTGGCCCAATGATTTATGTGATTGCATATGATGATGATTCATAACAATCTCCCTTCTTTTGGTGTTTTACTTTTAAAGGAATAGAATTAAAATTAAAATATTGATATCACTTTTAAGTTTGCACTCTAAATATGAAGCTAGAACTAGCTTAGATAGTTAGCTATGATTAGCTTTGCTTAGCATACAGACTTGATACTATAATACTATTTAATAAGCTTTATTCTGTATACACAGATCATGTAAGCAAGAAATATTCCTCATCAGCCCTAATCTAAACAACATTTTACATATACTGCAATATAGATCCAATTATTTACAGCCAAGAAGTTATTTTTGCAAAAGTTTGCTTAGCTGATGCCAAGTAGCAATGAAAAAGAAGCTAAAAGGAGTCAATCCAAACGCCTAACTTATTTTCTTACAGCCTGGTACAAAAACTGTTTCCCTATTTCTAAAAACTATCTGATATGATAATATTCATATCACTCACCCTATCAAAATCTATTCATGTTTAATGTTGTTAAACGGCCACTTTAAAATGTCATCGCTTTCAGCATTCAGTTGTACTAAAAATCACTTTAGTGAGTTGCTTCCTCAGTTTTTCCACTAAGTTAACTTTGCTTTCTAGGATATTTCTTGCCAAAATTAGCATGCCATACAACATTACACTAAACTACGTGTATGACAACATCTCATACAAATATGGTCATGCATGGTCAAGACTGATTACCAAACTACAAACTTAGAATTCATGAATCCACAGGGCTGTGTAAACACACTGGCTGTATCCATCTTTTATATACACTCTTTTCTTGACACTACGTTAACAAGGCTTTGAATAAACGACAGCAGCCGCAAACATATATCAAACTGTTGTGTAGAATTAATTTTAGGACTCTCTCAGTTTACTCAACATAGTTTATCTTACTTTGGGATTGTTTACTATTTACTTATTTATTAGTAGTGTGGTTTACTGCCTTGAGATAGTTGAGTCTACTTTACCTCACATAAATTAAACTGAAGACAGTTTCGTTGATTTTCCGTCTCATCTGGCTTTTAAATAAATGACTCAACACACTGTAGCGGATGTTCTGAATCATGTCACAGATATTTAAAGCTGGAACCCAGTCTGCTTTGCCTGGAACATCCCAGGGAAACGAGTTCGGGATAAATGGACTTCACTTGTTTGTTAGTTGCTGGTGTTTTATCTCGTCGGCCGCACAGCTCCAAGCAGGCAAAGTGAGGCAGACAGCAGCTGCAGCCCAGTTGCCAGCCTCACCAGAGTGCTACAAACGGAACTGCCTGCAGCGTGGGAACTGGCACACACACATACACACATACTGACTACAGCCCAACACTCCTGTCAGTATCTTACTGTTGTCATATGAAAATCTCTACACTAATTTTATTTTTTTGTGACTTTTTTTTTTTTTTTTACCTTCAGCTGTTTATAGCTGAAAAAAATCTGTCCAGCTTTGGGGCTTTTGAAAGCTTTTCAAAAGCTTTTTTTAAAATCAAGAGCAAATGGTGGTTAACCATAGCTGCTTTTCTTAGATCCTCAAAGGTTTGCGAACATGAATCTATTACGTAACTACAAACCAGACAGCTATGAATGTGTACTTATAATTACTAAAGCGATGTCCCAAGTCATCATGAGTCATTTTTTGGACATCACAGAGCAGTACACTAAGGCAAACTCATTTTTCCCCTTACTTTTTGTCCACTAATAAGCAGAATCTTTCTCAGGGCGTAAAAGCAGAGTAACATCTTCTAAAACTTGAAGTTCAGTCAGTCTGCTTTGGACCGGGATGAACATATTTCAGGGGGATGCCTCCTGTGTCACTGCAAGGAGCCACCAGAAATAACAAATAACACCGATGGCAACAGCACCTCCTATTGTGGTACAGTAACAAGACAGTTCAGCTGGCAATACCTTTCTTTTTCCACATATAGCAAATGCAGAGGACAGATTTATAAAACCAGAAAACATGCAAAGATATATTCTAAGATCAAATCTTCTTCATGTTTCCTCTTAAAAGGCCAGGACGATTGCTAAGAAATGACTGTGTTGTCACTTTGAAAGACAGTCATGTTACATATGGCATCACGCACTATCTGAGTTGATCTACATAATGCTTGTGAACTACATCTTGAACTGAAGCTGAGTAAAACCATATATAACTATACAAAATGATGGATGGCACTTATTGGTTTGTAAGTCCAGCTGTTGAGCATTATTGCCATCCTCCGTATGGGTGAGAGACGGATCTAGCTTAGAAACAGAGGGACACTGGACAATCACATCATCATAAATTCATCAGGTAATGAGATAATAGGTCAGGGGAGCCGAGAATCATTTTGCTACTGACTTCTATTATACACCTAGATTTTGTTTTTATGACCAAATGATTCCCCTCATGCCAATCATTAGCAAGAGCACAGGTTTAAGGCACTCCAAAACCTGTGAAAAACAGAATCAATTTTTTAATATTTTGCAATATATTAAGTACTGTAATAATATATAAATTAAGATTTATCACCTTTTGTTAACCATAAATTATGTCTTCAAAGTTAAACTTTGTCAGTATCTATCTTATATAACAAGATAAAGTTACCTCACTTATTTTTTGCTGCAAATTCAGATTGACAAGCATACCAACGCTGTCAATAAACTTGGCCAAATGTTGCCATAGGATGGAGTCAGTCTGCAGACAGTCTGCAATTAAATGGGGTCAGGTTCTCAATTATGTGCAATCTGTTTCTGATAATCCAGCAATTAACAGGGATAAATCATTGAAAATGACATATCTGTAGCTGTTTACGTAGACAGAAATTCACATTTAACTATTACATTTTCTGTCAGCAAACCACCTGTTCTGTAGGAATATGAAAATGAGATCATCATCTACAGGGAGTGCAGAATTATTGGGCAAATGAGTATTTTGTCCACATCATCCTCTTCATGCATGTTGTCTTACTCCAAGCTGTATAGGCTCGAAAGCCTACTACCAATTAAGCATATTAGGGGATGTGCATCGCTGTAATGAGAAGGGGTGTGGTCTAATGACATCAACACCCTATATCAGGTGTGCATAATTATTAGGCAACTTCCTTTCCTTTGGCAAAATGGGTCAAAAGAAGGACTTGACAGGCTCAGAAAAGTCAAAAATAATGAGATATCTTGCAGAGGGATGCAGCAGTCTCAAAATTGCAAAGCTTCTGAAGCGTGATCATTGAACAATCAAGCGTTTTATTCAAAATAGTCAACAGGGTCGCAAGAAGCGTGTGGAAAAACCAAGGTGCAAAATAACTGCCCATGAACTGAGAAAAGTCAAGCGTGCAGCTGCCAAGATGCCACTTGCCACCAGTTTGGCCATATTTCAGAGCTGCAACATCACTGGAGTGCCCAAAAGCACAAGGTGTGCAATACTCAGAGACATGGCCAAGGTAAGAAAGGCTGAAAGACGACCACCACTGAACAAGACACACAAGCTGAAACGTCAAGACTGGGCCAAGAAATATCTCAAGACTGGTTTTTCTAAGGTTTTATGGACTGATGAAATGAGAGTGAGTCTTGATGGGCCAGATGGATGGGCCCGTGGCTGGATTGGTAAAGGGCAGAGAGCTCCAGTCCAACTCAGACGCCGAGCAAAGTGGAGGTGGAGTACTGGTTTGGGCTGGTATCATCAAAGATGAGCTTGTGGGACCTTTTCGGGTTGAGGATGGAGTCAAGCTCAACTCCCAGTCCTACTGCCAGTTTCTGGAAGACACCTTCTTCAAGCAGTGGTACAGGAAGAAGTCTGCATCCTTCAAGAAAAACATGATTTTCATGCAGGACAATGCTCCATCACACGCGTCCAAGTACTCCACAGCGTGGCTGGCAAGAAAGGGTATAAAAGAAGAAGAACTAATGACATGGCCACCTTGTTCACCTGATCTGAACCCCATTGAGAACCTGTGGTCCATCATCAAATGTGAGATTTACAAGGAGGGAAAACAGTACACCTCTCTGAACAGTGTCTGGGAGGCTGTGGTTGCTGCTGCACGCAATGTTAATGGTGAACAGATCAAAACACTGACAGAATCCATGGATGGCAGGCTTTTGAGTGTCCTTGCAAAGAAAGGTGGCTATATTGGTCGCTGATTTGTTTTTGTTTTGTTTTTGAATGTCAGAAATGTATATTTGTGTATGTGGAGATGTTATATTGGTTTCACTGGTAAAAATAAATAATTGAAATGGGTATATATTTGTTTTTTGTTAAGTTGCCTAATAATTATGCACAGTAATAGTCACCTGCACACACAGATATCACCCTAAAATAGCTAAAACTAAAAACAAACTAAAAACTACTTCCAAAAACATTCAGCTTTGATATTAATGAGTTTTTTGGGTTCATTGAGAACATGGTTGTTGTTCAACCATGTTCCCCCCCCCCCCCCCCCCCCATGTCCATCACCACAATCGACTTGAGTCGAGTGACAAAGACCTAAGCGTGATGACAACATGTTGGTAATCTGTCTGCATTTATACATTAAGCAGGAACTCCAGCAACACTTGAGGGAAGATGAACAACTTTAATAATTGACCAACGCCTTTCAGCTTGTGGCCTTCATCAGGGTCATAGTAAAACATTGTAAAAAATTGCTTAAATACAAGACAGGAAACAGAAAAAAAGTAAATACCGGACTAGATCATTACTGATGAGGAGGAGGGGGGGGTGACATAACCCCCATATGTCTGAAAATAACACATGCATGAAATGCAAAAGGTGGATGCTATATACACACAGGTTTAAAAAAAAAAATGTCTCTAAAATGTAAAATCTCTAAAATTTAGACTTAAATTGTAGACTTAAGATGAGATGTCTAAAACGTTACTTCTTCTTTGGCTAAAATAATAAGATTAATTGAATAAACATTACTCATGTGAGAGTAATTTAACTGATAAAAAAAAGGAGGTGTAGTTCATAAAAACTCATTGATCCTCTCCATGCACCTTGGAAGCAGGTGAAGTTGTGCCAGAAAATTTTTGCTGCATTTATACATTAGACAGAAGTTATGTGCAAAACTTTGACTCTCTCTGAGAGTAATTGCAGTCTGTCCAAAGACTGTTGTCCTATTTTCAATCGCATGACCGGGCACTTAGCTTGCTCTGAATTAGAGTGTGTCCAGTGTCGAATGTTTGTTGTTGTTTTTTTGTTTTTTTTTTAATATAGATGATTTAATGTAAGTTTGCTTGGCTAACGTTATCTCAGGATGGTGGTGCATGAGATGAGCCACTTTGCTTGTAGTATTCCCAGAGTTTTTTAAATGTATTTGATAAAATATTGATATTTGGTGTTCCTATATTGATATAATACCCCCAAGCAAAGTACTGCAATACTATACGGTATTACAACATTTTCCCCACCCCTACAATATATTAATATTAAATATAAATACAGACATCTGACAGATGAACTGATAAACCTGCGGTTTGCCTCCACTTATCACCTCAGAGAGAATGCTCACTTCAAGGGACACACAGGCGTTTCTGATTGTTTGCCTTTATGCTATGAAACATGCCAGTAGGACACAAGGAACTGAAGTTATCAAGTTTTGCTTTGATGAACAAGCAAGTTATAACATGCAATTAGTTAGCTTGTGAATCTGTAGCTGTTGTAACTTGCAGAGCCTGGCTAGCTGTTTACCTTTCATCTGGCCTCTGCGTTAAGCTAAGATAGTCATCTTTTTTATCTAATTCGTGACAAGACAGTGAGTATGTGTGAAATGTCAACCTGCTCTTTTAACATCAAGATAACTCTAGTGCTTCTTTGGATGAGATATTTTTCCAACTTCGGGCTGCTTAGTGTTACTGATAATCGCTCAAAGTAAAGTCAACACTTCTTAAAAGATCTAAACACTGAAAGCAGTCTTTAGCGAAATGACTGCGGTAATTAGCTAACAGAGCACCCTGCTAGTTGATGTATGGGTGTGTATTTTAAGTCAAGCAATTTCTGTCCAATTTTGATAATAGCATCTCTAAGGCTAATTTCATCGAAAACACAGCTCAGCTTATTAGAAGTGTGAGCCTTCACTCTTTCGCTTTAATTCTCTGTCTTCTGTTTTCCTGTTATTTCATCTCCAGACGCCACACATTCTGCCCCCTCCCCCTGAAACAGCATCCCAACACCCCCCAGTACCCACCCCAACAATCACACACTTCAGGTCACACACAAACCAATCTGCCCTCAACACACACCACCCAGCTCCTCTGGCTAATCACTTCAAAGGAAGATGCTATCAGTCTAAAGAGAGACCCACTCAAGCAACTAAGAGAGCGCTCCAATCTGATGAGCAGCACGGAGCGCTTAAATAGCAAAACACGTCACTTCTTGTACTTTAGGAGGTACGCTCCATCCTCTAATTAGCATGTTGTCAAGAACTGAGCTAAGACAAAATTCCAATTTTGGGGCTCGGAGAAAAAGCCCTTGTTCACTTGGGGGCTTGTAAATCCCGATCAGTTCCAGAGAAAGCAGTTAAGAGGGTTAATGTTGCAGTAGCCATTAGACTACTCTATGATAATTTTTTAAACATTCAAGGAGGAAGAAACAAGCCTAAAAGAAAGCAGACCGTGAGAGCAACAAAAAGAACAAACAGAGACGAGGAGGGCTGACAGAAAGAAAGATCCCCTGGTGTTTTTCCTTAAACCTACCACTCCCTTTATTCCTCTTCACCCCAAATTCTGCACACCAAGAACATCAAGGAGCTGTTTGTTTGATCAATAGTAGGTCTGGCTTTACTTGGAGTCTCTCCCAAAGTTGGACTGTAACAAAGCAACCAATGCTTCTCCTGTTAACTCTTCTTAATACAGCTCTTTAAGTTCTGAATCATTTGCTTGGACAAGATTTTAGAAAGTATTAATATTGACATTAATATGAAAGAAAACCGATACAAATGTCTGACGGATACACCATAATTTAAACCCTGCTAGTGTCACTACACTTTGTTACACTTTAAAAGACATGAGCATGTAGGTGGCAGGAAAGGTCTCATGCAAGGGTCACTGCTGAGCTGCATTATGACTGCACTGCTTCTGCACCCACACGAGAGGCAGGAATTCTTAGACTCCACTGATTTGATATTGACCATTCCTGAGAATCATCATGCTTTAGTGATAGCTGTCATTACGGTCGTGGTTACACAGCAAACAGGAACTATCAGCGACCAATACTTTAAATGGCAAATACAGCATTTAAAAAATGGCACAATTATCCTAGATTACACAAAACGGAAAGACAAAAAAGGATTTAAAGAGTGAAACACGAGGAAAACCATTAGTGGCGGAGGGCAACAATGGTCAATACATGTTTGTGTCTACTGGTGTGTGAACTGGAGAGGATAAAGAGGGCGGGGGACACAAAGTTAGCAACAGCTAAGTCCATCTTGATTTCAGAACAGTGGTATGTCCATTATACCCTCCAACCCCCCAACCCAAATTCTCCCCCTACCAGGTCTACAATAGACAAAACACTGCAGAAAACCAGTTTCTGCCCACACACACACACACACACACACACACACACACACACACACACACACACACACACACACAAAAACCCAAAAAATAAATTTAGAAAAGAAAAACAAAAAAAAAACCAAAAAAAAAAAACCAACACCTCAGGACCCATACACATAACAAGCATAACCCCCAAAAAACAACAACAACCACAACTCCCCCCCCTCCCCCCGCCCCGTAACCAAACAGACAAACAAAAACAAACAAAACAAAAACAGAGAAAACAAATAACAGAGAAAGGACCAAGCAAAACAAAAGGAAAAACAAATAGATAAGGTATAAATAAGATTTTAAAAAAAAAAAAAAAAAAAAAAAAAAAAAACATTATAATGTAGCTTCGCTCAGTTCACTGCAGACTCAGGAAGTAAAATAATAGTGTCGACCAGCAAGAGAAATGATTTCCAGATTTTATTAAATTCCCTAATAGAACCTTTTAGAGAGAATCTAAGTTTTTCCAGCTTTAAGTTAAAGAGTACATCTCTCACCCAATGGTCATGAGTTGGGGGGTGGGGAAGCTTCCACTTCAACAGAATAAGCCTCCGGGCCAGTAAAGTGGTAAAGGCTAGGGCCTGTTTGAGGGGACCAGATAAGTTCAAGTCAGGAGGAATGCCAAAAATTGCAGAGAGTGGGTTAGGAAGGACAGTCTGGCCATATGCTTGGCTAAGTGTGTCGAATATATTCCTCCAAAATGCACTCAGTTTCGAACATGACCAAAACATGTGGACATGGTTGGCAGGCGATAGTCCACATCTGCTACAGGCATCACTGATGGTTGGATAGATTTTAGATAATTTTGCGTTTGTATAGTGTACTTTATAGACCACCTTACACTGAATCAAAGCATGACGAGCACAAATTGAAGACGAGTGAATCAATTTCAAAGCACGATCCCACTGCTGTTCTGGCAGGGTTGTCTGAAGCTCTTCCTCCCATCTCAGCTTAATATGAGAAATGGATTTGGGGACCAAAGCATCTAGTATTTTATACAAGGCTGATATCAGTCTGTTTTGATGAGGGTTCGTCTGCAGGATGATATCCAGATTTGTTTCTGGAGGCCGATTGGGAAAGTGAGGGAACTGCGTTTTTACAAAATTTCTAGCCTGAAGATAGCGAAAAAAGTTGGAGTTAGGCAGGTCGTATTTGGACGATAGGTCAGCAAAAGATAGAAAGGTGTCCTGACTATACAAGTCCTTAACAGTCCTAAGTCCGTTATCTTTCCAACTACTAAAGGCCGCATCAGTGTTTGAAGGTGCAAAATTAAAAATTTTTGATAAAGGTGTTAGCAAAGACGGTCCAAGTAGCCCGAAGTATTTTCTGAACTGTCGCCAAATAGTTACTGTTTCCTTAGCTATTAGATTATCCCCAACAAGGGTTGGAGAAAAAGGGAGTGGTGAGCTGAGTATTGATGATAATGAGTAACAGCTAGATGCAGTTTCCATTTGTACCCAGGCTGTTACAGGGGGGTCGTTATGAACCCATTGTAAAAGTTTTTGTATGTTAGCTGCCCAATAGTAGTGTCTAAAATTGGGCAAACCAAGACCACCATCACTTTTAGAGGACTGAAGAATAGACTTGCAAATTCTAGCTTGTTTTCCTCCCCATATGAAATGTAACAGAATCTTTTCTAACTTGTCAAAAAATGCCTTGGTAAGAAAAATCGGGACATGTTGAAAAAGATACAAGAATTTTGGGAGGACACTCATCTTTATCAGGTTAACTCTCCCTGCCACTGACAATGGTAGAGAAGTCCAACGGTCACAATCTTTCCCAACATTTTCTAGTAGGGATAGAAAATTCTCCCTCATCATTTTATGTATAGAAGAGGAAATAAAAACCCCCAAATATCTAAATCCGGTTTCTGTCCACTTAAAAGGCACTATTGAGTGGGGAAGAGCTCTGGCCAGGGAATTAAGGGGTTGCAACTCACTTTTTTGATAATTGGGCGGGGGACACTTTGATGACTCTTAAAGATGATCTTTGACCCTTTAAAAAGGTTAAGAGGCAAATTTGGGGAAGAGGGATTACAAATAATCTCCCCAACCTTAGGGTGATTACAAGTCATGCACAACAGCCAGGAATTTGGGATTAAGTGTCACACAAGAACCAAAACATACTAGTGTGGGGTATGTGGGCTGTTTACATGATGATAAAACAGAACTCCTCCATACAGGGAGGCCCTGGAGCTACTGGTGTCTCTTCCTTTAAAACATCTTACCTTGTTTGGAGGGCTAGGGGGTCGAGTTTGTTCTTCGTATGCCGGGACATTTTCCCACGTTGCCACTACAGCGTGTGTGGGTGTGAAATTTGCATCTGGGAACCCCCGGTGTACTTCCTAGGCGAGGAGATGAATGAACGAATGAGGGAGGAAGGGAAAGGACGACACATGAAATAAGGGAATGAAAGACAAACACTGAGCTGATGGATTGAGACAAACCAAATCTGTAGTTAATTAAAGTTCAACAGGTATTTTTTTCTCTAGTGTTTTATAGCATCTTATGAGTTTTCAACACTAAAACTGTAATCATTACACACCTGTGCGACTCTGTTGAGCACACTGGGTATTTCAGTCACCCTGTAGTAAATCTGTCCTCGCCCTCCGCTTGTGTCAATGTCAGCCAGGAATGGAGCCACCACAGGGAAGTCTGTGGGGAATCCGTCATCAACGTATTGCTTCTCCATTGGCAAGTCCTGGGCTGATATGATGCCATTGGTGGCCACCTAAAGGGAGGGAAAGCTTTAGTTTGGAATATTTGGAATACTATCACGAACCCAACAAACCTCCTAATGAACCCATTCGCCCTTGTAAACCACTAGAACCCCTTCATGGACTCCAGGAACCACATAATGAACCCCTATTTTCCTCAAAAACCACTGGAACAACCTCGGGGTGCCCTCCCAAATTTTTCTGATCAAGATTTAGAAAAGTTCTGACCACATGCAGCCACAGCTGTACTCAAGCAATTCAATATTTCCATTTGATGCTACTTCACAACATTTTAGAAGGAGATTTTTACAAGGCTGTAGATAGATCCCCGTGAGTCAAAAGATCAGTTTTTTCTACTCTTGGCTCTGTATGACATCAGTCAGAGGGACTATCCCTAATATGGTCATTGAGAGCCCAAACCTTTGACTGTGAGCACAGAAGCCCCACCCAGCTGTGTGTTAAAGTGATGTACACATCAAAGCATTAATATTGGTATTCCTGATTATTAAAGTGGCCATGTTGCATAATGAGCATTCTCACATGTGACAGTATTAATCAGTGCAATGTTGCTACCACTTAAACCTATCTATCTATCTATCTATCTATCTATCTATCTATCTATCTATCTATCTATCTATCCTGAAATCTTTGATTCTCCTTGGATAGCTTGCATGAGTCACAGTTCAACATAATCTCTATTTATCACATACCAGCCCATGGTGTTGTAGAAGTGCATTGCTGAGACTTAGTTCAAGTTTTAAGTGAGGATAATAACAGTTTACCACTTTCTTTGGATCTAAGAAACGTTGTTGATCTCAAACAAGAACAATACAACATCATTTATTTCTTGGTTATATTTTGAGTTATTTTCCCAGATCTGCAAGCTATCAAATAATAGTCAGTTAGAAAATAGTTAAGTAGAAGCTTTAAGTGGCTTTTTTCCTTTGAACCCATTGGTTCACTCCTACTTTGCAGCATGGCTACTTTGCAGGCTCTGACAGGAGGCACTCTGGGCAATAATTACTTTTACTTTTAAAGCATTAAGTACATTTGACTGAGCAACACTTCTACTTATACCGGATGCTCCTACAGCAGTTATGGTAAAAGAAAAAGAGTTAATTTATTTGCATCTGTTGACATCTGCTGAATATAAAAGTGAAGTTGCTGAGAGATTTGGATTTAAATATTAGGAGCGCAGTTTGTTGAAATCCTATTCAAACATTGGTCCTTCATGAAAAAAAGAGTACACATGATAATAAACCCAATCTCCTCTGCTGTCCATCTCTTTTTTTTATTCAGCCGTGAATGAATCGCTCCATTTAGCAGAGGGGAAACAGCAGCACAACTCTCCTGCGCAGATTATTCAACAGCTGCAAATATCACCTGAGACACGTGAAGCGGGAACTTCAGCGAATCTTTTTAGGTGCTCACAAAATAGACAACCTCGACTGAGTGCAAATGAATAGTAATGAAGTCGTACTTACATATAGCTGGGAGAAAGGGGAGTTGAAGAAGTACAAGGGTCTGGGAAGGGACAGCACTTTGGACGTCTCATCGTCGCCCTCTCTCAACACCGAATCTCCATTTAAAGTGCCGTAAGGAAACATGTCAGCCCTCTGGATGGCAGTAACCATAGTGCAGCTGCAGCACAGCAACACGCACGCGGCCAGCATCGCCCATCTCTCCATTGCACAGCCTGAGTGATCGAGCAGCGCTGCGCTATGAGAGGGAGCAGCAGGAGAGAAGCACAGCTGGACTCAGAAAGAGATCTTTACTCACTCCTCCTCTCCACCGAGCCCCCGCAAACTCCACGGGGAGGGAAGGAGGAGTTTATGCCCACTGTGATTGGTCAAAGGCGGGGTGAGTGACAGCAGGCCGGGGCTGGAGGTAACATCTGGCTCGTATTAAAGAAAAGACAAATAGAGCATTTTTAATCCGGATGTAACTCTATCTGTTTCACAACACTGAAAAGACATGTGGTGTCATTTAAAAAAACAAACAAAGTGAGAAACATGTTTTCTTAAATAGTTTGTAGGTTTAATTTGAGGTTTTCGAGGAGGACACATTAAGTGAGGGGATCTGGAGGACTTCCCTGGGAAACTTTTAACTTACTTCCTGAATTCTTGTAAAGTTTTCTTAACAAATATGTGACTTTTCTGCATTTATTCGTAATGGAAATATCGTTATGTAAAGGAAAACATAAAATTCCGACACATCAGGTAATGATTCAGTATGTTAGGTTCACACTTCTATATATTGTATATAGATCGTTTTTTTTTCTTCGTTTTTTTCTTTGTCAGTTTTTTTGGAAGCCACATTTGAATGAGATGAGATATTAGATGGAACAATAAGGAGTTAGCACTCTTGGTTTTGCACCCTTTGTTTCTAAGTATATACCTGTATGATCACCTGACAATCCACATCTGCTTCTTGGATGGGCTGTACGATTAGGCAAAATGCTAAAAACAAGGGAATAAATAAAGCTTATAGTGCTACGTCCAGTTGTCTGAGGTACAGACAACATGAATGGCAATGGTAGTGATGGTAATCTTTATCAGTAGAACCAGCTGTAAAACTTGTGGAAATACAGCAATAAGTCTGAAATTTTATGCACTTTATCACATTTTTGGAAAAGCCATCCAGTGGGCTAGACTAGAGTCTTTGCGGGCCAACTTTGGACTCCCAGACCTTATGTTTGACACCTCTGCCTTAGAGGGTGTCACTTAAAATCAAAAAATAAAATTATTACGAACTTTTCTTAGCCGACGAAGTAAGAAAAAGTAGTACGGTTATAACATAAACAATTCTTTTGTGCTTTTTATAGGGTGTACAAATTCAGACACACACTTACAGACAATTTACACCACGTCCAATGTATGAGCATTTCAGAGACTACTTACTGAAAACCCAGAACCATGCAAGAATCCCTAAAAACTCATTGTGTTGTCTTGTTTGCCACCTGGTGTCTGCAAAGGCATACTGCAGAATATGCACCATGCCCCAGCTAAATTGAGTTTGAAAACAGTCATTTACAATTTTCAGCAATTGCTAAGAAACGTTTTTTGAATCCATCCATTTAGGACTGGACAGGCTGGGCAGGTCACAGCCCATTGCTTCTCTTGAAAGTTTCCACCCTACATTTACAAAAACACTCTTGCAAAATCTCACAAACACATCAAAACAGCTGTGTTTTGATGTGCTTCAAACCACATCGTTTTATCTGATCATGCATGCAATCAAATGAAGAAAATACTGGGCATTCAGAGCACACCACATCAAAAAAATTGAAAACAACTGGTGCAGGAACTGGAACTTGGACCTTTAATCTCAAGTGGTTGTTTCACAATATTACAATGATTACCAAAATATAAAGCAGACATGTCTCACATATTGTTTCTACATATTAGTGTTGAATTTAAGTCTCTCTCTGTTTTTGTGGGTTCTGGCTTCTATCGCTTCAACTTTTGGCATCTGTGGTCAATGTTCTGCATCTAATTATTGTGCAAATTGTGCTTCAGTGAGTGAGAGTGTGTTTAGTTTGTGGTGTATGGTGTACTTGGGGAACTCCTTCCAGATCTGGACAATCTGAGGGGCAACCTGGCAGCATCAGATGGACCGAGACATAATATCCCAGAGGTGTTCTAATGGATTTAGTTCAGACAAGCTTGGGAACCAGTAAGTAGTATCAGTTCCTAGATCAGTTCCAGATCCTTCAAGAACTGCCTGCATACTCTGGGCAATGCCGTGCACCAGAAGGAACCCAAGACCCACTGCACCAGGTCTGACAGTGGGTCCAAGGATTTTAAACCCTTCACCTCATGACAGTCAGGGTGCCATTGCCTAGCCGGAAAAGGTCTGCACATCCCTTCACCACCAAACTTGTCAAGCTGAATGTAACAGCAGCAAAATGTTTTCCACAAGTTCTGCAGACTCTTTCATATCGGTCACATGTATTCATGGTTGGAATGTGTTCTCATCTGCAAAAAGCACAGAGCACCAGGCGCCAGTCAGCTCTGCTATTCTATGGCAAATGACAACTGAGCTCCATGGTGCCAGGCAGTGAACACGGGTCCCACTACAGGATATCAGACCCTCAGGCCACCACCATGAAACCTGTCTCTAATTGTTTAGAGAAAGACATTCATGCCAGTGGACTGCTGGAGGTCATTTTGCAGCGCTGGCAGTTCCACAAAGGAGCAGATACTGGTCCTGCTGATTAGTAACTGGGTAGCATCTGGGGTAACTTTCTGTCTCCTGGAATCTCCTCCATGCATTGACACCGGACTAGGAGACACACCAAGCCATCTGGAATTGGATTGCCAGTGCAACCTCTGTAGGGTCGAGGTATGGCTTCATGTTACCAGTAGTGACACAGAACCTGGCCAAATGCAAAACAAGTGAAAAACAGTCAGATAAAAGACTACGAGGGGAAAAGATTCTCTAGCCTAGCTCCTCTACTGACCCTGTTGTTAATTTCACCAAATCAGCTGAAACTGACTAACAACCCCATCTGCTACCTAACTAACCAAGATCCCAGGAGTTTAACTGACTTGATGCTATACTCTGATTAAAAAGTGTTCCTTTCATTTTTGTGAGCGGTGTATTATTGTACACAGCCTATGCTTTATTTCCATAGTTGTAGTACAGATGGTCCATATGCTTTGTTCTGTTCAGTGATGGGAAGATTTTCATTTTTGATTTTTTTGCTTTTTTGTAAAGTGTACTACTTTGTTTACCCAAATAAATGGTCATTTTTTTTGTTTGAATCTGTTTTTTTTGTTCTGCCCTTGGGTCCTCTGCAGATAATTCATGCCAGTAGTAGAATGCAAAACCCTGAAATCAGCATTTGACAAAAGCAGAGGTTACGTCTCCCATGGAGAAATATTCACTTTGTGATTCTGACGGTACCGAACATTTTGACCACTCTGGTTTAGACACTGTTAAAGGTATCCGTAGTATCCAATTATCTGTAGTATTTTGCTGCATATATGAATTGTTTTGGGAAATGTATCTTAGGCACCAATCAATCAAAGATTCAAGAGAAAAAACAACTTAATAATAAGATTTTTTTTGCAATCCCACCAGTGTGATTTACCATCCCTTTTCTCACTCTCCCCCATCACCCTGTTGTGTGCTGATGTGTGTGAGTGACAGGCTTACTGTTCCTGTGAGACACGGCCTCCAAGCTGCACTGCTGGAGCATGAGCTGACATAACTGGCATATCTGCTCTGCGTTACCTCATCAACAGCTAGCATACAGACTTGTAGTGTCATGCTAAATTACTCTTTGTACTTACCAGTTTCTCTTCTCCCCTTTCTTAGAATTGTCTTGGTGTCCCAGCTATAGCCTCTCAGCTCTCTCTCTCTCTCTCTGGAACTCCTCATGTGGACACAAACCACTCCACTTTAAAGACCATCATTTACACGCTTTAGAGTTATTGTTAACAATAAAACAGTGTAACAACCAGATGATAATATTTACAAATCAGTAATAACATATAACCTGTTACTTTGTATGATATTAGTCAGGTTTGTGTAATTTAGCATACCTCAGACTTTTCCCTTCTTAAAGAATGGCCTTGTGACAGCCAGCCTTCCACTGAGACCAACATAAGGATCAGGTCCCGGGTCAGGTTTTTGCTGAATAATTTCCTGTTTATTAACAACATGACTTTCACACTGTTTGTCCTTTTTAGGTCTGCCACTTCTTGTTTTGTCTCCACTTGTCCACTTTTCATTTCAAAAACCCTGAAAATGCCCCTGTCCAACAGCCAAGGGAAGTTCATACAGGTAGATTCTTGACATTGAGGTTACTGTGTGCAGAACTAATTGCCAAAAAATGAACACTTTCTCCTTTAAGTTAAACGAGACCTAAAAACAACCGCAAACGTGTTGTGAAGTGATGGGACACAAGTGAGGAGTATTTCCTACTGTACATACCTGTATCAGCGAGCTTTTCTTCAGACAGGAAATCCGAGCTTGCACTTACACACAGAAACCAGTAGGTGGAGACAAAGACAAAGCAGAGAGATTAAATTCCACACAGTGTGGGTCGTCTATTCTGTGTGATTTTGCTGTCTGATTTGTGGTTTACTTTGCACACACACACACACACACACACACACACACACACACACACACACACACACACACACACACACACACACACACACACACACAGATATTTTAAACCGTCTGTCTATCATGTAATAAAGGAAGACCCACATGCAATCATATCCCATATTTATAATTGGACGACCGTGTGCCATAAAATAAATACACATATATAACAAAGAGCATTTCCCATAGTGTGATTAGAAGGTTTGATGTGTTCATCTTCCGTTTTGCTTTTCACTGTTTCAGTGTGTAATTACAGGATGTCAGTTCTTTATGCTTCAGCTGTGAAAGTCAATATTCACTAAAAAAAGAAAAACAAATCGATGAACTCATCAATGATTCAAACACAGACCATTAGCAGGCTACAGCAAAGCACACACATACAGTTGTATCCTGTTGACAGCAGTGGGGCTTGTGTGTGTTTGTGCAGAAAAGAAATCACGAGACACTAACAATTTGTACAGCAGCTGTCAGCACTTTGACTGATGCCAAACTCCCAACAAAGGCTGTTTACCAGAGCAGCAGGACATAGACTTTGTGGATCAAGACCTTGATCAATAATTGAAATGGTTCTAAATAAAGAGCAAAGACAGACAACAATGATCGCTATTTATAAATCCTTTGCTTGGATCAATATCGACTCACGGGTGGGGCTGTTACTTGAAAAATCTGGATTTGTAGGTTTTGTATCTATAAGCTGAAAATTGTGATTGAGTCTTTTAATTTGTAATGGTTAGGTGATCAAAGAAAGCATGAAATCAACTGTAAAAGGGCAAAAAGTAGAAGGACGGGGAAATGACAAGAAAAAGGACATAATGGAAAAGGTGCTGACAGAGGAAAGGTAGGAAAAAGAAAGGAAAGGAAACAAAATGGGAGCAGACAAGCTGTAAGGGAAGCGAAAGGTATTACAGGAAATAAAAGTGGAAGCTACAAGATCTGCAATATGAAAGAGAGCGAGAGATAGAAAGAGTTTTTAAAAAAGGAAGAAAGACCAGGCAGGAAGGAAGGGTGTGTGAAATTTCTGTGTGTGAGCTGTGAAAACTGTAAATAACATTTAGAATTTGAGGTGTTGGGCAGGAGATTATATGTGATACAATTCTGTGGTTGCACGTGTGCTTTAGACATTAGCTGATTACAAGGCTTTTCAAACCAGAGGAGACGAATTGTAAAAGAAAAAAGAAAAGAAAGAAAAAGAAAAAAGGTAAATGGTAAAGAAGTCACTCACTGACCTGAAATCCCCATTGAGCTTAATCTTACAATGTCCAACGATGGCAACATGTTCCAATAAAGGCACATTATTGGATCTTGTTTGGCATTTATTCTGTTTTCTTCTTCTATCTGTTTTATCAAGTGATGTATTGATATTGGCATGGAATTTTTCTACAGTTTTTTTGTTTGGTTTGTTTGGTTTTTTTTATGCTGATTCATACGGGACAAACACTTTTATTCATCTTCTTGGGAAACTCACCTCAAATGTACATTAATTTGAAGAAAAAAACAAACCCCAAAAGAATACACAAACCCTACATATGAGAAAACAGACATCTTTCTTTGAATCTCCTAATTGTACATTCGAGATAAAAGCAGGAGACAGACACACACACACACACACACACACACACACACACACACACACACACACACACACACACACACACACACACACACACACACACACACACACACGTCATTTTATCAGACAGGAAACAGTCCATGCTATAACTTTTCTTTTTGTTTTTAGTGTTGGAAACTCACCATGAATAATAATGCCATGTAATATTGCTTTAGGGACTTCAGAAAGAAAGGGAGCAGATTACATTTTTATATAATTACTTCACATTAGTGCTACAGCTGTTTGTTTAAAAATTTTTTTTTACAATAGTTCCCCCAAAATAGCTGCTTGTCGCATTTAAAAGTCTTGTGTACAATCTGGAGAGTGGCCTTGTTTCTAAAAACATTGTAAGCCAGTTGAAGGCTAGTGTGAAACCCCTTCTTCATTAAATAACCTATTTGTTAGTATAATGCAGCATTTCCAAAAATAAAGACATATAATGTTACAAACAATGTAGATAATTCGCTTCTGTGGTACTTTCTTTAACTTAGGAGTGATCGGTTGTCATTCTTACCAAAGTGAAGCTACATGACTTGTTTAAACAGGGAAGTATCATCCCCGTCACGTGACTGCAGTCTGACAGACAAACTGAACAAAGACTGTTCTGCAGCTGAACTCACAGTGAGCGCTATTTAACAGTATTTTTAAGGTAAGGCTTGCACGGGCACGCATTCACTGCGTGGGTGGACCTTTTGGGTGTGACGTCACCGCACGATTCCCTTTACCCGGGTCCACTCATGCCTGACTCTCACAGCAGCGCGCGCCTCGCTCTCGCACCAACTTACCTTGAATCCAGAGCGGCGCCGTAAGTGAAAGAAGAGGGAATATACGGTGGGTATTTTCTTGTGTTTTTACCTGCATTGCGACTCGACTGGGACATTGATAAACGACAAACTTCTACACTAGTGAAGGAAAGTCAAAAAGCAGGTGAGAACTTAATTTTTTTGGATGTGTGTTGCTTCTGTGAGGGACAGTCGCGTTGTTTTCTTGAGTGTGAATGATGTAACTGAAAGCCTTCGTCACATGTTTCAAACATCTTTTTACCAATTAAATAAATACTTTGAAACCAGACAGCAAACCGCCGTGTCTTGTTTACAAGAAGTCATCGATATTAAATTAAACGGAAGCCGGCTTGTTTGTTTTCATTAAAGCGTGTTAATTAATAAAGTCACATTTTTCCAGAATTTTTTAAATAGCTGTCAAAAACTGACGTCATGAAAAATCTGCAAAGAACTTCATCCAAGAACCAAAACCTGGTCACATCTTTCAGACTCCCGACGTTGTTTTTGTAGCTGTTTAATCAGTTCAGGAGCATCTGAAGCCCAAAGTAACAGCGGGCGTAATCAGTCACAGCAAGTGAGCCTGTTACACATCCAGTGGAAGTGAAGGCAATCACACCCACAGAAAGTCATGCAAACGGCGCAAATGTGCAATATTAGTATGCAGACGTAGACTTTGAAAAATCAGCACAGCCGTTGTAAAAGTAACTGTGTGAAACCTTGAGATACACTTTCTGATTTTCTGCCTGTCAGCTGATATCTCTTAACTGCTGAGGAAAAAGAGGAACAACTTTGGGTTTCACAATTCCAAAAGATATACTAGTGGAATTTTTGCAAATGTAAAAAAGGAGAAATGGGAGGGGGGGGGGGATCTTCCTTTGCGCACAGCATGCGTGCGGTCAGTAAGGTCAGACAAAGTCCTACAAACATCAAGTGTGCGCCATGTGTTATCAGCGTTATTGGCTTCAGTCAAAATGGTGTGAATTTAAATGACACCAGTAAACATTCTTGGCAGCCAACACTGGATTTTCTTGGACCAGTGAGCGGAAGTTAAACAAATGAAAGTCATTTTGAAACTGCTGGAACTTAGCGCTTAGAGCATTCCCTAAAGCTGAGTCAGAATTCAATTTGCTTTGCAGTGAAGATCATGTGTTGAGGTTCATGTTCCCTCATTATGTTAAAATGAACATTAAAACCAACAGTTTTAATGCAGTTGTCGAGTTGTTTAGTACACGAAAACATGATTTCTTTTTTCTTGTCTTATTAAGCCACAACTGTGACACAGAGTTTGAGGCACCTGCTGGAGCTGCATGCATTACTTCTGTTAGTTCAGTATATTTTATGATATTGCTCCGTTGTTAAAGACAGTATTTTATCATTTACATTACACCCATAAATCAACAAATCTTTGTATTAAAAGTCCTGGATAAGAGATTTGTAGGCCTCTAGTTTTTCCTTTGCACAGACTTGAGTTTGTCTTCAACTGCCAGCAGTTTGGTTTCACCCACAAAACACATGAGCAACTGCAAACATGAAAGATGACTATGACTGGGCGTAGTTGAGTTATGTAGCATGTTTGTTTTTCTCTGGAGGGGAATCTATCATGCCCTTTCATTTTATTTGTCATCATACACTCTATTATATCGTTGACCTGACTTTAGCTTTTATGATGTCACATGGACACACATGGACTTCCTAAAGATTCTGAATGATGTGAAGGTCCGGAGTCAGTGGTGGCCACAGTATGTGAAAATGATGTCTTGAGCCCCCCGAACAACTCTTTCACAATTTAAAAGGATAGTATGTAGCTTTCGGGATATAGCCACAGAATCAGGGAAGAAAGAAATGAATTCATGGAAAAGTTGGAACAGGGTAAAACTGGGCTCATTAGACTATGTGACTTTTTTTCTACTGGTGTAGAGACCAATATTTTCACTCTCTATCAAATTGAAGCCTTTCTTCTGGTTAGCTTCACTGATAAGTGGTCTTTTTAGGGCTACATAGCTCTGGAGACCCAATCTCTTGAGTTCTTTACATAATATGTGTATGAAAGTGCCTTTCTTGCAATGTATTACACTTGCATTACACATTCCTCTTTACTCGACTTAAAAGAATGCACTATGGAATGAAATTAGATGCCGGAGAAAGTAATTTGACTGCTTGGCATATTACTTTCTCGTTACTCTGTAAAACATAATTACATTTTACTTATAAACACAAAGCCAAACAAAGATGAAAACCAGCCTAAACATTAAAGTAGAATCGCCAGTAATTCTATTTTAGAAACAAAAACAGGTAGAAATGGAGGCTGCAGGCTGATGGCCCATCACTGTGGAAATTCGGGGCCTGGTTACTGTGCTGGAGTCATCATGGACTCGGCTTTATCATCACTCTGGGTTCTTGGCTAGATTTGTGTTTGCATGCTGTCTGTGCAGGTGCTTGCAAAGAGCTGAAGTTGTGTTAGCCTTATAATGCAGTTGGTACAGTAATTTACTTTACTGCATTATAGAAAACTCTAATATGATTACAGTCAAGCGTTACTTTGTAATCACGTTACTTTGTAATCACGTTACTTTGTAATCACGTTACTTTGTAACTTTGTAACATGTTACATACAAAAGTGTATCTTTATTTAGTTATTTTAATCTAACTGAATTTGTTGAGCACCATCTTTCTAGGTCTTAATAATTTGTTGCAAAGTTGTTGTACCAGACTGTATATACTGTCACCGTGGCATTGGCTCATACTAAACATGGTTGGTTCTTTGTACTTTTGTATGCTGATGAGGGCCACGGTGGTACAGTGAAAGAAAGGCATTGCGGAGTCTAGTTCTTTCTGTTTTCTTAAAAGTAAATAATACATACTGATAGTGTGATAATAATTCCCATATACAATTTTGCTAGTGTTATTTGGAACTCTGTTAAAAGTACTTATATCAATTGAGTTGTATTTTGTTAAGACATTTTTCACCAATCATTTTGATCAAGCTAATAATAGTGAAAAAAAAATTTGTTGTCAAGACTACGTCTCACAGATCTCTTTTCCTATTTTTGGTTTAACAGGATGGGTGAAAGCAACTGCTCAAGGATAGATGTAGACAACGATACATGCCACTTCAAGCACCACATTAACCCTCCTGTGAACCCCCTGGTCAGCGCCTCCATGTTTGCTATAGGCATCTTTGGAAACGTAGCTGCCCTGGTGATCTTGGAAATACGGCGACGCAGGAACGTAAGGAGTGGAGGCACATGGCAGCGCAGCTTGTTCCACATCCTCATCACATCATTGGTGGTTACGGACTTGACTGGAACCTGTTTGGTCAGCCCATTAGTGCTGCTTTCATACTCGCGCAACTTAACCCTGATTGGTATGAGGCCTAAAACTTGCGGCTTGTGTTCGTACTTTGGTGCCAGTATGACCTTCTTCAGCCTGGCTACCATGTTGCTCCTCTTCTCTACAGCACTAGAAAGATGCTTTGCCATTGGGTACCCCTACCTGTACAGCCGGCATGTCACCAAGAAGTGTGCATACATCACAATATTGCTGGTGTTTTTGTTGTGCATAATATTCTGTCTCCTCCCTTTTGCTGGATTTGGGAGATATGTACAATACTGCCCGGGCACATGGTGCTTCATTGACATGAATGCAGTGAAACCACAGAACAAAGCCTATGCCATTCTGTATGCCACTTTTATGCTGGTGCTCGTGGTGGCCATTGTAGTGTGTAACGCCTTTGTGGTGTACCAGCTGTATAGGATGTACCAGCGCCGGAGGAGAAATGGCACAGTGATGTCCACAATGAGATCCAACAGTGAGCGCAAGCTTCTGTCCATGTCAGAGGAGGTGGAGCATCTGACCATGATGGTCGTCATGACCGTTACCTTTATCATCTGTACACTACCACTAGTGGTAAGTGACAATGGAGTGTTGTTCTGCAAATGACCTTTGTTCATCAGTTTGTTTGGGCTGAACTGAATCCGTAGGAGCCATTCATGGCCAATTCAGTTTTTTTTGTCTCTTCTTTTGAGGAGACCACTCTACAGGTGGATGAATCTACCAGAGGTGGAGGATGGACTTAACCTTGTTGTTTATTGTCTTATGTAGTCTGGGAGTTGACTGAATGTTAGGGCGGGTGTAGTTTTTTTCTCTGTGGTGGGGTCAGATGGGCACTGGGGTCCTTTTCTCCCCATCCCTAAATATGTCCCTTCTCCCACTTAATTACAGCAGGGAGTGGGGACCAATAGGAATGGTCAACGCCTCCTTCCGTAGACAAAATAAATAAATAAATACATTTTTTTTACTTCAATGCCTACAATTTTCACAATTGCAAGACCCTTCACTGAACTGACTCTTAGCTGTCTGGTTCTGCCCGCCAGACCACATGTTTAACATCCCTTGTCTACTATTTGTGACCGGCCTGATTAGGTCACTGCAGTTTTTGTGCTACATTGTTGGTCATGCAGGCTTACAGGCTAGTCTTTTTTGACACTTTATATCCTTTATACACTTTGGTAATAGTGATATTTTGGTTAGAGTACTTGTTATTAGGTTCACACTGTGTCACATTACCTTAATACTACACTACCACTATTTCAGACCCCCTAGAACACAAACCACGTTCCACTTATACAAAATTAGAGACAATGTTTAGCTATTTACAAAAGGAAAGCGAAGTACTGGCTTAGCGGTTTGACTGATATGCAACTCATGTATATGCATCTCTTTTCAGCTTATCTGATCTCGAGTACTGATTGAAAGATAAAACTGTTTTTTGTTTTGTTTTTTTTTAGCCTGGTTGCTGAAAAACTGCTGTCTTATCAGATGTGTATCAAAATGTCACCCACAGCCGATACTGTTTATTGTGTGAAGTCTGATACATATGCAAATGTAACTGTTTCTCTGTGGACACGTGGTGGAAATGCAATACTCATAAACATTGCAGTAGATTATCGGTTGCTTTGATGCCAATGTGTAGACAGGAATTTCTGTAGTGCCTTTGTGAAGCTGCTACCTATTTTAAAGCCAAAGATGATGCACTTCAGTTTGTGTACAGGGGCTTGCTAAAATATTCACATCTTTCCTTTTTTAACTTTTTTTTTTGTCTTGTCTTGTTTTTGATTTTTTTTTTTTTTTGTTAAGCCACGTAACACTGGCCTATGAATCATTCAAGCATACAAAACTACCTACAGTGGGGCAAAAAAGTATTTAGTCAGCCACCGATTGTGCAGGTTCCCCCACCTAAAATGATGACAGAGGTCAGTAATTTGCACCAGAGGTACACTTCAACTGTGAGAGACAGAATGTGAAAAAAAAAATCCATGAATCCACATGGTAGGATTTGTAAAGAATTTATTCGTAAATCAGGGTGGAAAATAAGTATTTGGTCAATAACAAAAATACAACTCAATACTTTGTAACATAACCTTTGTTGGCAATAACAGAGGTCAAACGTTTACTATAGGTCTTTACCAGGTTTGCACACACAGTAGCTGGTATTTTGGCCCATTCCTCCATGCAGATCTTCTCGAGAGCAGTGATGTTTTGGGGCTGTCGCCGAGCAACACGGACTTTCAACTCCCGCCACAGATTTTCTATGGGGTTGAGGTCTGGAGACTGGCTAGGCCACTCCAGGACTTTCAAATGCTTCTTACGGAGCCACTCCTTTGTTGCCCAGGCGGTGTGTTTTGGATCATTGTCATGTTGGAAGACCCAGCCTCGTTTCATCTTCAAAGTTCTCACTGATGGAAGGAGGTTTTGGCTCAAAATCTCACGATACATGGCCCCATTCATTCTGTCCTTAACACGGATCAGTCGTCCTGTCCCCTTGGCAGAAAAACAGCCCCATAGCATGATGTTTCCACCCCCATGCGTCACAGTAGGTATGGTGTTCTTGGGATGCAACTCAGTATTCTTCTTCCTCCAAACACGACGAGTTGAGTTTATACCAAAAAGTTCTACTTTGGTTTCATCTGACCACATGACATTCTCCCAATCCTCTGCTGTATCATCCATGTGCTCTCTGGCAAACTTCAGACGGGCCTGGACATGCACTGGCTTCAGCAGCGGAACACGTCTGGCACTGCGGGATTTGATTCCCTGCCGTTGTCGTGTGTTACTGATGGTGACCTTTGTTACTTTGGTCCCAGCTCTCTGCAGGTCATTCACCAGGTCCCCCCCGTGTGGTTCTGGGATCTTTGCTCACCGTTCTCATGATCATTTTGACCCCACGGGATGAGATCTTGCATGAAGCCCCAGATCGAGGGAGATTATCAGTGGTCTTGTATGTCTTCCATTTTCTGATGATTGCTCCCACAGTTGATTTTTTCACACCAAGCTGCTTGCCTATTGTAGATTCACTCTTCCCAGTCTGGTGCAGGTCTACAATACTTTACCTGGTGTCCTTCGAAAGCTCTTTGGTCTTGGCCATGGCGGAGTTTGGAGTCTGACTGTTTGAGGCTGTGGACAGGTGTCTTTTAAGAAGAAAGTGTGTACATTATTGTACTTTATTGAGCCCCGTGGGGAAATTGCTCTCTGCATTTAACCCATTCACTCAGTGAAGCAGTGGGCAGCCATTGGGCGCCCGGGGAGCAGTGTGTAGGGACGGTACCTTGCTCAGGGGTACCTCAGGGTAGCTGTTAAGGGGAATCGAACCCCCGACCTTCCGATCATGGGGCAACCACTCTACCTACTGAGCTATCCCTGCCCCATTTTATACAGACGATGAGTTCAAACAGGTGCCATTCATACAGGTAACGAGTGGGGGACAGAAAAGCTTCTTACAGAAGACGTTACAGGTCTGTGAGAGCCAGAGATTTTCCTTGTTTGAGGTGACCAAATACTTATTTTCCACCCTAATTTACGAATAAATTCTTTACAAATCCTACCATGTGAATTCATGGATTTTTTTTTCACATTCTGTCTCTCACAGTTGAAGTGTACCTCTGGTGCAAATTACTGACCTCTGTCATCATTTTAAGTGGGGGAACTTGCACAATCGGTGGCTGACTAAATACTTTTTTGCCCCACTGTAACTCAAGGGATAAACCAGTGTTTTGTCTACATATCAGAAAACTTAAATGGTATCTTTAGGCACTTTGCCACTAAGCAGCTACACCAGAGAAATTGTGTCTGAAAAGTTATCCCCGATAATGATAAGCGGAAGAGAATGAATGGATAGATGCATGGATGGATGCATGAATAAAATAGACTGGTGAGTTTTTCAGGGTGTTTTCCAGCATGCGCTGCACTAACGGCTATGTTGAATGATCAGCCAGAAATTTGTGTTGAGCCACGCCTCCACAAGTGCTCCCTGCCCGGCAAACTTATGCTATGCTTTGCTCAAAACAGCAGGAAACTGCATGGCACAAGCCATAGAAAAGACTGGGTTTCAGAGCGCAGCACAGCACATGCCACTTCCTATGTGAAAGGGTTTATTACAGCTTGGCCAGGCTTCTGCACTGCCACAACTCTGAATTACGAAATTATTAAATTAAAAAGAAATCAATCCAAGATATTTATAAAGCTATTTATGATCCCAAGCTATATTTTTCCTAATGATTTCTTCCATCACATATTGATTCACATATTTAGGGATAGCTCAGTAGGTGAAGTGGTTGCCCCATGATTGGAAGGTTGGGGGTTCAAATCCACTGAACAGCTACCCTGAGGTACCCCTGAGCAAGGTACCGTCCCTACACTGGTGGCTGCCCACTGCTTCACTGGGTGAATGGGTTAAATGCAGAAGAATAATTCCCCTACGGGGACTAACACATAAACATTGTCATTATTATTATACTTAAGTTTTATTTAAATAGTGAGTAGATAATGAAATGTCCAGGACTACAATCCAACCCCCCCTCCCATCAAATAGAAGTTATGTTTTAAGGTCAAGTTATCATTCCAAACAGCAAGCTTCACTTGCAGTATGCTTGGTAACTGGAAGCAACCTTTAAGATTTTATCAGTAATGTCATCAGAAAGCAATTTGGATTCAGGCTGTAATGAGAAGATCATGAGTATCTGTCTTTCCAAGTGCAATTAGAAATGTCACTTGTAACAATATCACAGATGATTGCTCAGGGGATGGTAGTAAAACACCAAAAACAAAACCTCTATGTTGTTAGACTTTGTTATATGATATTTCTGACTAGCATAGCATGTTTACAAAGTAGACATATGAGAAACATTTGATTTCCTAAGCGTCACTTTGTTCTTCAAATGCTAAATGAGTAGCTTTCCCAGCAAAATATGATGCCATGCACTTAGTTGCAGACATCGGTTATGTGCTAAAGTGCCATCCCGTGTGCTGTTGCTTCTCAGCTCTGACCTGAAATACGGAGTCATAACCTTCAGCTCTGCAGTGTCTGCCAAGTTGTGCATTATACTTAACTTAATATCAGCCACAATATAAAAAGCAGACGACGCCAAGGCGGAAGCCACTTTATGAACCGTGTTCTTACAAGCAGAGCCCTTCAGAGAGTGTTCCTCAAGGAGTATTATTAATTTAACAGTTATTGTTTGATCGTTATGTAAATCCCTCAAATTGTCACACATCCACTCACTTAAAATTTCTAGTGCTTTTGTAACATAAGCTATTCATACACAGGACTTTTAAAAAAATGTCTTTAACAGTAATGAGGAGCGTAATCATCACAGGATGCCGTAAAACTGAACATTTTGACAGCTTCTAATTGTGTTAATGAGAATCAACTATCAGACAACTGCAGCCAGATGTAGAATTCTGTAGGCAGGTACAAGACACTGAGATCAGGTTTCTTCACTGCCTCAACAGGCAACTCAGTGAAATGCATGACTTTTGGTACAGCGAGGGTAAACAGGGACATGAGGGAGGAAGGAAATCTACTTGGGCTACAGTAGAACGCAGTGGGGGAAATAATTATTTGTTCCCCTACTAAATTTGTAAGTTTGCTAAATTCCAAATACATGAAGAGTCAAATTTTGGTGGTTTTATTTTTACTGGAGAGACATAAAATAAAATATGTATTCGATGATGTATATCTCCAGAACTGGGTTGCCTTTTTTCAGTCCATAGAACCATTTAAAGATTTTTATCATATTCTCTGAGTAAATTGTTTTCACTTAGTTGGGGATAATCCGCTTTAATTACATGTTACCCATAGTAGTCTTTTTTAACACCATCAACGATGCAGTATTGCCTTCTAGCAAGAAAGTAAACTTACATGTGTTGATATCAGTTTAAATGTATGTTATATGTTGAACATTTTCAGTGCTTTTCCTGGTTTCAGGTGGTGCTTCTTAACAAGTCAAACTCTTGAACTCCACCAGACGACATTGACAAAACTGCTAATTTTACCATGCAAAGCTGTTAGTTAGGGTGTATGATTATGGTGACTTGATGGCATCATTTAGATGCAAACTTATTCTGTATTTTTTTAATAGAAAAAAAGTTTGTGATTCTGTTGGACAGACTGCATCTTCATGTCAGTCATGTTCAGCTATTATGCAGCAACAATTTTGAGTGGCTGAGTCATCAGACTTTTTACCACCGCTCGCTGGTTTTTGGCGGTCGCTTGGGTGAAGTTGGATGCAAAGAAGTAGTTGCACCAAAAACTTCCTAGTCATTGCTTTGGTTCCTAGCAGATTGCCATAGCTGCCTGTAGTTTTTCATGTTGGCCTGCAAATACTAGCCGAATGTTAGTGCAAATTATCAAGTGCAGCACACATTGAAGATGGAGGTTTGCCTTCAAAGTAGAGTCATACGTTAGCATTCAAGCCAAGTGTATTTTAAAGTGATAAAACTGCTACCCTTTTCACTGATAAGATCTGATGTTGTGACTGTCATCACTGAGCAGTTCTCTAATAATGACTGTAGCTCAAGAAGGTGGGGCTTGAATAAATATTTAAGGTTTTTCATGTTTGCAAAATGATTGTGAGATTCCCAAGGACACAATGATATACTGTATATACTCTTGGGTGTCCAGATTGTAATGTGAGACCACAGTCAGGATATCAAATACACACAGCCACATGGCAAGATCATATTACATTTTTCTGCGGATATGAAATCGTGGACAGATGATGTGGTTATCTGTGATCGCATTAAAATGTGAAAACGCTAGCCAACATTAATAAGTAACACGATATCATGAGGGCAAAATTAATAATGTCATCACCTCTGACTCAGTATCTGCTCAGCATACACTGTGGCTGTGTAACATTTTGCTCTTCGAAATGAAACTAAAACAGATGACATTAGTTCTCTGATCAATACCCTCAAAGACTCACAACAACGCTTCCTGTTGGTGCTGTGAGAGAAACGTGGGCTCACGGTGAAAGTCTGACTTCTGTCTCCTCGCATTCTCGTTTCTCACACATGGTGAAGGCTGTCACTGATCAGAGTAATGATCCCATCTGGCTTTGTTTAAAATGGCACTGGGGTTTGCACTTAAAGAACAGAACACGCAAAAGGCACATTTTGTGTTTTATTCCAAGGTTGTTCACATTGTTCGTTCATCATTTGTATTTTTGAAATACATGCTGATTTTTCTTGCAAATTTTTCATGCAAATTACTCCTTATTTCCAGGTGATAATCTGAGTGCTCTCATAGGTGCTAACACAAATGTAGAGTGGAAAGCAAAAGAGAAAGCGCTAAATAAAAACTTGCAGATAGCAATAAAAAAAAGAATTTCAGAGAAAGAGAAAAGGGTGGGTGGAGGACAGGAAGTGAATAAGAGAAGCACTGTTAGGGAATACAGCGAGCATGTAAAATATTAGGAGGTTATTGTCCGTTGTTATTTGATCCTTTTAACTGTATATTGTTCCCCTCGATCCCCGAGAGAGAGTAGCAGTCATTTCTAAACCTGCAGACTAGTCACAGCTTCCATGGATTGTATTAACATGCTGGTTCTCAACCTTGTGGTTATGTGCTGAGGGAATTTACTGCTTCTTCCTGCCAATAAATGCAGTGGCTGATTTCACTGACATTCCAGCTGCAAAGGAGGAACTAATTAGTGTAATTTGATGCTCATTCTTGGCCTAAGGGGTGCTAATGAAAGCAGCTGTATTTAAAAGCTCAAGTACTTTATAATACATCAATTTTTCTACTACCTTTCTTTGATTTTGTCTTTTGAACAAGGTTGGAGGTTGTAGACCGAGGCAGATGAAAATCATATGGTGAGCTTACAAAAACGGAAAAGATCTGAATTTGAACTCAGTCGAGTTTAAAAGGTGCTTCAGTTGGAAGCATGTTTCCTACCTGCAGATCATATGTTTGAGACTCTTTAGAGAGGATTTTTATCCAGACCATGTACAGCTAACCAAACTGCTTATTATTACCTAACCTTAACCAAGTAGTTAACTATATCAGTAGATATGTGATTGGCCTGAGAAATATTTTTCATGCAAACAAAGTTAAAGGAGGGAACTTTATATCCTGGAACGTAAAAAAAAAAAAGGAAAATTTGTCCTAAAACACGGGGGGACACAAGTACATCATGAACTACCACAAGAGTAGTTAGAGTGTGATTTTAGTTTGGTTTTTACGTTAGAAAGTACGGAGTTTCATTTTTAATATTTGGTCTGTTTATCCAAACGGCCCGAAGTATCTATGTGCTTTGAAAATGGTGGAGATTTCTTGAATTATTGGTAGGATGAGCTAAAAAACTGAAATATGTAAGAATACTTTCATTTTATTGTTATTTTTGTCTGTAAACTGAGTGAATAAGCATGAGAGCCCATATTTGGGAGTTGCAAGAAATTTAAATATTCTTCCTGATGTAGAACATTAGTTAGTAAAAATATCTTGTGTGCGCATTACTAGGGATAAATTGTAGTGCAATTTATTTTTGAGAAATCAGTTATGCAGACTAAAACCGAAACAATTAAAACTATGCATAATGAGATCAGGTTGTAAGATAAACTGAGCCCAAATTATCATTGGTTATTATGTAATCTAGTTGAGATCTGGGCTTCTATCCTCAGCCTCTTGTGTAAGTGGAGACCATTTCTCCACCTTTTTAAAAATTTACAGCACTCGCACTAGTCCACTCGCCAGCAACATTTTCGCCGTTGGATTGATTGCTATCATGCTAATCTCGCTGGAAGAAACAAAGAAAAAGTCTCCAGTTTCTTAGATGTCCCAACAGTATTTCCTCAATAATCAAAATAATCAATATATAGTAGAGCCACAGATTCTGCATAGATAAATAAATAAATGGGCTAGTATAAGCGGATGTGATTTTGCTAGCTAGAGCAATAATGCAAAAACATGAAACATGAACATTCGTAGTATTTTTTTTACCACTTTTATTCTACAACATTGGCTTTCTTGTAATTTCTTCTTTGGATGTTGGCTAGCTTTTGCACTGTTCACTGTCAAGATGATTCCAAACTCCTTCCACATGCAGGCAGCATTAAATTAAAATTAAGTCAAATTCAGCCCCCTATATCAAACTGTCTTTATGTGATGGTTTACTATTAAAGGCTTAATGTTTGATTTGGAACCAGGATGCTAGCTGTGGTGTGTCTTTCTCTCATGATGTTCGCTTTGAGATTGTACCTTGGAATCTTCATAATCTCTCTATCCTCACTCCTTGCTTCCTCTTTCCTCCCTCAGATTCGAGTGTACATCAACTACAATGGCGAGAATGATCATCCCTCAGACCTGATTGCTCTCCGCTTCATCTCCGTCAACTCCATCGTCGACCCCTGGGTCTTCATCCTACTCTCCCCTGGTGTTCAGCACTTTTGCTGGACCTCTGTCTGCCAGTCCACCCAGATAGACCAGAGAGGATCTGTGTTTAAATCATCGCTGGCTAAAGAAAATGCCAAACTAGAACTGTCTCGGCCAACGCTGTACACGGAGCAAATTGATTCAGTAAAAAATATGTGACTGCAGCAGTGCTTTGCCATCACTTGATATTTATGTTTACTGGACATGAAAGTAGACTGTGCGCTGTCCTACCTGAGCACCGAAGCTGCAGAAGTTTGCTGGGTCACAGCAGTGTTTCTTTTGGGTAATGGTCCATGCCATCAAGCTGATAAGAACTTCTAAGCAGCCTTATCAGTTTCGGGCCGTCTCTTGCCAATTAGTGGGCATTTCCATACACTTCTAGCATTTCAGCTAAATGCACACTGACTTCTCCGGAGATTTTGTCTCCCTCATGACTTGCATTCTTTATGAATGAAAGAAAAATGGCTGCTGATGGGAAAGGAAATATCTAAAGTTTGGCAGTGATGTCATAGACAATGTGCAAGTGCGTTACAAATATTGATCACTGGTATTTTGATACTTCTCTTATCAACCCTGAGAGTCTAAACCTCGTACTTTAATCTAGGCTGCCAGATTGATGTTAGAAAAGTCAAAGGGCAGGATGCCTACAGAGTCTTAGATTAAGCTATCTTTTAACCAAAAAAGGTAGAGAGCTACAGTATTTATTTTTTATGTATAGTGTGTAGTATACAGGATACACTACCATGTTATTAACAACAAGGTTTCATGTGCAAATGTATTTTGATTTAAGCTTCTTAAACTGTTAAGGAAAAGCGGATCAATAATCTCATGACACGTGGCTGTTATTGTAATGCTTTTGATGCACTTTATGAACTTAGGGTACTTTTTAAAGTGGGTCTTATTAATGACAAAACAATTAAAAATAATGTGATCAAGTTAATTTTCCAGACCAGGTAGGTTTATATGTTAACTATTATAGCATAAACATACCTTTTCTGCCTTAAGTGATACTGTAGATTAAATTATGTCAGCTGCGTGATTTGTAAAGAAATGGCTGATTACATTCAGTATTTATCACTGTAATGGCAAACAGTTATTGGCAGCAGTTCACTAAATACACGTGCAAATGCATCTTTATGCACAATACAAAGAATATGCAGTGGCCATTTATAAATCCTGTCTCAAAGTTTTCATTATAAATATTTACACGACAAATATCTGAAGTCTTGAGCTTTAGCCCTACATCTACATCAGCTGGTTTGAGATGATACCCTTTTACACACCTGTTTGGCGAATATGAACCACGCCACGCCATTTATTGGGTCTTAGTCTGGCTAAAGTTGCTATGTATCCAACTCATCTCTACCCAACTCCACCTTCTAAGCCGATGATGTGATTTTTGTTTTATTTGTGTTTGCTATGTCCTATTTGGGGTCATCTTCTAGCTTTCCATAAACAGTTGTGTTCAGAAGTTTCATGGACATGAATTTCATAGTTTGGGGCGTTTAATGATTTCTTTGAATTTATCTCTATTTTTATAGTGTGGAAAGACTGTAACTTTAAATGGAAAGGTGCTTTGAGTGTTCAGGTAGAGAAAAAACAGTCCATTTAAATGTTATAAACTTGCCTCATTCACACAAGCAGTTTTTCTGTGCTTCTCAAAGTTCTTTCTATCTAACGTTGACACACATTTTCTAATTTATGCATAAAACTTTTTACAGAAGAGGATAAGGGCATTGGGGGTAAAAAAAAGTTGATTCCACGTGATAGGAATGCCATTTCCCTTTATAATTACCTGTATTCCACCATGTGTTCTGTTAGTTAATGTCCCAACAACAAACGGCTAATGTCTAGTCAGCAGACCAGACATCAGGAACACATTAGCCTTAACTAAGTTTATTCTGCAAAATTGAAAACTGATTAATTAACCCTGTCTGGTTAATTTTATAATCTCTTCTTGTTGTGTTTCGATTAGGTCAGAGGAAGGAAGGAAGGAGCTCCCATGTGTGTTTACTTTGTGTTTGTGTTTTATAGATTGCTAATTCCAGATAGTGGCATCGTAGTGCTGTGGGCTTACCCGAAGGATGGTGGGTAGAATTACAAACGATACTGATCCACAGCTAGTAGGACTAGAAGACTGATCTGATTTCTCACATGCTGGAGGGAAATTAAAGCACAGGAGGCAGCCAGCTTGACTCACAAATCAGAAACCTCGATATGAGGTTCGGAGTGGAATAGGGAGACAAAAGCAGCAGCAGCAGCAGATAAAAGCTAAAAGGAAGCTTGACACACATTTTCTAATTTATGCATAAAACTTTTTACAGAAGAGGATAAGGGCATTGGGGGTAAAAAAGCGGGGAGGTCCCCCCCCCCAGAGTTCTGAGAAAAAAGTTGGAATTCTGAGAGATTAAAAAAAAAAAAAAAAAGACGTCCCCATTTTTTTGTTTTTTTCCTGTAGCCCTAATCCCCTTCCATAACTTTTGACTATAGTGGTTCTGACTGAAATACGGTTGAATAAAACTTTACTGTAACTGAAGTAGCCTAATATGGCAACTTGACTTGCTCATACAAAATTAAGACATTGTAGGGGGGGGTCTCCTACAGTAACAATCTGGTGTTGAAACAAGACATCTTTCTAAATTAGGGCTCACAGCTAAGATCCTCTTAGAAATTCAGCTGATAAAGCAAAGGTTTCCAATGTAAGTTTCCTTTCAGGTCCTTAAGAATTGTACCCCGCATTAATCATTTTGCAGTTAGCCTACACAGCTCACGCGCTTTACTGATCAGCCACCCACCATTACACAACAGTGATGTCACTTTTAGCAAATCAGCTGAAATCAGATGACTACTGATTTTCTTGGAAAATGTGGGTAGTATTCTCCACTTTGTTTTTTTGCAGACTTTCAATGGGATAAAAAGTTATATGTGGTTGAATTACACAATATCTTTCTTTTAAAGGAACCCTGGGGAATAAAATAAAGCTACTGCAAACTTCTGCCTGCTCTCCTGCCATTATCTCTCAAAAAAAGGGAAAACTCTCCCACTGACGTGACTGGGTTTAGGAATTGAAATAGTTTGGTGCTCAAATGAGTACAAAGTGGAAAAATGTTCACAGAAATGTGTGGTAAAGGCCAGAAGATTCAGTGAGCATCACTGTGAGAATTGCCCGTTGTGTTGTTAAAATCTGCAGTTTATTGCCTCTGCTGGTATGTTGTTGATTCTTAGCTCAGGCTCAATATGTTCAGTGTTTACGACAGAGACTTACTGCTTCCTGTCAGTGGTAATGTGTTCTTTCTGTGTGCACTAATGCCAATGTGTTCTCTTGTGATTTTGAGAATGAGCGTGTGTATGTGAGTCTTTGCGTCAGTGTGCCTGTGATATGTATCAGCTTGTGTGACAGACAGCAAATGTAATGTCAAACCTGAATGCTACCTACCTGGATTTTTCTGTAATTAAGTACTGTACATGAAATTGAATGCACTGAGCGCACAAGCTTGTGTGTGTGTTTTATGGCTTGTGTAAATAAACATCTCATCTACCAAGTATTCTGAGCAACCAGATTTGTAACTTTACACACACACACACACACACACACACACACACACACACACACACACACACACACACTTTTTATATGCAGTATGTGGATGGGTTCCAGATGTAGAGAACAGAGTCGAATATGGCAGCTAAAACTACATACCAAGACCTTCTGCTTTGTTTATGATCAGCTCTATTACTTTTGGATGCAACGTACAACCATATATGCTATGTTATAAAGGTGCTAAAATATCTGTCCTGGTAAAGCAGAAGACGGTCAGGACAAAGCGGGGAGATGAATGCCCTTGTTTGAGAGGGAAAAAGTCTGACCTGCACAGGCCCATGATCACTACAGAAGTACTAAATAACTGTGAAGTAAATTACTAAATTGAGTTTGCTAGTTTTCATTACCAAATTATATGGTTTAATCTAACTCATAGTTACAGTGTATCAATAGAATTCAATTGAGGGGCCACAGTGATTTTATTGGGCTACCCCTGAGGCCTGTTCAAACATCTGTTTAACCAAGTTGAAACCACTGAGGCAGACTAAATACAGCCTGAGAACAAGTGCAAAAATCTTTAACATATTTTGGAAAATTCTGCAAGTCATATATTGAGCCTTTGCCTCAGATTTGAGGCAGGAGAGTTTTCTCCAAGCATGACATCCCGGTGCATTTCAGACCCAGCAACACGCTCAGACAAAAACTGGTTCACCCGAAAGACAAAACGCCAAAACACAAACTTAACAATGTGGTGTATGCTGTACAGTGCAGCGAGGAATGCCCAGACCTCTACATTGGAGAGACCAAACAGCCACTTCACAAGCGCATGGCACAACACAGAAGAGCCACCTCCACAGGACAAGACTCAGCAGTCCATCTGCATCTTAAGGATAAAGGACACTCTTTCGAGGATGCCAATGTTCACATTTTGGACAAAGAGGACAGATGGTTTGAAAGAGGAGTGAAAGAAGCCATTTATGTCCACTGTGAGCGACCATCTTTGAACAGAGGCGGGGGTTTACGACACCAACTCTCTGCCATCTATAATCCAGTTTTGAGTTCCCTTCCCAGACGCCTTAACGCCCACTCACATCCTGGGCCATCTGATCTCAGGAATTCGCATGATAAGGTGGGGCCAGGTTTCACAATGAACTCACCCGAAACTCTGGCTGATTGGGACCCACACCCAGTTTCACACCTTGGCTCAGGCGATTAGAGGATCATCAGGGGGTCCTTTTGTCCCTCTGTGGGGGGACACTCCCACTAGGTTTATATCTGGGACTCTCCACCATTTGACCTTAGAACTGAAGAAGCTTCTCGGATGAGAGGTGAAACGTCTTCAAGCAACTTAAAGAAGTCCAGACGCTTTTCTTTGCAAGCTCCTTTGACTCAGATTTGAGACAAAAAACGCTGTATTATATTGAAATGTGAGATTATTCATTTAAATTTATTCTTAGACACTCCAAAGGCCATTTAACTAATATTGTTTGCTTTTGAAGGTAATATTCCAGCGTGCACCCAAATGAATTGTGGAATGCAAATGGAAAAAGATCGCTCCTGCTTTGGGCCAAAACCTATGCAAGCATGGGTTAATAACTTTACACAAGGCCCCAACTATTTAAATAAGAACCTTTTTGCCATCATGTAACAGTGCTAACCAACATTCTGTGTTGCTAATTTACTCTTAGCTGGGTAATTGTGAAACTGGCAGAAGAGCACTTGATTTGCTGCAGCTTTGTCCTAAATGAGAGGTGCTACTGCCCAGAAAATGTGAATAATATTTGAACAAGTCAGAACAGGAAACACTGGTGGGGGGGGGGGGGACATATTTATCAAACTTAAATGTTTCAGATTGCTAAACAAATTTTAATATTAGCCAGAGCTAACCCACATAAATGACAAATTGCAATTTTTCAATGTTGCTTTAATTTATTAAGTAAAAACAGCTATCCAAAAGCAGTAAAGCAGCCGAAGGCCATCGCACTACCACTAGCATGTTTGCCGGGGGAATACATTTTTCCATGGTGGCCAATGTAGACAACACAGTGGAACCAAGCCATTAACACAGTACTTTCATTTTTAGGACATTTGGAACCACAATATATAATAATGTTCCATTAAAACATCAGCAATCAGTGTGTATACCAACTTGATTTAATGATAGTACATAAGACATGGTTTAATTACTGGAAACACACTAATTAGCAGTCAGGCACATCACAACCAAGTCCTCGATCTACAAAGGTCAACCAATAATAAATTAATTCATGAGTCAGACCCACACTGTCATCACTGAAAGCTCACATCAGTTGATTCCACGTGATAGGAATGCCATTTCCCTTTATAATTACCTGTATTCCACCATGTGTTCTGTTAGTTAATGTCCCAACAACAAACGGCTAATGTCTAGTCAGCAGACCAGACATCAGGAACACATTAGCCTTAACTAAGTTTATTCTGCAAAATTGAAAACTGATTAATTAACCCTGTCTGGTTAATTTTATAATCTCTTCTTGTTGTGTTTCGATTAGGTCAGAGGAAGGAAGGAAGGAAGGAGCTCCCATGTGTGTTTACTTTGTGTTTGTGTTTTATAGATTGCTAATTCCAGATAGTGGCATCGTAGTGCTGTGGGCTTACCCGAAGGATGGTGGGTAGAATTACAAACGATACTGATCCACAGCTAGTAGGACTAGAAGACTGATCTGATTTCTCACATGCTGGAGGGAAATTAAAGCACAGGAGGCAGCCAGCTTGACTCACAAATCAGAAACCTCGATATGAGGTTCGGAGTGGAATAGGGAGACAAAAGCAGCAGCAGCAGCAGATAAAAGCTAAAAGGAAGCTCAAGCTGAGTAATTACCAGGAAATGACAACAACTCAGCATTTTTGAGGTCTAACCTCTTTCACATCTGAATGTGCGGGAAAAGTTGTGTTTGGTTGAAAGTACAGGCAAAAACAACAACAGTGTGGCCTATGGTTCAAAGACTGTGAGGCCCAGAATTTCCGTTTAAAGTTTTGGGGAAAAACCACTTATTTTCGAACAGGCTATAGCCATGTGCTTTCATTTCAGTTCTGGTGGGAACACGAAGACAAAAATAAACTGTCAAGATTCCTGGTTCTTATTTTGTCACAGGTGAAGTAAGATCATTTTGCATTTCCTGGTTGGCAGCTCGTAGCAAAATGCAGGGCAGATTCTTGGCAGTTGATCTTGCATTTTCAGCCCTGTCTCCGTTTATTTGGAACTTATTAGCTTTAAGTGGTGTTTATTAGCTTTGATTTTATTTTACTAGCCCATGTTTATGCTCATATTAAATACGGCCAAAATTGCAAACACTGTAATGCGGTTAGTGTGTCCACAAGTAATTCCTGTAAGACACACGTTACGTCACACTTAGTTTCAGACTGTTCCTACTCTTGAATCTGCATAATGTCAACAGAGATCATAGGCTTAACATGAAATATAAGTCACAGAAGCCCCAATCCCCCACCCACCTTTGTTCGCTTTACAAGAAAAAGTGAATCAAAAGGAAACTGGATTAAAGCAGGGGTGGCCTTGGAGGGAGAAGAGCTAAAAGTGGGTGAGGTGCTGCATCAAGGCCTATATAATATAAATAAGGATTATTCTGAACTGTGTTATACACCACTCTGCATTTTTACAGTGTGTCTTTTGTGGAAGAATGATGTTTAGGAACATTTGCTTTTAGGTTTCAGTAAACTTGTGGTTTAGATCCCGCCCCCTTTTTTTTAACTTTGTGTAGCATTTCGAGAAAAACTCGAACCTGAAACCACTTCCTCATGAGTAATATTGGTATTAGTCAACCAGCATTCCCATCATGTGTAATCACCCACTTAATTTCAAGTTGCTGATGAATAATCAACAATATTGTTTTAATATGCAAATTTCACACCTCATTAGTTCTGAGGAAAAACAAGTTGTTAACTTAATGAAAAAAAGTCATGCCTGAGCTTATGTAAATACATATATATATATACCATAATTGTCGGGCTATAAGCCGCTACTTTTTGCACAAGCTTTGAACCCTGCGGCTTTTAGTCAGGTGCGGCTTTTCTATGGATTGTCCGTGATTTTTGTGATATCGTAAGAGGATTCTTTTGTTTGTTCCGCTGTTGTACGGCACTACGTTGCCTGGCGGAAGGGCATGTGATCAGACACACAGTATCGGGGTTCAAGAGTGGTATGCTGGTCACATGTCCATCCGCCAGGCAACGTAGTGCCGTACGAAGTAGCGCGAAAAACAAACTTCAAAGTAGCGCTACGCGTTCAGCGGGAGGCGTGGATGATGAGCGGCGATAAACTTGCGAAAAGCAAGTTATGCTCAACTCCAGCAGTGGATTCTGACAGCGTGGAAAAGTGTGAAAACATCCATGATCACCAACGGATTTCGAAGGGCTGGACTGCTGCATGATGGAGAGGAGGACACCGCCACGGCCCTTCTGAGGGTGTTCGACTCTGACACTGACAAGGAGGATTTCTTTGGTTTTGAAAGTGACAACGAAGGAGAGAAGCTGAGAGTGGATGACGTAGCCACCCTGAGCCTGTTTGTATCCGACACTGGAGAAGAGGACTTTGGTGGTTTTAGAGCGCAGGAAGAAGAGAAAGATGGTGGTGAATGACTGACTTTTCTTCTTGTTAAAGCCGTGTCGCTGCACCTGAGCCTAAAAGGTAGTCCGAATCTATTTTTCTAGTGTGCTGTAGGTTATTGTTATGTACTACATTTGTTACTCATTTATGAAGCACAGTACATGTTTCGTACTTGTAATTACCGGTACTTGTACATATACCTAAAAAGTTATGCAAATATGTACCCATAACTTGTTTTTCAAAATATTAATAAAAGTGATGTGTCTCCAAACAGCCATCTCTTTCCTGACAATTCCCTTTGTGCATATTCTCTTACATATGATAAGTCAACATTGAAACACCTGCGGCTTTTAGTCAGGTGCAGCTAATGTATGTACAAAACAGGATTTTCCCCTGATTTTAGCTTGTGCGGCTAATATTCAGGTGCACTTTGTAGTCCGGGAAATACGATACATACATACATATATATTGTAACGACTGTGGGTTTGGGGAGCTGACTGGCTAAACTGCTCACTAGCTAAACGGCTAGCGGGGCGCTAGCAGCTATTGCTAAACTTCGCAATGAATGGAGAGCGCTCGTGCCTCGTACACCGCATGACCCCGAGCGTCTCAGCAGCAGACTGGTAATCCCCGAATAATCCAGCAGGAGGCAGTAGTGGTTCACCACAAGCATTTATTCACCATCTTTTTCAACAACAACGTAACACTGCTGACACTGAACCCCTATCACGCTCCCACCACATAGAGTCGCGGTGTCAGCCAACCATGCCAATTCACCCCCCTCCACAGAACACACATCAACTTCACTGTGGCTTACATTAACATAACACTAACACAACATGCAAATCAAACACATATGAACTAGCAGAATGATAGAAAACACAGAGACAACACAATACCCAGAATGCACCTGGCTAACAACCCCAGCCAGGTCATTACACAGCCCCCTCCCAAAAAGGTTTAGTGTCCCCACAACCTTAACTGTCCACACTGTAGTCCAGCAAATGTCCGGGCCGGCGTCGGTGTCCAAAAGGAAAGGCTGGCTGGGGTCAGGATACGCCAAGACCAGGGCACTCACAAGGGCAGTTTTCAGCTGCTCGAAAGCCGTTGCACAGCCCTCCGTCCAACCAAACCGCTGACCCTTGTTTGTCAACTGATGCAAGGGGCTAGCGACGGTGGCAAAGTCTTTTACAAACCTCCTGTAATAGGAGGCCAGCCCCAGGAAGCTTCGTAGCTCGGCGACGTTCGATGGGGTAGGCCAGTCCCCCACAGCAACCACCTTCTCGGGGTCAGTAGCCACCCCCTGTTCGCTCACCACATGTCCCAGGAACTTCACCTGGCGAGCAAGAAGGTTGCACTTGGCTGGGTTCAGCTTTAGTCCGGCCCCGCGGATGGCAGTCAGAACCTCTCGTAGGTTGGCCACGGCCTGTTCAAAGTCCTTAGCATGAGTCAGCAAGTCATCCAAATAGACCACGCAGCGGGCACGGGGAATGTCTTTGAGGACCCTTTCCATTAACCTTTCGAACGTGGCTGGTGCATTGCATAGTCCAAAAGGCATCACCTTAAACTGCCACAGTCCTTGCCCTATGGTGAATGCAGTCTTGGGCCGCGCCTCGGCAGCAAGCTCCACCTGCCAGTACCCACTGCGGAGGTCTAGCGCAGTGGGTATATATATATATATATATATATATATATATATATATATATATATATATATATATATATATATATATATATATAAAAAGCAGAGTAAACCCTAGGTTGTAAATCAGTCAGAGGACTAACTCTCGCAAGTGGAACACCCATGCACACATTCACATTTACAATCAATTTTAGGATCACCAAATAACTAAATAACCATTCATTCTTTGCACTGTGGGGCAGAAACTGGAGAAATCGATCCAGGGTCAGGGAAACATACAAACTCTACCACCGTGTAGGGTTTCTTTAGTGTCAAAGTCCATCTATAACTGGTGACACTGGTGACAAAAGCTTCCTTATATTGTAAAAGTCCGGGAACACATTGACAGCTTATGATTGTGTAATTTAAGAAGGAAGTCTACAATACGTGATGCTCTCACTGCTGCAGTATTGTTAGTCATAACCCAGTTATACTAATATAACCAATGAGAAAGTCAGGTAACTGCCAGAAGAAGTTGAGAATCTTTTGTTGTACTTTTCCAGTCTGACATAGACTTCTATTTGAAAACTGGCACTCATCTCCTTTGTCCTCACTATAATTTGGAGACATTCTTCAGCTAATAGCTTTGAAAACTGCTCAAAGTGTCTGCAAGGCTTTTATTGCGGAAATCGCATCCTGTCACAATGTGAATGTATGTGATATTTGAAACCGCAAACACAAACGCTGCAGAAAGCACAGCTTCATTTAAAAGGTTGCTCTCCTCCTCTTCTGTATCTAATTAAGAGGCCTGCTTTTCCTCAGGCAGCTGACAAATTGAGGCCCCTAAATGGCTAAATGGCTTGTTGAAGCAAAAGTCATGAGAAAAAAAAGCCAGTTTGCAGATTCAATTCAATTCAGTTTTACTTATTTTGTGCTAATTTACAACAACAACAATGTCTAGATGCTGTAAATTGTAAGGTAAAGACACCAGACACTAGAATTCTGGTAACGTGACAGTGAACCATCCCTTAGTTATGCTGCAATAATAGTCTGTTGAGTGGATTCCCAGGATGTTCTGAGTGTTTCTTCTTAACCTCACTCATCTTTTTTCACTCTCTGCGTATTTGTATTTTTCAGATCATTTGACCTCCACCACCAAAGCAAGCTCATGTGTTGATGTCTCATGCACCCGAAACCTCTGTAATCTCATACCCACGGCATTACCTACGTGTGTAAAAATGTGTAAAATGTGTAAAGCTTGGGTTAACCACAGCGTTTTTTCAGGTATCTAACTAACAGCCCTGAATCGAAAAAAAGAACTTGAAGTACAAGTATGCCGTGTTCCAACATCTGTGTTGCATATCCTTATCTGTATTGTCCTGAATGAGAGGAATTCAGATAAAGGGAGGATAAAAACAGAAATGAATATGTTGTTTACTTACCATGCACCCCAGATGTTTGAAAAAACACACTTCCAAAGTGAAATGTTCTTATTAAGGCTGCTGTAAGAGTGAGCAGGCGGTGAGTTAGGTCGTATGAAAAAAATATCACCATTTACACCTTCTGTGTGAATAAGAGGCCACACAACTGAAATAGTATGTGTATTACATTTTAATGACCATTTTATGTTATAGCTGATCAAAATCATAAAAACAATTCACATGGAATCTGGTATACCAGGGGACCTTTTAGGAATTTGGAATTATCCACACACACTTGTGCTACTTCTCACACGCTGGCATGAGATAAAGTCTATTTTTATTTGAATTTAAAGGCAAACCTAACATCAATATTAAAAGGCTGCCACAAAGCAACTTCTAAACCTGTTGAAAAACAAATATTTCTTACTGAGACCTTTTGAAATTGTACTCCTTTCCCGAATTTTGCTCTTTCTCAGTAGATCTACATGCTGTTTAGTGACATTACCTCTTGCAGTGCAATTAAAATGTTGTCCAAGCTTCGGTGTTTAATTGTCAACACTGCTTCTGTAAGTCTTGTGTGCGTAAAAGAGGGGGGAAAAAGGTGTGGAGGAAATAAGATTGTACCATTGGACCACTGTACATCTTTAAAAGGACTTTGGTTATAATGATCATTAAGATTTTCAATGACCAAATGTAGAACTGGACATTTAGCATAAGCAGTAGGGACCATGAATGCATAAACTCACCCATCTGTCACTTAAACTGGCCACACACCTAAAAATGCACAGCTTTAGACCTCAATTTAAACTGATGTTTTACATAAAATGAATCTGTTATTCAGTTTTAGTGAAATCTAAAATAAGCTATGAGGCTGAAAATGCACAACATAGGACCCAAATGCAGACACATGGAGACAAACTGAAGTAAACAAAAAGCGAGCCATTTATTTAGGCAGTTATAGTAAAAAATAAAGGTAAGACAACATACAGACGCAAACTGAAAATTCTCACTAACAGAAACCTAAACTGGGATCCAACACTAGGAGACAGGACTACTGAAGCTGGGAGACATTTTGACAATCAGCAAGGGGAGACAGAAACTGTATAGACGGCGATTAGGAGAAGTGGAAACACCTGGGGAAAAAACACATAGCAGAACTGAATCTAAGTAATGAGGCACGGGAAGCAGAACTGAACATAACATAACACACATGAGGCGAGAGACCACAAAATTAAAACAGGAAGCATGTACACTGAGGTAGAGACACACAAACCTGGGCCCTATTTCAGGAAGCCGGTTTAGAGCAAAATCTGAGTAAGTATACCCTGAGTTAACGAAAACTCTGGGTTTTCGGTTTCACAAAGCGAGTTTAGATTAATTCTGAGCGAGTTACTATGACAACACACTCCGTGAAGCTAACCTGCCCCCTAGCAGGTTTACTTCAACTAACCCTAACTTTCTCCGCCTCTTTGTCGGAAACCTGACTGTAGGAAGTGTCAGATATGGCGTGTCCCTTCCTTGACGAGCCAGTAGATGTTGAAGCCCAAATTCTCCGCAGAGCTCTCCGCCGGGAGAGAGTGATTAGAGCACGTTCGGACATTTTATCATTTTCTGATGATTTCCTGTGTGAACGTTACCGTTTTTCAGCACAATCTATAATTTATTTGAATAACATCCTCAGGCCTAATATTGCTCATGTGACACATCGCGGACATCCTCTCAGTTCTGTACATATTATTTGTATTGCACTTCGGTTTTTTGCAAACGGGAGCTTTCTGTATAATATTGGTGACGCTGAGCACGTTTCCAAGGCTACCGTCTGTCGAGCAGTCAGGAATGTTACAGTTGCACTGAAACGTCTCCTGTACTCGTTTGTGGTGTTCCCCGGTCATAGACCCACAAGATTTATCAAAGAGGGATGCCACAAAATTGCAGGTATCAGGATGAACAAAACTTAATTCATGATGTGGTGATACTTGAACTACTACTTAAATTTTACATTTATTCTCACGGTTCCCAGGCGTGATTGGCTGTATAGATGGCACTCACATTCCAATTATTGCTCCTTCAGTAAATGAAGGAGACTATGTGAACAGGAAGTCTTTCCACAGCATTAATGTACAGGTACATAGTTCCCTGTAGCATTTCAAACTAACAAATTATTTCATTATAGTAATGGATGCTAATTTGTGTTCTCTGCACTGTGAAGATCATATGTGATGCTCCCAACATTATCACAAATGTGGAAGCCAACTGCTCAGCCTCTGTGAGTGGTGGTGGAGGAGGACCCCCACCTGTTTTTCAGGCCTCCGCTTTTTTTCTGTTGGCTATAACGGGTCGCATATGAGCATACAGAGTAAGCAAATATGTACTTGTAATGTGCTCAGATAATTTCAATAAGTGCTTACAGAGGGGAAATTAATGTAGCCTCTAACTGCAATTGATTTACATCGGACAAACAGACCAAGCACTATGGCTCATAATACAATTACACCTTACCTGTTTGGACTATATTTTTATATTTCATTTTTACTTGCTGCCAGGAACATTTGGGGCCTGTTGGGTTGCACCTGCGCTCAAATCACATCACAAAATAAAATGTATGAAATAAAAAATAAAATAAAATATAATAAAATAACGTGTTAAATGGGTGGAAATCCCTAGATCAATGTTTAAATTAACACTCACGCATTGACTCTGTCGGCTATGTTTTGCCATGCATGCTCCCTTTCTTTTGCAGCTGAGGCTGTTACTTTTTTTCCGCAAAATTTGCATGTTATCGCCCACCCCCGTGACATCACGCTCCAAAGCCCTATACTGCCATCAGAATTTCGGCCTCAAGCGCTGTAAAATACATTGACCGCGCCTTCTTTCCCTCCGTCTCCATGGTGACTCCCTTAATCTGTGCTCCACTAATCAGGGCTTTATGTATCCTCGTGCGCGCGCTTAACTTGGGGTGAAAGCAACTCCACGTTGATTGAACTAATTGTTATCAGCCTTTCTGAAACCGAATATTCCGAGTTGGACAGTTCGGGGTTACTCAACCCTGAGTATCGTTTTTCACTCTGAGTTTTCTAAACCGGCTTCCTGAAATAGGGCCCTGGGGCCCGTTCTTCGTACGTCGCTTACTACATCCAAGATCAAATGACACATCCAAGATCAAATCATCGCGCTAACCGTGAGCTCGCTAATCCGGTTCCCCGAACACACCTGCTGTTGACGATTAGTACAGCTGGACGCAGTAATGTGACATCACTGGGTGTCATAAAAGGGGCTACGCATCGATAGTAGAAACATTGATCGGCAACCCTCTGATTGGTCGGCGAAAATGTCGAAGGAGCGCGCTCGGCTCGGTATTTTTCGGCAGCAGAGCAAGAACTCCTGAGTGAGGGATTTCAGGAGTTTCAGAGTTTAATCAGAACGCAAGGGAACACTGCAAAGGCTGCAAAAGCAAGGAGAGAGGGCTGGCAGAAAGTTGCTGACAAATTAAACTCGTAAGTAATTTAATAATAATAATAATAATATATTGGATTTATATAGCGCTTTTCAAGGCACCCAAAGCGCTTTACAATGCCACTATTCATTCACTCTCACATTCACACACTGGTGGAGGCAGCTACGGTTGTAGCCACAGCTGCCCTGGGGCAGACTGACAGAAGCCAGGCTGCCATATCGCGCCATCGGCCCCTCTGGCCAACACCAGTAGGCGGTAGGGTAGATTTATTATATTACACTATATTATCCAATATTATATTACATTATATTATAATATGTTATATTTTATCCTCTTTCACATTAGAGCCACAACAGGACCCACTAGAACATGGGAACAAGTAAAAGTGAAATATAAGAATATTCTACAGAATGGTAATATTTATCACTTATATTGCTTTTCGTCTCTTGGAAAGAGAGCCTGAAATAATCTGTTTGTTTGTTTATAACAGCAACCAAGAAAAGGGCAGAGCAAAAAAAGACAGGTGGTGGTCCTGCACCCCCTCGTCAACAAGTTGGTTAAGTGAATAATACCCTCACGGGAAAATCGATATCTCTCAATGAGCACACTGTCGCGCTGAGCTAAAGGATCCTGTCTGTCCCGCAATATACGCTGAATTCTGAGGACTCTCCTTATCAATCTTGCACCTTCCGCAATGGGTTGCTCGCGTAAACGGACAGGACATGGCTGCGACAGGCTTCCCAAATCCACCTTGGCTTTTATAGCCGTGGTCTCTCATCTTGATTACACGAAGTAATTTACAATTACTACTCTGAAATATGAATTACATCTGTAATAATCACATACATGTAATAGAATGTTAATAGTACATTTCCCTTTTTTAGGAAATGACCTGTATGTATCTGTGTGACATCAATAAAAGGATCAAGTGCTGCATTATCTTCAGTTACATTGATGTTATTTATTTATCGCTGTTGCTTTCGTATAAATGAAGCGGACATACCTGCGTGGCCGCGATCTAATCCTGTTTACATAAAGTAAACCTGCTCCCGAGCAGGTTTACGCTTACGGCTCTGTTGCTATGACAGCAAGTCCCGGATGAGCTTCGGGGAACCGAACGATCCAGGATCACGCGAAATCGTCAACAATCTAATCCGGCTAACCTACTTAGCGAGGTACGAAGAACGGGCCCCCGATATACACAAAAGGTAAACAAGCAACAAACATGACAGACTGAAGGACACAAAGAGACCAAACCAAGGTTACCACAACACAAGAGGGAACCAAGACATGAGACTAAGAACTAGTAACATGAGAAATAACATTTTGTTTATTTCTCTATTAAAACTGGACATTTTATCATGGTTGTTATTTATATCTTGCTCTCATCTATACGATGTCTTTGTCCTGTCTTCCTCCCCTCACCTCATGAGTCGCAGCAGATTCAAGTCAATTCGATTTTATTTATATAGCGCCAAATCACAACAAAAGTCGCCTCAAGGCGCTTCATAAGGCTCCCACTCCCTGAGTCTGGTTCTGTCAGAGGTGTCTTCCTGTTAAAAGGGGTTTCCTTCCCACCTGGCTCACATCCAGGGCTGGACTGGGACAAAAAATCGGCCCGGGCATTTTGACTGGTGACCGGCCCACCAGGTATTATAGGAAAAAGCATAAAGCCTTTGAATGAAAACAAACACTGTTGTCACAGTGATGTACACTGTCTTGTTGGTATATATGTATCAGTCTAATAAACTTAAACCTACACCATCCTCCCTATTCTGGTATTCTAAACAGTACCCAAAAGTAAACTGCTTGGTCGAGTTAACCTCCTGAACTATCTACAACACATGGTGAAACCCTGAAATTAAGACAGAGAAGACTAGAGGTGAGACCTGATCATTACTGATTACTGATGACAGATTTAGATATATTTTCATAAACTATTCGTTTGCCACATCAATAAACAGCATGGCAGGGCAAAATATTTTTTCTAACATGGCAACCTTTAAAAAGTGAAAGGAGACAGAAAGACAGGTGAGAAAGAATAAATCTTAATTGACTTTTTGATGGCATTTTACACACAGTACTGGTACAGTATCTAGAAAATGTGGGAAAATACTGGCATCATATACAGTACTTAGCTACTTCTGAAGAAATTATGATGGGACCCTAAAAAAAATTACTATGTACAATAATGGATTTCTATACATTTTACATCAGATGAAAACGTTTGTTGTAAGATTCAGATAATTATTTTTTAAAAGCGAGACATTTTAAATGAGAATAAGAAAGTATTTCTTTGTGCCCCCCTCTCCCTGTTAATGCGCGACCTGGCCCCCTGGCAAAACTTTGCTAGACTCGCCCCTGCACAGTTACCAGCTGTCAGCTACTGTCAGAAAAGGATCCTGGTGTTATTTCTCAGAAACAGTTCATAACTTCCCTTCAACTCATTCATGTCACCTAAAAGGTAAACCTGTTTCTCCATCACCTGTTCAGCTCTGATGATTCAGTAAGGACATCTCCTGGTTTCATCTTCATGTTTCCCTCTCACCAGATAACCAAACCGACATCATGACCAGCAGCTTTTACAGCTGTGGCTCCAGCAAACATCAGCTGATACTAGAAATGAATATTAAATAAATTCTAACAACAGCTGATCGAGCTTGAACGTGCTGCTGTTGTTTAACGCGACCTCCGCTGGTTTCTTCTTTCTGGCGCAAAGTGGGTGATAAACAAACAAGAGAGAAAAGCCGATCAGCTGATCATTGATCAGGTTCATGATTGAAGTAGAAACAGGAGAGGGAGGGGGAGAGAATGAGAGAAGAAGAGGCAGCTGACAGCGTAAAGACAGAATAACTCCAGCTTTGTATCTTTTTCATTGTAGCTGAAGTACGGGACAAACTGTTCCTTTTCAGCTCAATACGAAACGCACAATATTTTCTCTGAATACCAGACGATTCCGTTTTTTACGGGACGGTTGGAAACTCTGCTAACTAACCTTATGAATAAAATAAGATAAAACAAGTTCAACATCAGTAACATCATAGCACCCGCCCAGCTGTATAGAAACTCCATCATGCTAGCTAGTACGCAGTACGAGTTATTGTAACTGACTGTAAAAAGTCAGCATAACGAAAATAAACTCCACCTAAACTTGGTTTATATCTGACCCAGATAGACTGCAGGTCATAACGTGACCCAGGTGATCGTGGCTCAAGAGTTGGGAGTTCGCCTTGTAATCGGAAGGTTGCCGGTTCGAGCCCCGGCTTGGACAGTCTCGGTCGTTGTGTCCTTGGGCAAGACACTTCACCCATTGCCTGGCCTGGTGGCGCCAGTGTCCGGCAGCTTCGCCTCTGTCAGTGCGCCCCAGGGTGGCTGTGGCTACAATGTAGCTTACCATCACCAGTGTGTGAATGGGTGGATGACTGGATATGTAAAGCGCTTTGGGGTCCTTAGGGACTAGTAAAGCGCTATATAAATACAGGCCATTTACCATTTACCATAACTTCTTACCTGAAGTTCAGTTCACCGCCTCGGGTCTCTGCTCTTCCTGCCTTTCCGTCATCCACCTGCCAGCGTGTTGCATCTGCTGGCCTCCACCACTTGCTAATGTTACTGAATCTGTGTAAGCTCCGCAGTTGCCCGGTGGGCCGATGGCCAGTCCAGCTATGCTCACATCTAATTTCTGAGGCTTTCTCTGTTTTCTCTGTGTTATTGTTGGGTCTTTACCTTACACCGAAAAGTACCTTGGGGCAACTGTTGTTGTGATTTGGCGCTATATAAAATAACTGAATTGAACTGGGAGTGTATAGGGAACTGGGGCCAACTGCAGGAAGCTCCTGAGGATGTTTTACCAGTCAGTGGTTGCTGGAGTACTTTTCTATGCTGTGGTGTGCTGGGGGAGCAGCACAGCAAAGAGGGACTCATCCAGGCTGGAGAAACTGATCAGGAAGGCTAGCTCTGTGGTCGGCATGAAGCTGGACACTCTGGTGACAGTGGCAGAGAAAAGGACATTAAAGAAACTGATGGACATTATGAACAATGCTGGGCATCCTCTGCACACGGCCATAAACAATCAGAAGAGTCTGTTCAGTGACAGGTTGCTTCTCCCCAAGACAAGAACTAACAGACTTAAAAACTCCTTTGTCCCACACGCCATCAGACTGTTTAACTCCTCTCTGGAGGGAAGAGGGAGGGGAAACAGGAGGACAAAGGAGGGGGGAACAACTAAGCTGTAGTGCCTCTTCACCTCACTGTACAATACCTTGTGCAATACTTTTTGTAAATAGTCAACAGTGCAATAGACTCAATACTTGAAATGTGCAATTCACTTGTATTTTTATTTTTTATTCCTATTTATTCTATTTATCCCCTTTGTATATTTTATTTATATTTGTCTCTGTATTTATATATATATGTGTGTGTGTGTGTGTGTGTGTGTGTGTGTGTGTGTGTGTGTGTGTGTGTGTGTGTATATATATATAACAATTCTGTAACTGTAACTTCGGTCATTGCTGTGCTTTTTTTGGAAGTCGAATTTCCCAGAGGAACCCACCCGAGGGATTAATAAAGTTCTATCTTATCTTATCTTATCTTATCTAACTGGACCCCTAGTATTAGTTAAAAAAAATTTAACTTCCTGTTTAATTCACATACATGAAAAGATAAGATGAAATTACACTAAATCAGACGATTTCATCCGTTTTGCCCTCTGGTAATCATCTGTGATTTCAGGTCTTGATATAGTGAAGATAGTATGCTCCATTTGTCCACTGATCACCGTAACACAGACCACCACTAATTGAATATATTACAGTTTTGTTCAAAATTGTAATATATTCATTCCAGATACCCAATGGCTGGTTGCATCTAATCTGCTGTGCAGATCCAGACAAACGTTTTTAAGGATTATATAACATTTAACATGTAAGAGATAAGGGGAAATTATCTGCACTATCATGTAGTGGAGAAAAAAAACAAATGTAAACATGGGGGAGCTCAGGCAACAGGTTTGTAAGAGAGACACAACCGGCTTTTTAGATGTACTAATTTTGACACACCTCCCACTTTTTTGGGGGAGGGGGGGGGAATTGGCTGAACAGAAACTAACTGTATGAAACATACTGACAGGTCTGGTTGTTGGCTCACTGCTGTAACTTTGATGGTCTTGCTACAACATGCAATGGAATCTATGACTGGCTTTCCCAAACCATTTAGAAATCTTGCTTTTCATCTCATTCACACGTCTGTTTGGGAGGAAAAAGAACACTTCCAAACAGACAGTAGTTCAGACTATTTGACATTAGGATGTTTGTCCTTTGGCTCGGTCTTCCAAACTCCAGCATCCTTTTTAGTTTTCCTGCTCAGTACTCACATTTGCAACTAACTCTGAAGAGGACCTTTTAGAAGTTCCTTTATTTTCTCTTGTATTATAATAGTGGTTTGTAATGAGGTCACTGTATGTATGTCATCCAGGGAAGGACGGATGTTGTTTTGCTGTGCTGTATTTTAATGTGAAGTGTACTTATTTATTTTTTATATTGCATGTATTGGTCATATTTTGTGCAGTGTTTTATTTAGATTGCATGTTTTGGTTATACCGTCAAATTGTCCTGGAGAGACTCCGCCCTTTCCCCCGTTTTTACTAATTGGACACACCTGAGAGGAAAAAGAGGGTAATTTACAGAGTGCTCAGTGACACATAAGACTGGAGCTTGGCGTTCTAGGGGAAGAGGATACAGCACCAGCGACTAGGGACGCGGAGCGAACAGTCGGACGGCAGTAGTAACAAGAGCCCAGCTTGTGCACTGCGGGAGAGCAGAGGCGTCGAGACAGCTGGTGCCGATTTGCAGTTTTAAAGAAGCGGCGGGCGGAGTTGAGAGCTCTGCCCACCCGGGGTAAGTCTTCGACTTATCCCCTTTTTACGAATGAAAACTGCCTGAAAAGAATAGTGACTGCCGCTCCCTCCCTTTCTTCAGCGTACCGGGACGCGGAATGCGGGGAGGAAGCGAGGACTCCGCTGGGTTTCCCTTTTACACCACTTCGCTGGATTTCTTAGCTCTTTGTGACTTTTATACCGTGGCGGATGCCACTGGACTTTTAATGTTGTGTTTTATTGATTTTTATTGTGCTACCCCTTGGCCAGGGTTGTTTTAATTCATTTTACATTTTTAACTATTTAAATATAATAAATTATATTTTAATTATACAGTTTTTTAAGCGTGTGCTTTCCCTTGGCGGCTCCACTGCTCTGTCCGTTTGGAGGAAGGTTTCCTTCCTTTAGAAAAAACACTGTGGAAATAGAATCACCTTCCCTCCGTTACATGTACAGTTTTTATGAACCATAGTCAAAGGAGCTTGCAAAGAAAAGCGTCTGGACTTCTTTAAGTTGCTTGAAGACGTTTCACCTCTTATCCGAGAAGCTTCTTCAGTTCTAAGGTCAAATGGTGGAGAGTCCCAGATATAAACCTAGTGGGTGCATTTCAGACCCAGCAACACGCTCAGACAAAACCCGAAAGACAAAACGCCAAAACACAAACTTAACAATGTGGTGTATGCTGTACAGTGCAGCGAGGAATGCTCAGACCTCTTCATTGGAGAGACCAAACAGCCACTTCACAAGCGCATGGCACAACACAGAAGAGCCACCTCCACAGGACAAGACTCAGCAGTCCATCTGCATCTTAAGGATAAAGGACACTCTTTCGAGGATGCCAATGTTCACATTTTGTACAGAGAGGACAGATGGTTTGAAAGAGGAGTGAAAGAAGCCATCTATGTCCACTGTGAGCGACCATCCTTGAACAGAGGCGGGGGTTTACGACACCAACTCTCTGCCATCTATAATCCAGTTTTGAGATCCCTCCCCAGACGCCTTAACGCCCACTCACATCCTGGGCCATCTGACCTCAGGAATTCGCATGATAAGGTGGGGCCAGATTACACAATGAACTCACCCGAAACTCTGGCTGATTGGGACCCACACCCAGTTTCACACCTTGGCTCAGGCGATTAGAGGATCATCAGGGGGTCCTTTTGTCCCTCTGTGGGGGGAAACTCCCACTAGGTTTATATCTGGGACTCTCCACCATTTGACCTTAGAACTGAAGAAGCTTCTCGGATGAGAGGTGAAACGTCTTCAAGCAACTTAAAGAAGTCCAGACGCTTTTCTTTGCAAGCTCCTTTGACTACGATGACCTGGATGACTGAGAACCTTCACAGACATTTATGAACCATAACTCATCCTTAGGGGTGCTCATACACTTTGTCCAGTCTTGATCTGAATGATTTCAGATTTGAGATCATAGACTCTTAATGTGGTCATTTCAGTAACACTCCATAAATGCCTTAACTGAAAAAGAGATCTTGAAGGGAGCATACATTGTTCGAAATCCTATATATACATTTGAGAATTGATGTTGACTTTAAAGACGTGTAAGCTGTCAATTCGATAAGCACAGATGCTCCATCTCCTCTTTGATTTGGAGGATGGGTCATCCATGTCTCCCAAATGTTGATTTCAAATTTGAATTTGTGGGGATTATATCATTTTATATCATGTTAGTTCTTTTACATCTTTTTATTTAGCTTTGAGCAGTGCCGTTTGATTAAACATTTATTCCATTTATTAAACATACAGTTTCAATCATGTTATTACACACATTGCATTTGTACCTATGATAGAGTTGAGCATACAGTCTAATGAAGGTTAAAAGCATCGTTCAGCGCTATGTCTGAATTGATATATTGATGAAATGACTTGTATGCTGTGAATGAAGGCCTAACATGCTTACATAGACATTAAGTATAATTTCTAGGGTAAAGGTGAAAGACATCTTGCTTTGTCTCTGCTTAGCAACTAGTGATCTGGGGTCTACAGGAAACATCTGGAGGGGCCAGACAACCATATAGGGAAAAATGCTGTTGAACACGGAAACTTGTTGAACTGTCGTTAATTATAACCTATATATGTGATGTTTTGTCTGACGTGAGAAGGGGCGTTAACCCTGACATAATAAAACCATGCTGAAAGTATGTTTTGACGGAAGATCAGTGTTGACAATATAAAGCTGTGCATCTTTCCACACGTGTTTAATAAAATCATTGTTTTGACACACTTGGACCAGTAGTCGTTTGTCTCACACCTCAATCATGAATCGGGACAAATTGAAGACAGGACAAAGACAAGCTGTGGAAAGGAGCCAGAGATTAATAACAACTAAAGATTAAATGTAGAGTGGTGTGTAAACAAATGGCGAGTAAAAAAGGTAAGTGAAGAAACACTCAGTGCATCATGTGATTCATGAAACCTCCACTCTACCCACTTAAGTTCTATACAGCTTAATCACTGACAAACTCATTACTTGGAATTTAGATCATAATCACAGTCATAGACTTTTTCCTAAGATAGATCTCTTCCTCTTTTCCTCTCACCCATCTTAATCATGAAGCCACTTCCTCTGCAAACCACTAAGGCTTTCCTCTTTGCTTACTGTCACATCAGTCCAAATCTCACTGACACACTTGTAGAAACACTGGTGAACAAAGAAAGATTAGTGGTCATTTTGAGGCAGTGAAAAAGAATTGGTTAGATACTGAGGGATTTCACCTCTGGTCACAGAGCGTGGAGAAATCCAGAAGATTGGAAGGATTTCACAACACAGAAATATCCAAAATTACACAGCACTGAAAAATAATCTCTAGACACGCAGTGTAATTTTAGCAAAACACAGGCTTTCCCAAACAGTCACAAGTGTGCATCAAAACATATGTGGGAAAAAACTTTCCTTCGAAAGAAAGTGATTCACCATCTGTGTTAGTCAGATTCTCAGAGTGTTGGATGTTGTGTGGCTGGCTGTTCCAAAAGCTGGAGCGATAGGAATATTTCAACAAACAGGGATAAAGGTGAAAAGGAAACATTGAATAATAATGCTGAAGTCACTCAGACAAAAATAACTGTCCTCGGGGCTAATACAAAATCACAGTCATTGTGCATGTGAAACAGACAGAAATAGGTTAGGGTTACACTTTATTCATGCTGCATGAGCGTGTTTATGTTCAGCTGCACGGAAGAATAAGAGTAAATAACTAACAATGTGAAGTAATGCTCTCCTTTAATCTGGTTTTCAATTATTCAAAAAAAATCACTAGGAATCATTACAAAAACAGTAAAAGGCAGTGATTTCTCTCAAATAACAACTTTTATTTCATTCAGACTGACCATCTTTAACTGTGTCATCAACCCCCAAAGGCCCATGCTGATCCTGAAATATGCGATCAGATAATTAAAACACATTTCACTGGGTGCCTTAAATGTGGCTGTGCTCAGATTTTAAGCGTTATCTTAGTTCAGTGAGATCTTTCACGCTCAAGGGGGATTTGCCCGTCATAATAAGGGCAGAGTTGAGCAATGAGGTGCATAATTGAACAGGTTGTTGAGAGGGGGAACAGGATTCATGTATTCTTGAAATCTAAAAAAGGTTAATTATGTCATTTTCCAGGCAACAGAAAGTGAAACATGCATCAGCATTGAGTTATGGTTGAGTGAGAGGTGGGCTGATACTCGTGTAATTCTGATCTTAGTCTTTTGAGAACCACATGCAAAAAGTATGTTTTAAACAACCAATAATATATATATTTTTTAATCTTAACAGCCAACTCTAAAAGTAAATAATATTAAAACTGCATTTCCTCTAATGGTCACTTGAGTCTGTTAAAATGTTCAACTTTAAGGGAGAAATTAACAAAATACGTTTTGGTCAGTGGGGCTATTTTTGCTCTTCATAACAACTGGGGACAAACTTTCCACTAAATACATTTACTATGCTAATAATTTACAGGCATAGATGGGAAAAAACGACTAATAGTATCTACAAAAGAATTTGTAGTTTGTAGCCGTATTTTGTGTTTATCCGGAGAGGGCACATCCAGGGCACATCTGGTTACAGAGTACAAAGTACAAAAAGTGTTTCTGCACTTTAATGATACAGACACATGGTGTTGTGAGTCTAGAGTTGATGCCAAAGACAACAGCAAGTGTCCACAGTGGACTAGGTCAGAGGTGTGTTTGTGTGTTGTGTTTAAAAAGTTGAGAGGGTGAGAAGTCAGCAGTCTAGACCAGTTATGTCCTGGGGAGAAGTAGTTGTTCTGCACAGAAGGAGATGAGTAACAAAGTTTCTAAGTACTCGTTTTAACTGTAAATAGCACAACATTCCTCACCAATGTCCGTTCTCTGGCAAACAAAATGGATGAGATACGGCTCTCCATCACTAACAACAGACGGATTATGGACTCAAATGTCATGTTTTTCACCAAAACATGGTTGAACAACAGCTGCCCGGACAATGCTATCGAGTTAGCAGGACGCCACACACACCGAGCCGACAGGCTAGCAGATGACTCCGGCAAGACCAGAGGTGGAGGTTTGTGCATTTATATTAACAATGCTTGGTGCATGAACTCCACTACTACTGAGAGTCACTGCTCCCCTAATGCGGAGTTTTTAATGGTCAAATGCAGACCTTATTACCTCCCCAGAGAACTCACTTCGATCATACTCACTGCCGTGTATATACTCCCCGACGCTAATGCTAGGTTGGCCATGAAAGAACTTTCTGCAGCCATTAACAAACACCAGAATAAACACCCCGAGGCTGCTTTTATTGTTGCTGGCGACTTCAACCACACCAACTTAAAGACAGTCCTCCCCAGATTCCACCAACATGTCTCCTGCCACACCAGAGGAGACAAGACTTTAGACATGTGTATTCCAACCTGGCTGGAGCCTACAAAGCCACATCCCTCCCCCACATTGGACAATCGGACCATCTCTCCCTGTTCCTCACACCTAGGTATTCACCACTCATCCAACGTGTGAAACCTGCTTTGAGGACAATTAAAGTGTGGCCAGAGGGGACAGACGCAGTGCTCCAGGACAGATTTAAAAACACAGACTGGAATATGTTCACCCACACAGACCTGGACCAGTACGCCTCATCTGTACTGGATTACATCTCCGAAACCACAGACAGTGTCACCACCCAGAAATGGATCACCATGTACCCCAACCAGAAGCCTTGGATGAACCGGGATGTTCATCTCCTCCTGAAGGCCCGCAACACCGCCTTTAGGTCAGGAGATGCACACGCCTACAGCACAGCCAGGGCTAATCTAAAGAAGGGCATCAAAAAAGCCAAACACCATTACAAAAAGAAGGTAGAAGAACACTTCTCCAACTCCAACCCCCGACGCATGTGGCAAGGACTCCAGACCATTACAGACTACAGGACCACCAAACCCTCCCCCGCATCCTCTGATGTCTCCTTCCTCAACGAGCTCAACAACTTTTATGCTCGTTTTGAGCGAGGGAACCCCACAACCACAACCGAAGCAGACGTGACGCCAGACCACCAACCTCTGACTCTCTCCCCCACCGATGTAGGAGCGGTGCTGAGCAGGATCAATTTCCACAAGGCTGCAGGTCCCGATGGCATCCCCGGGCGTGTTCTCAGAGCATGTTCTGGGGAGCTTGCAGGAGTGCTCACAGACATATTCAATCTGTCCTTGGCCCACGCTGTGGTACCGGCCTGCTTCAAATCCACCTCCATTGTCCCGATACCCAAATACTCCAACCCATCTTGCCTCAATGACTACCGCCCAGTAGCACTCACCCCCATCATCACTAAGTGCTTAGAGCAGCTGGTCCTAGCACACTTCAAATCCTGTCTCCCCCCACCCTGGACCCCCACCAATTCGCATACCGCCAGAACAGGAGCACAGAGGATGCAGTCTCCATCGCACTGCACTCTGTCCTCTCACACCTGGACAACAACAACACCTACGCCAGAATGCTGTTTATAGACTTCAGTTCAGCGTTCAATACAATCCACCCCTCACAACTCATCAGGAAACTGACAGACCTGGGCATCAGTTCCCTCATCTGCAAATGGTTACTGGACTTCCTGACCAACCGCCCCCAACATGTCCGGCTGGATAACCACTGCTCATCTACCATCACAATGAACACCAGTGTACCACAAGGCTGTGTGATGAGCCTTTCCTCTACTCCCTCTTCACCCACGACTGCAGACCTACTGATGGTTCCAACACCATCATTAAGTTTGCAGATGACACCACGGTGATTGGCCTCATCAGTGACAACGATGAGGCCGCCTACAGGGAGGAGGTGGATCGTCTGGCTGAGTGGTGCGACAGAAACAACCTGCTGCTTAACACCGAGAAGACCAAGGAGCTCATCGTGGACTACAGGAGGAATGCTGACCCACATCCACCCATCCACATTAAGGGGACGGCTGTGGAGCGTGTGAGCAGCTTCAAGTTCCTGGGAGTCCACATCTCCGAGGATCTCACCTGGACGACCAACTGCTCCAAGCTGGTCAAGAAGGCTCACCAGCGCCTCTTCTTCTTGAGGACTCTGAGGAAGAACCACCTGTCCTCAGACATCCTGGTGAACTTCTATCGTTGCACCATCGAGAGCATCCTGACCAACTGTATAACAGTCTGGTGCGGGAACTGCTCTACCTCAGACCGGAAGGCGTTGCAGAGGGTCGTGAAAACTGCCCAGCGCATCGCCGGAGCACCACTTCCTGCCATAAAAGACATCTACAGGAAGCGGTGTCTGAAAAGGGCTGGGAAAATCATCAAAGACCCCAGTCACCCATCACATGGACTCTTCACCCTCCTGCCCTCTGGGAGGCGCTACAGGAGCCTCCGGACTAAGACCACCACTTGAGTCTGTTAAAATGTTCAACTTTAAGGGAGAAATTAACAAAATACGTTTTGGTCAGTGGGGCTATTTTTGCTCTTCATAACAACTGGGGACAAACTTTCCACTAAATACATTTACTATGCTAATAATTTACAGGCATAGATGGGAAAAAACGACTAATAGTATCTACAAAAGAATTTGTAGTTTGTAGCCGTATTTTGTGTTTATCCGGAGAGGGCACATCCAGGGCACATCTGGTTACAGAGTACAAAGTACAAAAAGTGTTTCTGCACTTTAATGATACAGACACATGGTGTTGTGAGTCTAGAGTTGATGCCAAAGACAACAGCAAGTGTCCACAGTGGACTAGGTCAGAGGTGTGTTTGTGTGTTGTGTTTAAAAAGTTGAGAGGGTGAGAAGTCAGCAGTCTAGACCAGTTATGTCCTGGGGAGAAGTAGTTGTTCTGCACAGAAGGAGATGAGTAACAAAGTTTCTAAGTACTCGTTTTAACTGTAAATAGCACAACATTCCTCACCAATGTCCGTTCTCTGGCAAACAAAATGGATGAGATACGGCTCTCCATCACTAACAACAGACGGATTATGGACTCAAATGTCATGTTTTTCACCAAAACATGGTTGAACAACAGCTGCCCGGACAATGCTATCGAGTTAGCAGGACGCCACACACACCGAGCCGACAGGCTAGCAGATGACTCCGGCAAGACCAGAGGTGGAGGTTTGTGCATTTATATTAACAATGCTTGGTGCATGAACTCCACTACTACTGAGAGTCACTGCTCCCCTAATGCGGAGTTTTTAATGGTCAAATGCAGACCTTATTACCTCCCCAGAGAACTCACTTCGATCATACTCACTGCCGTGTATATACCCCCCGACGCTAATGCTAGGTTGGCCATGAAAGAACTTTCTGCAGCCATTAACAAACACCAGAATAAACACCCCGAGGCTGCTTTTATTGTTGCTGGCGACTTCAACCACACCAACTTAAAGACAGTCCTCCCCAGATTCCACCAACATGTCTCCTGCCACACCAGAGGAGACAAGACTTTAGACATGTGTATTCCAACCTGGCTGGAGCCTACAAAGCCACATCCCTCCCCCACATTGGACAATCGGACCATCTCTCCCTGTTCCTCACACCTAGGTATTCACCACTCATCCAACGTGTGAAACCTGCTTTGAGGACAATTAAAGTGTGGCCAGAGGGGACAGACGCAGTGCTCCAGGACAGATTTAAAAACACAGACTGGAATATGTTCACCCACACAGACCTGGACCAGTACGCCTCATCTGTACTGGATTACATCTCCGAAACCACAGACAGTGTCACCACCCAGAAATGGATCACCATGTACCCCAACCAGAAGCCTTGGATGAACCGGGATGTTCATCTCCTCCTGAAGGCCCGCAACACCGCCTTTAGGTCAGGAGATGCACACGCCTACAGCACAGCCAGGGCTAATCTAAAGAAGGGCATCAAAAAAGCCAAACACCATTACAAAAAGAAGGTAGAAGAACACTTCTCCAACTCCAACCCCCGACGCATGTGGCAAGGACTCCAGACCATTACAGACTACAGGACCACCAAACCCTCCCCCGCATCCTCTGATGTCTCCTTCCTCAACGAGCTCAACAACTTTTATGCTCGTTTTGAGCGAGGGAACCCCACAACCACAACCGAAGCAGACGTGACGCCAGACCACCAACCTCTGACTCTCTCCCCCACTGATGTAGGAGCGGTGCTGAGCAGGATCAATTTCCACAAGGCTGCAGGTCCTGATGGCATCCCCGGGCGTGTTCTCAGAGCATGTTCTGGGGAGCTTGCAGGAGTGCTCACAGACATATTCAATCTGTCCTTGGCCCACGCTGTGGTACCGGCCTGCTTCAAATCCACCTCCATCGTCCCGATACCCAAATACTCCAACCCATCTTGCCTCAATGACTACCGCCCAGTAGCACTCACCCCCATCATCACTAAGTGCTTAGAGCAGCTGGTCCTAGCACACTTCAAATCCTGTCTCCCCCCACCCTGGACCCCCACCAATTCGCATACCGCCAGAACAGGAGCACAGAGGATGCAGTCTCCATCGCACTGCACTCTGTCCTCTCACACCTGGACAACAACAACACCTACGCCAGAATGCTGTTTATAGACTTCAGTTCAGCGTTCAATACAATCCACCCCTCACAACTCATCAGGAAACTGACAGACCTGGGCATCAGTTCCCTCATCTGCAAATGGTTACTGGACTTCCTGACCAACCGCCCCCAACATGTCCGGCTGGATAACCACTGCTCATCTACCATCACAATGAACACCAGTGTACCACAAGGCTGTGTGATGAGCCTTTCCTCTACTCCCTCTTCACCCACGACTGCAGACCTACTGATGGTTCCAACACCATCATTAAGTTTGCAGATGACACCACGGTGATTGGCCTCATCAGTGACAACGATGAGGCCGCCTACAGGGAGGAGGTGGATCGTCTGGCTGAGTGGTGCGACAGAAACAACCTGCTGCTTAACACCGAGAAGACCAAGGAGCTCATCGTGGACTACAGGAGGAATGCTGACCCACATCCACCCATCCACATTAAGGGGACGGCTGTGGAGCGTGTGAGCAGCTTCAAGTTCCTGGGAGTCCACATCTCCGAGGATCTCACCTGGACGACCAACTGCTCCAAGCTGGGCAAGAAGGCTCACCAGCGCCTCTTCTTCTTGAGGACTCTGAGGAAGAACCACCTGTCCTCAGACATCCTGGTGAACTTCTATCGTTGCACCATCGAGAGCATCCTGACCAACTGTATAACAGTCTGGTGCGGGAACTGCTCTACCTCAGACCGGAAGGCGTTGCAGAGGGTCGTGAAAACTGCCCAGCGCATCGCCGGAGAACCACTTCCTGCCATAAAAGACATCTACAGGAAGCGGTGTCTGAAAAGGGCTGGGAAAATCATCAAAGACCCCAGTCACCCATCACATGGACTCTTCACCCTCCTGCCCTCTGGGAGGCGCTACAGGAGCCTCCGGACTAAGACCACCAGGTACACAGCTTCTTCCCCACAGCCGTCAGACTCCTGAACTCTGCCTCCTGACATCTGACCCACGTTAACACATGGACTGAACATACACACACCCACAATGGACAACTGTACCCTCAAACACACAATAATAACATGGACTGAACCACCACTCACAACCACTAGCACTTTATATAGCCTCTGTAGGAATTATATCTCACTTATCTTAACTGCACTATAGCTCTGTGTAAATAATCATTCTGTACATTTGATAATTTTTAATCCTACAACTGTTTACAACTTGCATAGTTCCCATTTCTGTATAACTGTATATCTCAGATTCTGTAAAGTTATTTATTTCATATTCTGTATAGTTTTTCATATTTATATCCTGTTCATTGCCTGTACATAGCTTGTACTCACTACAGCTTGTACATACTTATAGTTATAGAATATTCACAACATACTTCATACCGTGTACATTATAACACACCATAATAGCCCCATTTCTGTAATATACTCACATATCTATATTATTGCTAATATATATTGTAATATATCTATATCACTAAAGCACTTCTGGATGGATGCAAACTGCATTTCGTTGCCCTGTACCTGTGCATGTGCAATGACAATAAAGTTGAATTCTATTCTATTCTATTCTAACATGTAACTTAGACCGGACTCAAAAAGAGGAATGCAGTTACCTTTAAGGGAAACGTTGATTTTTAAAGGGCCACAATGAAACCCGCTGCAACCAGAGTGTTTTTTGAGAGGGATGAGTTAGTGAGACACAACCATAGATTTTACACTTGCATCGCACTACACACATGCATGCTGGTTAGTGCTGAGTAATTACCAAAGTCAAGCACAAACCACTTGAACTTGGAAGTTATGATACAGATAATTCCATTTAAAATGGTCCAAAATTCACTGACACAGTTAAAAGGCCCATTTTACTAAAATAGCAATGAAGGTTAAGCCTAGCAGTCAGTGTTCAGCAACAGCTTTTAGTCAGAGCAGCTAAACCCACAAATTTATGTCTTTACTTAAAAAAAAAAAATCACCCTCGTGAATGTTATGAAAGGCGAAATTAGCTACAGAGCCCAAGATTTATGTGTATCTTTTATCATAGTGTGTCACTTTAACCCCTTAAGTCCTTGAATATAAAATTACCATAAAATTCCTTTTTTTTAATGGAGAGTTTATGAACCATTAAAAATTCGTGAAAACAATAATTAAAATAATCAAAATAATTATTATTTTGATTTATGATTTCTGGAATGACATCTGGAATGTTTTTTTAAATGGTTAAAAATATATTGTGCAAGTTATTTAGGTTTCATCGGGGGAACAAATTCACACTGATGATGTACGAGTCTAAAAAACTCACAAATAACTCTATGTAGCGCAAATTATACATTAGGTATTATGGTCCTAACGGTCCAGATGCAACAAATCACTTTTCGGGCCAGCCTGAAGTTGTCACGGCAAGTGACACGAGCCCTGTGGGAATTAAAGGAGGATCCAAACGCAGGCACTTGTAAAGGTGTGAGGGTGGTTTATTAAACACAAAAATAAAAATGGACAAATGGCAAACGGAACAAAGACTAAACTATACTGAGAACAAACTGACTACAGAACACAAACCTGAACATGAACATGAACATGAATGAGAGTGAGCAGAAACAGATGGCGGTTGACAGCAGGGGAAACACACAGATGAAGCAGGGTGGATACACAGACGGACCAGCAACTACAAAGACAGAAGACGAGACTTAAATACACACAGAGAAACACAGGGAGATGACACACAGGTGGGGGACACAGCTGGGAGTAATCAACAAGACGAGACAAGAGGTAAAACTGAACACACTCACATGAGACGCAGACCTTCAGAATAAAACAGGAAATAAGAACACTACACAAAGACGCAGACCAGACACAGAACTAAACCCACACAAAATATGAGAACACAAACCCTGCGAACAAAACCCCAAACCAGAACCACAGTAATAAAATCTATCGTAAGTAATCAAAACACCAGAGAACCCCAAAATACTCCATAATGCAAAAATAAATAAACTCAGAATGCTGGGTCGAACCGACCCAGAACCGTGACACAAGTGGCTAATCAAGGAGTTGTGCTCTATTTTGCATATATTACACGGTCAGTTAAATAATACAGGTAAACAGTCTATCCAACATTGTAATCCTTATACTTTTAGATCAGACATTATTATTATTATCATAATCTTCAAGAAAATAATGAAAGAGTGAATATCTGAATATTGAATATAAGAAATGGAGAACATATATGCACAAAAAACAATAATAATGCTTAAAAAAACCCAGACTGCTGATTTATGTGAGATTTATAAAAACACTAAAGCAAACCTTTGGTTTCCACCTTTTGAGGTGGAAAAAAAAAAACAGCTGACGACTTCATTATTGTCTCGTATTACCTATTACACAACACTGTCCCAGAGCTGTTCTACAAGCTCCTCCCCCGTCTGCTCTTCCTGTGCTGCAGGTCTGAACATATTGAGATTCACTCTAATGTTTTTGCAATGCTACCTCCTCTCACCTGCTCTGCTTCACTGAGAGCCACACTTAGTCAGCTCTCCACTGTTCTGTCTGAGAGTTTATTCCAGCTGGATGAAAATGTCAAATGCTCCTTATGTCTCTAGCGCTGACTTTAGCCAGGACAAAAGTACAGACGCATTTGTGTCGGTTTATTATACACGAATATGTGTTATGTAAGAGTTGCTTAAATACCATAAAAATGCATTACTCTTGTATTCCGCGTGGCCTCTAGGACTGAACAACAGGACTGAAGTGATTTCAGAGGTTGTGATACCCTCCAGCTCCCACCCTATACGAATAACATCACTAAATGGAACAATAACAAGTTCCTACTTTGCAATTTTTTGGACTTGGCACACGTTTAATCACTTTCTCCTTGGATGTTAGGTCCAAGAAAGCTACAGTAATGGCATCAAAAACTGCAGTTCTTATGAACGGAAAAGTTCAGCGTATCCTGAACATTTGACTCAGTAACCTGTAACAGACTGTCAGTTTTTACAGTGTCCTCCAGAGTAAATAGACCAAGCATTGTCTAAGCAAAGGACGAGAGGCATGGGCGAGCCTACTCACCCACTTGGGCCTGCTGATCTTGGCCATCGTTTACAGGTCTCGAAGAGAGGCTACCACCAGTCTGTGAGACACAGAGAGCAGCAGGTCTATTTTCCGGGCCACGGTGTCCCTCAAAATATTTTACGTGTACTCGAACGTAATATGCTTTGGTGATCGCGCCACAAGACAAACAAGACAAGCTGGAGCTGGAGAAGACAAACTTGCTGCCATAAGAGAGGTGTGGGACAAGATGTCCAAGAGGATGCCCGTCATGTACGATCCTAGTCCTGAGGTGATGGTGGACGAGCATGATTCTTTCCAAAGGTATAGTATGATTATAATAATAATAATAATACAAAACTCTCATGGTCCTGGTGAATGGCTACATTTTTCCACCGTTTCGCTGAGTCCACCTCTGGGCACACCCATCAACACACCTGTCATACTCACATGATTGTGATCTGGGATATTCAATCAGTAATATTTAAGACCAGCACACAAAACTATTCTTGGCTAATTCGTCTGCTAACCTACGCTAGTGTTAGGCCATCTTTGCTTCTTGGGATTTATCATATACTTGTAAACTTATATTCTTCTCCTTGTGTTCTAGCAGCTTCACAGATCCATCATACTCCACCTTCGCAGTTATTTTACTCATGAAGAAACACTCTCTTCCCGTCTGGACACTCACCCAGCCAACAGTGCCTCCCCCCAGGGACTCTACACCTGCTAGTCACGTAAGCCATAGGAAACCATTTGATACATCTCTTCCAGTCTAACCTCTCTCTCCCTCAGTTTCAGAGACCCTCATTCAAGTTTCACACGCTACATACGATTCCCATGAGTAGTTTTTTCTTGTGTTTATGAATAAAGTCTTCTTAACCCTGCTTTTTCTGTCTGAATCTGTGTTAATACACCTCAGTGCATGGAATCATACTTGTTATTAATCTCTGTCTCTCATCCACAGCATGTCTTTATCCTGTTTTCCTTCTCTCACCCCAACCGGTCGCGGCAGATGTAAATAAATCACCTGCTACACTGGACAGCATCTGTCTCCTGCCCTTCTTCAGCCACTTTGGCAAAGCTGTCTGGGAGTACATTAAAGTAGAAAGTAGATATTTGTTTAAAAATGTAGGGAGTAAAAGTAGAAGTTGTCAAGAAATGCTCGAGTGAAGTATAGATACCTGAAAATTCTACTTAAGTACAGTTCCCACCTCTGTAAGTGCTTCAAAATCTCTCTGTCATTGGCTTATATTTAAAAATAACATCTGAATAACAACATTTTAATATGCTTGGATTAAGTTAAATGAAATATTTTAACAAAGGTTAGAGGGCAGGACAGGAATTCTGATGTCTTAAAGTGGAGGAGTTGCTGAAACGCGTCCTGCATTTGTGGCAGATCTAACATTTCTCTCCAGTGTGGGTACGATGATGATGCTTCAAAGCTGATGAGTGACTTAAACGCTTGTTACACTCATGACAGGAGTAGGGCTTTTCCCCAGTGTGGGTACGATGATGATGCTTCAAATGTCATAATCGATTGAATATTTTCCCACACAGCTCACAGAGGAATAGTTTTCTGTCATCTTGCCTGGGAAGGTCCAGCTGCCCTTCCATAACATCTACCGTGTTCTGATTGTGAGGTCTTTTTGGGGTTGCAGGTAGGGCTGGGCGATATATCGAGTTTTTTAAAAATATCGATATATTTTCATACGAGATATAAGATGTGGCAATATCGTTTATATCGATATAGTCTATGTTACGTTATAATTATACTTGTGGAGCCGCAGGTTTGCCTCTCTTTCGTCCACTTTTGTCTCTATGCAACGTTACTCTGCCTCGCCTCTCCTTCACTGAACACAACTCCGCCTCCCCCATAGCTTCACCTGCAGGCAATGACAAGATGAAAGCGGAAAATCTCCGTTAGCGAGTTACCGCGGACGGCCCCGTGCGTGGGGCTGGACGGCGTCAACGTGTTAGCGAGCTAACCACGCTAACGAGCTAACCGCGCTAACGACATGCAGCCCGGAGGGGCTGCACGGCCTAAAATCCTTTCATTTTCTCAAAACTCGACAGTGCGCCTTATGTATGAATTCTGGTTGTGCTTACTGACCGCGAACCGATTTTATGTGGTACACAGCGCTCAGCAATCTGTCAAAAAATGTTTTAATATGACTTTGCTAAGCTACGGAGCTGCACGGCGTGATGTCGGAGGATTACGGCTACCGGGGAGGAGCCTCGCGGAGTGATACGTACTGTGTGTGTATAAGGACCACAAATGGCACCTGTTCAGAGACGTGGTGCAGCTGTGAAATCTGTCTCTTTGTTATTATGCTCAGCGTCTATTAGTTTACATTTTGACTGCACAATTGTGAGCTTTTTGTTATGCACAAAAACAACATTTTCTTTTATTTATGGACCATGATTATTTAATAAATGCTGATAGTTTATTTTTGAGTAATTTCTTCATGTACATCTACGCTGTATGTAAATAAAAGTGCCCGTGTGACATCTGGGACACAGTGTGACTTAGAACTCTCTTTTTGTTCTTAACTTATGGCTTTAAAAAAAAAAATCGAGATATATATCTTATATCGCCATCCAGCTAAAAAATATCGAGATATGAATTTTGGGTCATATCGCCCAGCCCTAGTTGCAGGTCTGTATCTAAAGAGAAAGAAGAGATGGACAGAGTAACAACAATCTACAACCATATTTGATTTGATATTGATATTTGATATTTGAGTTGTCATGAAGAAAGTGGAAATGGGAAATGTCAGAAGAGTTGTCGTGTGCTTCTTTCATGAACTCCTCCTGTCAGGTGCGTCAGGAAAAAAAGTGTGTAGTCAGAAGATGTTTTGATGATGTTCAGAAAAAAGAAAGCCTCCCTTAATATCAATTAGGTGTCACACTAGGCATCAAGTTTATCTATCAGCAGTATGTTCCCCCCTTGTCAGCATGCTCATTAACACAACAATAATTTTTAATATTAATTGCTTCGTTTTGCCCATCCCATTCTATAATTGGAGTGAGCAGGGAAACTCAATTTTAGTGAAAGTTAAGTAAAAATATATCCTGGTTGTACCTGTAATGCCAAATATGCTAAATTAACCGTTCCCCTGGCCCTTTTGCTCTGTGATAAATCGCTTCTGTGCAGCAGAGTTTGGCTCACATGTTCTGGCCTGTTGATTGGCTCTTCAGGGTTAGGGCATCTTTACAGGATTCTCCTATAGGTTTCTATTCAGCATGTGTCAGGTTAAAGTGACTTACCTCTGCCACTGTCAGCATTTGGCTGCTGGTGTTAGCCTGCTCCACAAATTCCTCCATCAGTTAATCACATCTGACAAACATAAAGATAATAAGTTAGAGAAAATGATCCAAATACTGCCTTAAAAACAACACTGATGTTAAGACTTCTCATCCAAACACAAATGAATCACCACATATTTACCTTAAAATTTTAGCTTGAGAGTAAGATGAAATACTTTTAAGTAGTGTCACAGCGAAGCAGACTGTGTGGATTTGACTACTCTACTCAAATCTAGGGGGAGAAATGTTCGAACTGCTGTGAAATTTCCGGAGGCTACAAGTTCTGTTTTCAAGTCAGCTGAAAGGGAGGGGGTTAATGTTTCTAAGCCAGCCTTTAGCTATGTACTTTTCAGCAGGGGCACAGGCAGTTGGTAGGGACAGAAATTACAGGCTGTAACTTAGGCTCTCTGAAGGAAGAGGCTGTCTGTTCCCCAAGGACATTTAAGGAGTCAAGTTGCACCTCTCTAAAATCTATTAAGACTGTGGCTCTTACCAGGGACTGTTCTGTGTCCCAGTTGAATGTTTCTGAGGTTGCCCACTCTGCTAAGGCTGTATGCCCAGACCCAGTTGGCAATATTGGGCATTTTGAGACCCTTCCTGAGCTTCTCTCTCCTCCTGTTTCTGCTCCTAGGGTAGCTCGGGCCCAGCGTTCCCCTCCACCCGTTTCAGTTCCTCGGGTGGGAGGGGTTGGTGTTCAGCTGGTGCCGGCACCCGTTCCTGTGTCAGCTGGAGGCTCAGGTGAGCCCTTCCAGCAGTTTTTCTCGTGTTCAGAAGGCTCAGGAGGATTAGCTCAGTCACCATCACAACCACCATCACTACAACCTTTATGGCAGTTCCCAGCTCAGGTTCCAGTGTCCCCTGCCCAGCAGCCACCTGTAGCACAGTTTCCAGTGTTTCCTGCTCAGCAGCCGCCTGTACCCCAGTCACCAACTCCACCACCACCACTTTCACCTCAAGTTCAGTCACCCATAGGGGAGAACCCAGCCAGCCTCAAGTTTTGTCAGCTGTAGGGTCCGAGGAGCCCATCCAGCACCACGCCTCGTTAGCTGAGGGTCCTGGAGGACCCAGCCAGCACATCCTCACATCTGCTGACGATCCGGGGAAGTCTGTTCAGCCGTCACCTGCTGAATCATCCCCTGTGACTTCTACATCATCGCCTGCAGCATCATCGCCTGCAGCATCATCGCCTGCAGCATTCACATCATCGCCTGCAGCATCGCCGCCGTCAGGTTCCGCAGCCGTCCCGCTGCCATCAGGTCCAGCCTCTGCGCCTTCATCCACGCCTGGCCCAGCCTCCGTGACGCCGCTTTCGTCTGGCCCAGCCTCCGTGACGCCGCCTTCGTGCGGCCCAGCTCCGCCTTCGTCTGGCCCAGCTCTGCCTTTGTCTGGTCCTGCCTCGTCTTCATCTTCGTCTGGTCCTGCCTCATCTGGTCCTGCGGTTGCCACACCGCCGTCAGAGCCAGCTCGACCCGTTTCGCCGCGCCTCTGCTGGCTGTTTTCCGGGCCTCTAAGTTGGCATCATGGCCTTCGGGGACGGCCTCCGGAAAGAGTTCGTTGCCGCCGCTGGCATCGCGGCCGACCTCCGGACCTGCTCAGTTGCCGCCACTGCCACCCGCATGGCCGGCCACCTGATTTGTTTTGTCTGCGCCGCCATTGCACAGTCGGCCCCCAGAACTGTTTCCCCATCATGACCGTTGCCGTCTACATGGTCGACCCCCTGAACTTTTTCGTGGACTCGTGTTGAGATCCGCTCTGGTTTTGTTTGGATCATTTCTGTATTCTTGGACTTTTGGTTTCTTGGACTGTTTCTAGGTCTCCAGTGTTTTTTGGTTTTTGACCTGTTTCCCTGATGTCCAGTGTTTGTGTTGCACTGTTTTTCTTGTGTTTATGAACTACTCTGGACTCATGCTCCTTGTTTTCTGTTTTCTCACTTTTTTATAACAGAGATCTTTTAGCTCAGGGTTCATACGTCTTTCTCAGGGTCAAATTCAAGCACTTTTTAAGCACTTTCAAGGTCCCTTTTCAAGCTTTTCCAGCACCCCCCCCCCCCCGCCCAAAAAAAAGAATGCATGTTTCAATTCGCATCACCTCAGTATGACCATGTGAAAATTTAAATAAATCATCCTAGGTGAACTTAAACACCTTTGTTCCCCTTTTGTTAAGACATAGAAAAACGCACCACACAAAAATACTGCAAAAGGAAACGGTCGCCTTATATACATCGTGTATAAACTCAAAATGCACATTTCACTTAAAAATTAAGATGTGAAAATGTGAACAGATCAACTTGTTAGAGATATTCTTCTCTTGTTGGGAAAAAACAAAAAAGAAATAAGTAAGTCTTCTCATCAGATATTGATGCTTCTTTCCCGTGTGACAAAAAAATAGGAGACATGTTTGTCTGTCATTTTTTGGTTTTTTAAATTAATTCCCAATAAAACTGTTTTATTGCTACATTGCTGTCTGTATTATTGCTGAAGTCCTAAATGATCACCTTTAAAGTGTTTGTGCTAATAACATCATGTACACTCAGACAGGAGAACAGCACTGATTGGGAGAGGCTTTGAACAGATCACATAGTTAAATTCAACATATAAGACATTAAGAATGCACAAGCATCTACTTAAAATCTATTGAATTTATCATTTGTGATATTATTATGTACAATTCCAATGTATTTTGTTCATCTCCCTTAAATAAACAGGCAGCCTTAAACTATGAAATATTCATATACAAATACACATATAAATGTGTCTACTCTCTCAGTGGCTGATAGTGCCCCACAGGCCTCAGTGTGAGCTTGAAGACATTTATAATGTTTAAGTAGTTTAATGTGTCGGTGCTGACGATAAACAGATTTTGAATGAAAGCTGGGGAACTTCGGTAGCACAGAAACAAGTGGCTATTTTTTGTGACCATATGGATCTGTCCCTCATATTACCATTATTTCACCCAAAGGCACCAAGTTAATACTCAAAAAAGCTGCAGTAATACACACAAATATAAACAATACTTGGGGACAACTTTGCTTTTAGCCTCTAACCCTCTCGGGTCCAGGGTATAATTTTTGACTACTTTTGATTTGGCCTCTATATTTCACCTTTAAAAACTGTTTATCTTGCTGTTACGGCCCTAGCAGGGCCTCCTCCTGAAGGTGTCTGTGTGGGCGTGTCCCACTACCTCTTCTGCCTGAGGTGCCACCTTTCCCTTTTGTGCAGCTGACTCTCGTCAGTAGTTAAGGAGATTTAAGCCCAGGGAAAGGTGAGCTCTGGGCCAGAGTGCCATTAGTGTGGTTACAGCTAGTGAGCTGTGTTTTTGTGGTTTTCAGCTAGTGAGCTAGTCTGTGTTTGCAGCTTGTGAGCTGCACTCTTTTTGACTTACTTTGTGCTTTATTGACCAACGCCTGAGTTTTGTTTGTTTTCTTAAATGGTGATAGCGGCTTGTCCGTCTCTTTTAGTTAGTATAAATTGAAACTTTAATACAACTCTTTAATTTAACCCTTTTGCCTCCTTGACTCCTTTTTCTAACCTGGTCACATTTGTTACTCCCCCCCCCCCCCTGCCTTGACCCCTCAGGGGAATGTAACACTTGCCAATCTGTTATTTTCTCATTTTGACATACTGTATAAGCACAATTTATCTAAATTCAGACAAATTTTAAATTATGACTAGAAAGTGATATTTTTGACTGTAAAAACCACAAGCATGTTTAACAAATCATAGAAAAAAAGTCGCTAAGGGGGTCTAAAAACTCGCTAAATATAGCGACAAAGTCGCTAAGTTGGCAACACTGATGTTAGCGCACTCATCCCTGACTGTCCGAGGGAGGGGCAGGGTCACACATTGAAACAGACAGCAGCGCAAGGCAGCACAGGCGGGGAAATTTTGCTTTTACATTTTGCGACTCATTTTATTTCTGATAAGAAAACTATTCAATCAGATAGTTATTTGTGGTGAATGAAATACAGTTACACATTCAAGCAGTTTTAAGCACCACATCTGAAATTCAAGCACTTTTCAAACCTTGAAAAGACAACATTATAAGTCAAGGATTTTCAAGGATTTCAAGCACCCGTACGAACCCTGTTCGCTGCTGTGCACCATTACAAAGCCGCACAGAGGCCAAGGTGTGAGGATTGGAGGATTATAGAGAAAGTGGAAATGTGAGCCTACACTAGAATAAAGCAATACATAGCATGTTGGATGACAACACTGGAAGTTCTCAGGAAGTAAAAAGGGGAAAGCGGTTCAGACTACAACTGACAGAGGAGCTCCAAGGACAACGTCTTTACTTTGGTCACCTTGGCAGAGAAACTCCTCAGATGAAAACTGGCACAGGGGAAATAACGCTGACCGAAGTGCTGAGCATGAAATAAGAAAAAACATAAATACTAAAAATAAAAATACAATAAGGGTAAACAATAAAGAACACAATATCAAAAAGACAATAAAATGAAAATAAAATTAACATTTTAAAAATATTGATTGAGGAGGCCTAAATTGTAATGGCAATGCGTTCCACAATTTGGGAGCTTCCAATTAGTGATGGAATTTCCGCTCTTTTTAGAGAACCGGCTTGGCTCACTAAAAAGAGCGGGCTCTTTTGGCTCCCAACCGGCTCTTCAGGTTGTTTTGTTGCTTTAATTGATTTATTATTAACAACAATATAAAATTATGCACAAAAAAAACGTGGTTTTATTTATATATGTTTATATATAAATATATAAGGTGTCCCCTAGAGACAAAGCACGTACAAACTCCAAAAAGCACGTATAAATTCCAAAACACATACAAACTCCAAAGCATGTACAAACTCCAAAACACATTTCTAGCGTTAACTGAACTTCCCAAACAGAGCTACCTGGATCACTTAAATTACACAATTGAAAGCATATGTGTATTGTTTGTGTATTTATACACAAGCACTCATATATATTCAAATAATTAAAAAAAAAGTTCATTTACCTGTTACTACGACACAACAAATCCGGTCGTTGGTACTTCCTGGCTTGTGTAGCCACTAGGTAACAAAATCTCAACACTGCCCCTAGCATCCAGGAGCACTTCTGTTGTGTTTTGTACGTGCTTCGGAGTTTGTACGTGCTTTGGAGTTTGTACGTGCTTCGGGGTTTGTACATGCTTCAGAGTTCGTATGTGTTTTGAAGTTTGTACGTGCTTTGTCTCTAGGGGCCACCGTAAATATACTTTTATTTATTCACTCCACATAAAATGTAATAAATAAATCATATAATACAAAAACCAACTATTCACATTTAAACTTGTAACTATTTAAAATTTTCAGCAAACCACAACACAATTAAATATCTTTAATATCTCTCTTCCAGCGCAAAGCACAAGGCTGGTGTGCAGTGGTGTGTCTAGAAAATTTTTGTTGGGGGGGTTCAGGTAGGGGCACAGATTTGGAGAAGGGTGGCAGATGTAATTGGCAGATAACGTTAAAAAAAAATTCTACCAACCGTTAACCATAATTCAATAACTCTATATACCTAATAACTGAATGCGCTTTTAACTTTTATTAGAATAAGATTTTCACTCAACATTTTTGAACATTAAAATACAAACATTTTTAACATACAATTGGCAAGATGGCGGCGCGCACAGACGCAGCGGCCCGGAGCTCCTACACTTTTGCACTTTTGGTGGTACTGTGTATTATTTCACACAGTCTGGGGTTACTTCAATACAACAGAGATGATCTACTACAACTAAGCCGTGGAGATCTTCAACTAACATCCGAGTATCTCATCCCCCCGGAGATCGTTAAGCAACCCCCGGGGCTACCCGCAACAGCAAGCCGCAGGAGGAGACGTTGCGAGCGGAGGCAGAAGAGAGGCAAGCGGGGAGGCCTGTGGGCACGGCTAAAGACTAGTCCGTTTAAACCACCACTCCCGATCATATTCCTCTCCAACGCCCGTTCAATCCGTTACAAACTGGATGAAATACGACTGCAGATCGCCACTCGACGGACTTTTAATAACTGTTCGTGCATGATTTTCACTGAAACCTGGCTGGACAGCGCCATTCCCGATGCGGCTATCGATCTAGCAGGCCGCACCGCCTATCGAGCCGACAGGTCTGCGGACTCGGGTAAGAAGACTGGCGGGGGGCTGTGCATCTATATTAACAATCTTTGGTGCACGAACGTCACGGTAACGGAAAAACTGTGCAGTACAGAGGTAGAACTGTTGGTGTTAAAGTGCCGTCCATTCTATCTCCCTCGGGAATTTTCTGCCGTTTACATCTGCGCTGTTTACATTCCACCAGATGCTAATGCTAAGCTAGCGTTAGCACAATTGAGCAGCAGCATCAATAACAGCCTGGTAGCACACCCAGACAGTGTCTTTATTGCGGCTGGGGATTTTAACCACGCGGACCTGAAATCTGTACTTCACAATTTCCACCGTAATGTGAAGTGTGCTACCAGAGGAGATAGAACGTTGGACCAGGTGTACACCAACATGGCGAATGCGTACAGAGCCCAGGCTTATCCCCACCTGGGTCTGTCAGACCATCTCTCCCTTCTGCTACACCCAATATACACACAAAAGATCAAGAGCACTGGGATTACAACCAAAACCGTGAGAACATGGCCGCAGGATGCTATTCCGATGCTTCAGGACTGTTTCCACTGCACAGACTGGGATGTATTCAAGGTGCAGGACACTGACAATCGTGTCGCATTGGACAGTTACACCTCCACTGTCTTGGACTACATCTGTTTCTGTGTGGACAATGTAACAACTTGGAAACGATTCCGTGTGTTCCCTAATAATCCACCCTGGATGACACACGGAGTTCAACAACTTATTCGAACAAGGAACAACGCTTTCAAATCCGGGGACCAGGAGGCATACAGTGCTGCCAGGGCCAACCTGAGAAGAGGCATCAAGACTGCCAAGCAGCAGCACAGGAGGCGTATCGAGGCCAGGTTTGAGAACAACACAAACCCAAGGCAGGTCTGGGAGGGCATCAGGGCTATCACGGACTACAAAAGAAGAACACCATCACCCTCAGCCGACAGTTCTACTCTGGCTGAGGATCTAAATCTCTTTTATGCCCGTTTTGACAGGGAGAACACCGACCCTGTCCTGTCCCCTCTCCCCTCAACCGACCCTGCTCCGGTCCTGAGCACTCATGAGCTGAGGCGTGTGTTCCGGAGCATTAACACCAGGAAGGCGGCCGGGCCGGATGGAGTGCTGGGCCGGGTGCTAAAAGACTGTGCTGCCGACCTGGCGGACGTCTTCACCTCTATATATAACACCTCGTTGTCCTGTTCACTGGTACCATCCTGTTTCAAAGCAGCAACCATCGTTCCCATCCCAAAACAGTCAAATGTCACATGTCTGAACGATTTCAGACCTGTGGCACTCACCCCCATTCCCGCCAAATGCCTGGAGAGACTGGTCATTAAACACATCAGAGCTGCTTTTCCACCATCCCTGGACTCGCACCAGTTTGCATACAGGGAGAACCGGTCAACCGAGGATGCGATCGCCACAGTGCTGCACACATTACTGAAGCACTTGGAACACAGGAACACCTATGCACGGCTCCTCTTTGTAGACTACAGCTCGGCTTTTAATACCATACAAACTCCGTCCCAAACTCCACCAACTGGGACTTAACTCCTCTCTGTGCAACTGGATTGTGGACTTCCTCACTAACCGTAGACAGAGTGTCAGAGTGGGTAAGAACACCTCTTCCACCCTTGTGGTCAACACCGGTGCCCCTCAGGGGTGTGTTCTGAGCCCTCTGCTATACACTCTCTTCACCCATGACTGTATTTCCTCCTGCGCGTCCAATCTCATTGTTAAGTTTGCAGATGACACTACAGTGCTCGGACTTATATCCAACAATGATGAGACAAACTATAGGACAGAGGTGCAACAACTAGAGTCATGGTGCCACGACAATAACTTGGTCTTAAACACCAAAAAGACCAAGGAGATCATTGTAGATTTCCGGAAGAGGGGTCATAACAACCATCTGCCTCTCTTCATTGGCAGTGAGGCAGTGGAGAGGGTGAGCAGTTTTAAATTCTTGGGGGTAACTGTGACCGAGGACCTGTCCTGGGGCAACCATATCACCTCAGTTGTACGGAAGGCCCAACAGCGCCTCTACTACCTGAGGAGACTGCGGAGCGCACACATTCCCAGATCTCTGATGTTGAACTTCTACAACTGTGCCATCAGCAGCGTTCTGACGTATGGATTTCTAGTGTGGTTCCCCAGCTGCACCAAGGCCGATCAGCAAGCACTCCAGCGGGTGGTGAAAGAAGCTGGCAGAATTATTGGAACAAGTCTGCCAGAGATCAGTAATATCTTCCCCACTCGCTGTCTGAGGAGGGTGCACAGTATCCTGCGGGACCAACATCACCCTGCGCGCCACCTTTTCCATCTGCTGCCCTCAGGGAGAAGGTACAGGTCTATACAGGCCAGAACATCCAGACTGGCCAACAGCCTGTATCCACAGGCTGTGAGGCTCCTGAACTCTCTGCCCCCCTCTCACGGACAATAACCATATCCAACTTCTTAATAGCAATGAACTGGTCTGCATTGGTGCATCATATCTTTATTCTCTTCCCCCTTCTGCCCCCCCCCCCCCCCCCCTCTTTCTTAAATAGATAACTATCATATCTGATATCATATCTCACAGTACAATAATATTGAATGGGTTGCATTGTTGTATTTTGTCATGTTTCTCAGGTCTTTGTCTGAATTTCTACGAACATTATTGCTAAGGATTGTCTTATTGCATTGGAGTCACACTGGGTTAAATATGTACACTTGGGTTTTAAGGGGTATTTATTATTTTCTTCTTTTTTTTGGGTTGTATGGAAGCCCCAAACGCAATTTCATTGTTCTTGACAATGACAATAAATAAATAAATACTAATACTAAATACAAATTAGCCAATGCAATGCAAAACTTCTCAAAAAAAGAACATAATCTTCACACAAGCTGGTGTTTAAATGTGAAACAGGAAAAACAAATGAAAAGACTAACATTTGAATTAAACCTGAAAGCAAGTAAATACTTTCTATGCCTTCTTTTGATAATGTTTTAAGTATAAATTGTACACGAATAAACCTCTTGAACTTTTAATAAGACTGTTACATGTTAAGAAGACAAGAAGTACAAAAACATTTGTAAACAGCAGCACTTGTAGTTGCAAAATATTTATGTTTTGAAAAGAGAATATTATCAATGACTTAGAATAGGTGGATCCGCCTGTTACGGTGACGGGTGGCAAAGTCATCCAGGCTTAATGATCTCGCCCTTTTCCTCTCAATACTCAAAACTCCAATATTGCTATGCCTCTCATCAGTCATAGTTGTTCGTAGATGATTTTTTTATAAGCTTTAGCACTGAAAAGCTACGTTCACAAGTAGCACTGCTGACAGGTAAGGCTAAAGCTATTCGACATAAACGAAAAAGCTGTTGAAACACCTCTTTGTAAGGCTCTAGGAAGGTAGTAAACTCCAAAACACTGGAGAGTTCATTCCCACACCCTGCTCTCCTTTGAACAACCTTTCTAGCTTGATACAGCTCATGTTTGAGGTCTTCAATTACACAGTCATACAGACCAGCCAAGCTTAAAACTATTTCCTCTGACAAAAAGCTCTTATTCTTGGGGTTTAGTGCCTGTATACCCCTCATAATATCACAATTGGTCCTGTTGAAGCGCTTCTCCATCTCTGCATGTACATGGTCAAGAATGGGGTAAAATACTTTCCTCTTAAACTTACACCTGTGTTGCCCGATTGAAGAATCTACAAAATAACCCTTAAGCCTAAGGCTCTCTCTCTGCACCTTCTCTAACTGTCTCAGAGGCAACAGTACACTGTTCTGCAATATCCATTGCGTCTTGCCACAGCTCATCAAAACAGGATTCACTTCTATATTGGTCCAAGGTGTCTTGAAGTGCATGGATTAGGTCTACAGCCTTTGCTAGATCAAGAGATGGAGACTGAAGTACATCAGAAAGCAACTTAATTTCCCCTAGAATTTTTCTAAATGTGGATAAATTGCCAATAAATGTGAGGTCAATTTGTGCCAACAGACCCCGTGCCTCCACTGATCTGTCACCACTGTTCTCTAAATGTATCTCATGCAGTACTCTTAATATAGCTGGTAATCTGTCCATTACAGTTTTGCATGCACTATAACGACATGCCCACCTGGTATCACTGAGTCTCTGAAGCTCTCTTGGAGCATCTGGATAAATGTCTTTTTGAACTGTGATCCATTTTTGGTGAACATATGAACCTGACATATAGACATACAATTTCTGCAACAATGAAAAAAAGCAGTCAGCTTCAGGGATAACAAGGTTAAGGCAATGTGCATTGCAATGTACATAAAATGCATGTTTTGCCTCTGTTTTGATCCTGGCTGCAACATCCCTGCATTTCCCTGCCATTACTGACGCCCCATCATATCCTTGGCCTACAAGATTGGATCGATATTCAAGGCCATGCCTTTCCAGACACTGTATGATGTTTTGGGTGAGCCCTGCCGCATCTAGCTGACTTGGTCTCTGGAACTCTAAAAAACTCTCTTGAACAGCCCCATTGTAGTAATACCTTAGTACTAATGACAGTTGATCTGTTTCCTTTAGGTCTTTTGTTTCATCTGCAATCACAGAGAAGTACTCACTCTCCTTCACTTCTCTGATAATGTCTTCACGTACCATCTCTGACAGACATTCCATTACTTCATTCTGAATGGTGTTACTGGTATATTTTGCATTTTCTGCAGCTTTAGTTTTTTTTATGCAATCAGTGGATTATGCTTAGAAATAAGTTCCATTATCTCTAAAAAGTTTCTTTTGTTTTGTGATTGTCAGAGATTTACAGTTAACAAACAGTCAGGTGAATAAACAACAATGAGACACTTGTGTAGGTTAACGTGCTGCACGGGTGAAAAGCTCAGAGCAAATCACACCGAACTGCAGTATTCGTTTATTTTTATAGGTTACATCGTCAATATGCAAATATAATCACATTTCCTGTCACACATGGCCTGATGTCTGTCTGCATGCAAGCTGTGTGTGTGTGTGTGTCACAGAGTATGTGTGTTGCAGGTCAATTTCTAAGAATAATATAATGCAAGTCAACTTCTGCAGATATGTATTTCTGTGCTGGTCTCTTGTCAGTGTCACAGGGTCAGCTTCCTGTTTCTACAGAAAACTGTGTCTGGTGAAATATGTGTAACATAACTTTTGAAGCATAAGCAAATAAAACAATAAAAACTCCCTAACAGTGATGTATCTGTCTCAAGATGCCCCCTTTGGGAGAGGTTTTGCATAGCTGTAAGGAGAAGTACTTCAGCAACAGTTTTGATATATATGCGATTTTCCTCTACTTTTTTTTATATGCCTTGTCAAAGCATCACGCACAAAATGTCAAAATGTTGTTCTTATGTTCACTCCAAATAGGGGTGGGCGATATAAACGATATACGATAGAAATTTGGCCAACGATAGAGATTTTGACTATACCGCTTTATCCGATCCGATAGCACATGTTGATGATGTCATCAAGCTGCGCCTGTTTTGGTCGAAAGCATAGTGGCGGCTAAATGGTAAATGGCCTGCATTTGTATAGCACTTTTCTAGTCCTTAAGGACCCCAAAGCGCTTTACACTACATTCAGTCATTCACCCATTCACACACTGGTGATGGCAAGCTACATTGTAGCCACAGCTGCCCTGGGGCGCACTGAGAGAGGCGAGGCTGCCGGACACTGGCGCCACCGGGCCCTCTGACCACCACCAGTAGGCAAACATTAGTATCTTGCCCAAGGATATTTGGCATGCAGCCAGGAGGCAGCCTGGGATCGAACCACCGACCTTCTGATTAGTGGCTGACCTGCTCTGCCACCTGAGCTACAGCCACCCCCTAAAACCATTATCATCTGCAAATTATGGCGGGCGACAGGCATAGCAAAGAGATGAAGCACTTTTGAAGTATGGGGAAAGCCAAAAACTGCGCTTCCTCCACTTCCGTAACATTGATTCATTAATGTTGAATTCTTTCGCAGCTGCTCTATTCCCATGTTGTTGCAGTATATTAATAACTAACCTCGTATTGTGGATGAGTAATAATCAGTTGTTCTCCTGACTGAAGTTTGGCCCGTGTATAGCATCTTGCTATATGTTAGATGTTAGAACACTTCTATTTTCATTTTAGTGGCCACTCAAAAATTACAATAGACATGTGCTGGGGTTTGGAAGAGAACTGAACAAATATTTAAAATATAATTTGATCGTTTTGAAGCAGCCTTCAGAATCTCCCGTATTAACATGCTGTTTTTGTTCCTGGTGAAAATGTTTCCTCCTGAATTGAAATATATCTCAGCCAAACCGATTTACTCAGGAACAAATAAAACAGTGAAATCAACCAAATATTAACATTTCAAAGTTATGTAAGACAGCGGTCCCCAACCCCCGGGCCTCGGACCGGTACCGGTCCGTGAGTCGTTTGGTATCAGGCCGCGAGAGTTGAGCCTCAGGTGTGAAATGTATGGTTTTCAGGGTTTTTATCGGTTTTCAGCGTTATTTTGTTATCGTTTTTATCGTTAACTCGGTTTTCCTGGGTCTTTTCACGTGTGTTATGAATAAATCTTCTTTTTTTCGGTACTGGTACTAGTTTTATTTTGTTGTATTTATCCACCACACCTTAAAGGCCGGTCCGTGAAAATATTGTCAGGCATAAACCGGTCCGTGGCGCAAAAAAGGTTGGAGACCGCTGATGTAAGAGACCTGTTTAACCTGAGTAGCGAAAGACCGGGGGGTTGAAAGTGATGTGCGTGTTCTGCATGTGCTGGTTGTTGAATTTACACGCAAGGAATTTAATTACGGCCGTGAAATGAAATTATTTGCTCCAGTTGTTTTTCTTTCATGCGCAAACTTATGATATAAAGATAATTCCATTCCCCAGGTTTGTTTTAAACCAATATGTGAGGTCACAGTGGCTACATCTCTGTCATATACGCTTCATCTACTTTTAGATAATCATGGACCGTTGCTTTGCACCTAAGACTGCCCAATTTTAGCAGGAAACTACTCGTTTCAAGGGGGGGTTGGCTCAAAGCTGAAGACTCACAAGTTGAGAAGATGGCTGCTAAACATTAGAAACTACCATTAAAACCACTGATGAAAGCTATTCGTGAATTGAGAGAGGAACTCAATGTTCATATAAACAAAAAGACAGATGACATTTGTAAGTCACTAACAAAGATTGTTTTCAAAGCTAGCCGAGTGGGTGCAGGAGATGGTGACCAGGATTGGAGCTAATGAAGACAACCCGACCAATGTATGGGCCGAGAAAGAGATTGCTCTTCTAAAAGAGAAAGCAGACGATCTAGAAAACTAGAGCACGAGGTCTAATGTTAAAATTGTTAACATCTCAGAAAAGTCTGAGGGCAACGATGTTGTTGACTATGTGGAGAGTCTCATCCCCCGGCTTTTCGGGGAGGAACACTTTCTAATCCCGGTCACCATTAGAGATGGACCGATCCGATATTACGTATTGGTCCGATACTGACCCAAATTACTGGATCGGATATCGGCGAGAAATAAAAAATGTAATCCGATCCATTAAATATCAAAAAAGCACCTCACAAAACTTGCTACACGGTGTAACTCGGCTCATAACCGTAACAAGTTGCAGCAGTATGCATCACGTGATAGAGCGGCTGTGTGTATTTGTAGCCTTGCTAGCAATCCAGCATTTCATCTCCGAGGAAGTTATCCCAGAGAGAAGTAAAGCAAGTGTGTAAGTTCATCTCTGAATGTTTGTAAAGCATTCCCACGTTAAGCCTAACAACCGATATATGGAGCGACTGCCTCTCTCTCTCTTCAATCGTGAAACTGATCAATGATCAGCTGATCGGCTTTTCTATCGCGAGTCCGTCTCTCTTCTTTGTTTTTGGCCCACTTCTCGCCAGAAAGAGGAAACCAGCGGCTGAACAACAGCAGCACGTTTAAGCTTGATAAGCTGTTGTTAGAATTTATTTAATATCACTTTCTAGACCAGGATCTTTTTCTATGTAGCTGACGGCTGGTAACTGTGCAGGGGCGGATCTAGCAAAGTTTAGCCAGGGGGGCCGATAGGGCATGAACAGGGAAAAGGGGGCACAAAGACATACTTTTCTTTCTTATTCTCATTTAAAATGTTTAGCTTTTAATAAAAAATTATCTGACTCTTACACCCAAAGTTTTAATCTGATGTAAAATATATAGAAGTCCATTACTGTATATAGTAACTGTTAAGTCTAATATACCCTAGTAAGCTATAGTACTTTTTCCTTTGGGAAAGTACCATCTGTGAATTCTGCAATTCTGTTGAAGAAACGCGTTGAATCTATTTAATTATTCTTGAAAAATAATGTATTTCTGTGCATTTCCCCCCCTGCATCAAATTAAATGTGATTACATTGATTAAGCATCATGGGGTGGAGGGTGGGGGGTGGTTCCCTATTTTTTTTTTGCTGGGAGTTTGCAACCCTATTAGTTAGGTTGCTTAATATTTCTGCTAAGTACTCTTTAAAATACCAGCATAGGGAGGATGGAGTAGGTTTAAGTTTATTAGATTGATCAGTGTTGCTGAACTATGAAATATTTTGGGCGCAGTGTATTTTTTACATACAGGTATAACAGAATAGCTTTAGTGTTGTTATGTATTTAAACTTGAGTATAAACTTATACAAAATGCAGCAAGATATTAAAAAAAACGTTTTATTGATTAAAAAACACACTATATCGGATTCATATCAGTATCGGCAGATATCCAAATTTATGATATCGGTATCGGACATAAAAAAGTGGTATCGTGCCATCTCTAGTCACCATAGAGAGCGCACACAGCTTGCGAATAGAAGCAGATCAGGTCAGCCGTATCCTCGTGAAGTTTCTGAACTACAGGGAGAAGTACAAAGTAGTCTGCTTGGCCAGAGACAAAGGGACTGTATACCCAGACACTAATCGAGTCTCCTTTTACCCAGAATACAGCATGGAGGTGCAGCGTAGGATGATCGTTAGGATGAAGAAAAAGTTGTGGGAGAAGAACATCGAGTACATCAGCTGCTACCCCCCGCCAAACTGCAGATCCGGCACAGAGGGGAATTTAAAATATCTCTTACACCATCTGAGGTGGAAACTCTCCTGTCCAGTGTTGAAGAGGAAGTCGAACATTTTGCCAGCAACACTCCCATTACAATGGCAACCATCTCTTGCCCTCCGGTCAGGCCTGTCCGGTCGTTAAGTCTGACGTCACTAGCCGTGTCTGGGCCTAAACTCCGCTGCAGGTCCATATATCAAACGATCACTATGGCATTACTGAGAGTTGAAAAACTGTCTAAAGTCTTTCATCTTTAATAAAATGATCAGCGTTCTGCTCTACCAGGTGTAACAATTGAGTTTAACATCCAGGCATCCATGAAAACAAAATTTATGACATTTAATGGAGTTAGAAGTTAGCAGGTGGTTAGCTCGCTAGCTTCTATCTAAATACAATATAGCATGTCCTGACTGCGGGGTTTTGGAAACAAATTAAAACGTACAGCTCTGTTATCACTTCCAACATAAATGAAGACAGAAAACTAAACAGCAGTGACGTTTGTAGGGTTACTGAAGTTTGGCTAGCTGGTATATAATGATGTGCTACGTGACCGCTAGCGACACAGCTATGTTAGCATAATATAAACAAGCTAACTTTTTTTCCACTCAATAAAAGTTAACGTTAGTGTTCTGGTGGTCAGGAAAAAATGTAATCGCATGGCAGGATGTTGTAAAAGGACCAAACTTCAGCCAGGAGAACAACTGAGATAATCCATCCACAATACGAGGTTAGTCATTCATATACTGCTGCATGGGCTGGGCTTTAGGAGCTTTTTGAGATTAAATAGAAGAAAATACATAACATTAAACATGTTAACAACACAAAAGCCATATTAAACGCAGACTACTTTATGCCTGGAAGTAGGATTCGTTACGTCATCACTTAACGACTGGGTAGAATTAAAGAAGGGGGAAGAGTGCATGCCATCTCCTAACACCTGATTCATGGCCTTGACCACATTGCAGAGAGAAGAATGGTTCTCTGAGTGACTCCAAAACTATTCTACAATACACTGTGTGCAGTATAAGACAAAACACAAATATGTGTGTTTTGTCTTATACTGCACATGAGATATTAGCTAGTGATGTGCGATACCACTGATTTTCTTTCCGATCCGATACCAAGTAATATTCAGGGTGGTATCGACGATACTGATCCGATATCGATACTTTGTACAAAAAATTATTTTATTTATTGTATCTCAAATTATAGCATCATAATGATTACAGGACATCAGATTACTTGTTCTTATCACTTAATAATGCAGAGTTCATCATATAGAAATAAAAAACCTGAAGTTGTGCGCTATTTGAACACCTTGCCTGCCTGCAGCACTAAAGGACTCCGTGAGAGACGTCTGTCTCGCCCTAACAGCACCTGTCCCTCTCCTCCTCTTCAGTTCGTCTCAACATACGCGCCTCATATTCTGTGACATGATTTACTCTGAGGTGTTTGACAAGGTTAGTGATGTTGCCACAACCATACATGCCAACCCTCCTGATTTTTCCGGGAGAATCCCAAATTTCAGTGCCCCTCCCGAAAATCTCCCGGAGCCACCATTCTCCCGAATTTCTCACGATTTTCCACCCGCACAACAAAATTGAAAAACCATATCGCAGAATTCATAGCGGGCCCAGCCAATTCCAGTTTCCAACAATGGCGGCAGATACTTAGTTTTAATATTACTCTTATTTCTCTTTCTGGGTCGCAAAAAACTTTTAACATATTTTCAGGAGAGAATGTAGCTGTGTAAACTTCAAATATCTGAGCCGATCGACACATCGTTTTCAAACCCCCGCGGTCTTTTGCTACTCGGGTTAAACATGATATATAAGTCACTTTGATAACTTCAAAATGTTATTGTTTGGCTTTTTGTGGGGTGGCTGTAGCTCAGGTGACAGAGCAGGTCAGCCACTAATCAGAAGGTTGGTGGCTCGATCCCAGGCTGCATCCTGGCTGCATGCCAAATATCCTTGGGCAAGATACTAACCCCATGTTTGCCTACTGGTGGTGGTCAGAGGGCCCGGTGGCGCCAGTGTTCGGCAGCCTCGCCTCTGTCAGTGCGCCCCAGGGCAGCTGTGGCTACAATGTAGCTTGCCATCGCCTGCGTGTGTGACTGGGTGAATGACTGAATGTAGTGTGAAGCGCTTTGGGGTCCTTAGGGACTAGAAAAGCGCTATACAAATGCAGGCCATTTACCATTTTTCAGTGTTTTATTTGTTCGGTTTGGCTGAGATTAAAGTTATTAGATTAGATTCAATTAAATTTAACTTTATTAATCCCTCGGGAGGGTTCCTCCGGGGTTTTCACACAGCTGAATAAACGTCAAACAGAAAACTCTATTAAACAGAAGAGTTTACGTCAGCACCCGGTTATATTTTAGATAGCAAGGAGCAGACAGCAGAGTTTCACTCCACCGAGGGAGCCTGTGACATACTACCCGGCTTTCTTTAGACCGCGAAGGCCGGGTCCTCAGGTGGAAGCAGCCTCTGAATTTGGACACCCCCGCTGTTTCCGGGCCAGCCAATAATAACGGTGACATTTAACGTATTTTATCCGATAAATAAACCCTGTAAAATGTATCCCCCCCCCCCACACACAGCACTCTTGAATGTCTTCTTAGTATGGCCACACAACACCTCACTCTTGGAGCACTTTTTTGCCACATGTATCGCAAACCACGTCTCAGCTGTTTGTGGAGATAAAATAAGTCCGCACAATTACGCTCAGCCATTGTTGTGAGTGCGCACGCCAAGGGGCTGCGAGACATTTATACAGCCGTATTTCGCACATGACTATGAAAGGCGGAAGAGGAAGTAGTTCCTTTGAATGTAGACAATCTGAATGTTATAGTTTCTTTCCACTGTGTTCCTGTTAATGATAAACTACAAATTTACTCTAAATTACTAAAATATCGATATTTTAATGTGAGAATCGATTCTAGAACATAAATGACTGGTATCGGAGGAATCGATATTTCAGGATCGATCCTCACATCACTAATATTAGCCTTATAGATGAAAATAAATCCCAAAGGTAACTATTGAGACTGCCATAAATTTCTAAACATTGTTTTGTTGTTCTTTTATGAAGCTATAATGGTACTTTTTAATTTTAGTCCGCTGAGGCTGCCAAGTAAGTCTAGACACGGAGTCTTACCTACCCTGGGTTTTGTTTTGAGGGGATTATAGGGTTTTTTTTTTCTTTTTTCCCTTTTATTCATTTTGAGGGACTTTTGGGATGCTCTCTCTATACCATGTTTGATTCTGTAAGTATTGGAAATTGTAAACATTTGGCAACAGATTGGAGGTTTATTTAGATTTTAATCTGTTTTCCTAACCAGGGAAAGATTGATTTATAAGACATAAAATAAAAAGGACAGGACAGTTAAACTGCATTTTGGTAAATGTTAGAGGGTTTAACTCACCCATTAAAAAGAAGAAAGTGCTAACATATTGCGTTTATCCAAGAGACCCACCTCACTGATATAGAACATTTAAAACTGCGCAGAGACTGGGTTGATCATGTTTTCTATTCGTCATTCTCATCCTAAGCTAGAGGTGTGTATTTGCTTGAACAATGAACAATTAGTATTGATATCTATGGCCCAAATTAAGACAACCCACATTTTTTAAATAATTTAATTATAAAGCTGTCAGCAGTTAAAGTTCAATGTGTTTTGGGTAGCGATTACAACCTAGTTTCAAACCCATCAATGGATTGTTTTTCTCAGAAACTAGTACGCTATTCAAATCTCTAATAGCTCTAACTCAAGGCATGAGAGAATTAGGCCTCTGTCCCCAAAACCTTTTTTGTGCCACAGACCGGTTTATGTCTGACAATATTTTCACGGACCGGCCTTTAAGGTGTCACGGATAAATACAACAAAATCAAACCAGTACCAGTACCACAGAAAAAAGAAGATTTATTCATAACACACAGGAAAAGACATAGGGAAACGGAGTTAACATTAAAAATGATTTTAAAAAAATAACGATAAAAACCCTGAAAAACGTAAATTTCACACCCAAGCCTCAACTCTCGTGGCCTGGGGGTTGGGGAATTTAATTTTATTCAACTGTTCATTACTTACTTACTCGAGAATAGGCATGTTTTTGGCTTCACAGACACTCCTCTCACAAATTAAAACTAGCTAGTAATTAAGCTGCTACAATTTCAGATCCTAATCCTATAAAAAATTGATTTGGAGCTCTACCAATCTGAATTTTCCTACTAGGTGGAAATTTAAAGGATATTTGTTAAAAGCCCCGAATGTATTACTTTTATGAATATTAAAATAGACATGTATCAAACTTAAATACCTCCTCACATTCAAATATATGGGAAGCGCTTAAAGCTTATATGAGAGGTCACATATTTCATGTGTCTCATATAAAAACAAACACAAAAGGGAGCAGCGTTTTCAATTAGAAAAAGATATAAGGCCTTTGGAAATAGATCATTTGAGAACAAAACAAGCAGAATTACTTAGTACCATAAAACAAAAATTAATTTTATGTGATGATATGTCAGAACTAGATATCATTATGATGAATTTGGTTGTAAGGTTGCCAAACTACTATTGTGGCAAATCAAAAAGGAAGATACTGAAAGATACATTTACAGTATTAAAACAGATGATGGCAGATATTTAGAAAACCCAAATGAAAGAAATTCAGAATTTCAAAACTATTATCAAGCATTATATATAACTGACCATGACAGTGACCATAATACGTAAATTAACTCCACCAAAGATTAGCACTTCTGATCATGCTAGAGAAAGAAATATCTTGCTGTTAAATCGTTAAAAAACAATAAAGCCCCAGGCCCCGATGGATATCCAATTGAATACTTCAAAACCCATTGTGTAACATTGAGGACACTCACAGAAGAACCCAGGCTAACCTCAAAGCACCCAGAGGTGGCAAACTACAGACTTTGTTTACTTAAGTAGATGTAAAGATACCTGTGTCAAAAAATACTCCAGTAAAAGCTGAAGTACGGAAGCAACTTCTTTACTGTTTACGGCGCTCAATTTTAAATTAGCTGCCACTAAAACCCAACTGAATGTTTTAACTCAACTTATTTTATGAGTCCTCTTATCTGTAAGATTTCATTCATGTGGGAGGTGGAATATTTTCTCTGTATGCATGAAAACTAGGTTGAGTTAAGGTAGCGCTATGACCTGAACTGTTACAACCTCAAGTTATCTGCTACAGGTGATCCTGACTCATGAGTTTGCTGCAAAATGCCAACTTCCCTCTGGTAAGTGTCTCTGCACCTGGCCTGTGTGAAACAGATGAGCTAACATCTGGAGCCGAGCCAGCATCCTTCTACGAAAAAGATGAAACTGCGAAATAAGCTATTTTATCACTCTTTCCTTATGACTTTCTGTGAGGCACATAGAGTGTCGGACACTCGATACACAGTCTTAGGGTGTGGGTGTAATCTTATGTGTGGAATTGTGTTAGCACTCACGCCAAGAGTGAGCCTTGTCAGGACCTGTTATAAGAGACTGCGGTCTAAGTGATCCTGGTAAACAAGCTCAACTAGGATCATGCACACAGACAGTGATACTTGCCATCCTGATGGTGCCTGGATGCTGCTACAATTTCTTTGTTCGTGTTTTTGTGGCCACGCTGAGGTTCAGTGGATTTTACTGATTGCAAGTCACGTCTCCCTTCCAGTCTAAATCACTGAGGAATGAGGGCTCTAGTGACACGACAGCAACTGGAAGAAGATTTCCACAGCAAACTGATATTTTAGCTCAGAAATGAATTATCTTTCAGTTACAGATACGTTGGTTGGTTAATACATCAGCATCTTCAAGGGTAATTATATGAGCAATACTGCAGATTTGTTATTCCATCACATAAATAATCACATTACATGGCAAAAAAATATTTTATTGTAACAAGTACAGCTTGTGGTGTTTTTCCAGTTTCTTGGGGGAAAGTAATTAAAAATAAGTCAGATTTGCTTCAGTTATTTGATTTGAATATGAGATTTTGTTGGGATAAAACTGAGGTTTCCATAGAAAGAAAGAGAAAAATTTTGCTTTCTTAATTTCAGTTTGAAGCCAAAAAAAAGAGTCAGAAAAGTTTGCTTGTACACACTCATCCCTGATCCTTGTGTTTCTTTACATTGTATTGTGTAGTCACGTTGTATACTATTGTACAATAGTACAGTAAGTAGCTTTATAAGTGTTAGGCCCTTTTTTGAAGTATTATTTGTGTCATGAAATGTCTGTGTAAAGCATGCAGGATAGCATCCAAATGCAGACTCATAGGCGAGACTTTAACTAAAAAAACACAGCTTTTATTGCTGAATGGAAAATACTGCAAAGAAAAACTGGGGAATTACAGGAAACTAAACAAACGGAGAAACACACAGCCATGGGGGAGACTGCGACGCAGGACAGAGGGAGACGCAGACATAAATACACACGAGGGCAAATGAGGGAACACAGCTGAAGTTGACACAGACTCACACAATTCACACAATATGACACGGAAACTGGAAGGAAGGAACGCTTGGGGAAACGAGATGGACTAGAGAGAAAACAGAAGGCGATAACGCAATAACAAGGGGAAGGTGAGGAAACAGTTAAGGGGGTCGAGACATAGAGAGAGCGAGGGAGACATGACAGGCTGAGGAAACATGGACGAACATGACCGACAGGGGAGACATGGGATGAAAGACTAGGTGGGGAACATGGGATAAGAAAAGGGAAACAAGACACAAGGACACACACCAAGAGGGTCACAGGGGACAAAGACACAAGGGGAATCTAATAAACAAGGAGCTATAACAGGGAAATATACAATAACCTCAAGACTAACCAAATGAACTTCAATCTAAACCATAAACACAAAATCACATCAAAATACAAGAAAACTCAAAACGCTGGGTTAAATGACCCAGGACCATGACAATTTGCATAAATTAACTAATTTACAGTGGGGCAAAAAAGTATTTAGTCAGCCACCGATTGTGCAAGTTCCCCCACTTAAAATGATGACAGAGGTCAGTAATTTGCACCAGAGGTACACTTCAACTGTGAGAGACAGAATGTGAAAAAAAAATCCATGAATCCACATGGTAGGATTTGTAAAGAATTTATTCGTAAATTAGGGTGGAAAATAAGTATTTGGTCACCTCAAACAAGGAAAATCTCTGGCTCTCACAGACCTGTAACGTCTTCTGTAAGAAGCTTTTCTGTCCCCCACTCGTTACCTGTATGAATGGCACCTGTGTGAACTCATCATCTGTATAAAAGACACCTGTCCACAGCCTCAAACAGTCAGACTCCAAACTCCGCCATGGCCAAGACCAAAGAGCTTTCGAAGGACACCAGGAAAAGTATTGTAGACCTGCACCAGACTGGGAAGAGTGAATCTACAATAGGCAAGCAGCTTGGTGTGAAAAAATCAACTGTGGGAGCAATCATCAGAAAATGGAAGACATACAAGACCACTGATAATCTCCCTCGATCTGGGGCTCCACGCAAGATCTCATCCCGTGGGGTCAAAATGATCATGAGAACGGTGAGCAAAGATCCCAGAACCACACGGGGGGACCTGGTGAATGACCTGCAGAGAGCTGGGACCAAAGTAACAAAGGTCACCATCAGTAACACACTACAACGGCAGGGAATCAAATCCCGCAGTGCCAGACGTGTTCCGCTGCTGAAGCCAGTGCATGTCCAGGCCCGTCTGAAGTTTGCCAGAGAGCACATGGATGATACAGCAGAGGATTGGGAGAATGTCATGTGGTCAGATGAAACCAAAGTAGAACTTTTTGGTATAAACTCAACTCGTCGTGTTTGGAGGAAGAAGAATACTGAGTTGCATCCCAAGAACACCATACCTACTGTGAAGCATGGGGGTGGAAACATCATGCTATGGGGCTGTTTTTCTGCCAAGGGGACAGGACGACTGATCCGTGTTAAGGACAGAATGAATGGGGCCATGTATCGTGAGATTTTGAGCCAAAACCTCCTTCCATCAGTGAGAACTTTGAAGATGAAACGAGGCTGGGTCTTCCAACATGACAATGATCCAAAACACACCGCCCGGGCAACAAAGGAGTAGCTCCGTAAGAAGCATTTGAAAGTCCTGGAGTGGCCTAGCCAGTCTCCAGACCTCAACCCCATAGAAAATCTGTGGCGGGAGTTGAAAGTCCGTGTTTCTCGGCGACAGCCCCACAATATCACTGCTCTCGAGAAGATCTGCATGGAGGAATGGGCCAAAATACCAGCTACTGTGTGTGCAAACCAGGGGCCTGTTCTTCGTACCTCGCTAAGTAAGTTAGCTGGATTAGATTGTTGACGATTTTGCGTGATCCTGGATCGTTCGGTTCCCCGAAGCCCATCCGGGACTTGCTGTCATAGCAACAGAGCCGTAAGCGTAAACCTGCTCGGGAGCAGGTTTACTTTATGTAAACAGGATTAGATCGCGGCCACGCAGGTATGTCCGCTTCATTTATACGAAAGCAACAGCGATATTCCACCACTGTTTCACCATAAATAAATAACATCAATGTAACTAAAGATAATGCAGCACTTGATCCTTTTATTGATGTCACACAGATACATACAGGTCATTTCCTAAAAAAGGGAAATGTACTATTAACATTCTATTACATGTATGTGATTATTACAGATGTAATTCATATTTCAGAGTAGTAATTGTAAATTACTTCGTGTAATCAAGATGAGAGACCACGGCTATAAAAGCGAAGGTGGATTTGGGAAGCCTGTCGCAGCCATGTCCTGTCCGTATACGCGACCAACCCATTGCGGAAGGTGCAAGATTGATAAGGAGAGTCCTCAGAATTCAGCGTATATTGCGGGATAGACAGGATCCTTTAGCTCAGCGCGACAGTGTGCTCATTGAGAGATATCGATATTCCCGTGAGGGTATTATTTACTTAACCAACTTGTTGACGAGGGGGTGCAGGACCACCACCTGTCTTTTTTTCCTCTGCCCTTTTCTTGGTTGCTGTTATGAACAAACTAACAGAGTATTACAGGCCAGTATTACCTTGCCAAGAGACGAAAAGCAATCTAAGAGATAAATATTACCATTCTGTAGAATACTCCTGTATTCCACTTTTACTTGTTCCCATGTTCTTGTGGGTCCTGTTGTGGCTCTAATGTGAAAGGGGATATAATATAACATATTATAATATAATATAATGCCATATGATATTGGACAATATAGTGTCATATGATAGATCTACCCTACCGCCTACTGGTGTTGGCCAGAGGGGCCGATGGCGCGATATGGCAGCCTGGCTACAACCGTAGCTGCCTCCACCAGTGTGTGAATGTGGGAGTGAATGAATAGTGGTATCGTACAGCACTTTGGGTGCCTTGGAAAGCGCTATATAAACCCAATCCATTATTATTATTATTATTATTATTAAATTACCTACGAGTTTGATTTGTCAGCAACTTTCTGCCAGCCCCTCTCTCCTTGCTTTTGCAGCCTTTGCAGTGTTCTCTTGCGTTTTCATTAAACTCTGAAACTCCTGAAATCCCTCACTCATGAGTTCTTGCTCTGCTGCCGGAAAATACCGAGCGCGCTCCTTCGACATTTTCGCCGACCAATCAGCGGGTTGCCGATCAATGTTTCTACTATCGATGCGTAGCCCCTTTTACGACACCCAGTGATGTCACATTACTGCGTCCAGCTGTACTAATCGTCAACAGCAGGTGTGTTCGGGGAACCGGATTAGCGAGCTCACGGTTAGCGCGATGGTTTGGTCTTAGATGTGTCATTTGATCTTGGATGTAGTAAGCGACGTACGAAGAACAGGCCCCTGGTAAAGACCTATAGTAAACGTTTGACCTCTGTTATTGCCAACAAAGGTTATGTTACAAAGTATTGAGTTGTATTTTTGTTATTGACCAAATACTTATTTTCCACCCTGATTTACGAATAAATTCTTTACAAATCCTACCATGTGGATTCATGGATTTTTTTTTCACATTCTGTCTCTCACAGTTGAAGTGTACCTCTGGTGCAAATTACTGACCTCTGTCATCATTTTAAGTGGGGGAACTTGCACAATCGGTGGCTGACTAAATACTTTTTTGCCCCACTGTATGTATATATATATATATATATATATATATATATATATATATATATATATATATATATATATATATTAGGGGTGCAACGATACACAAAATTCACGGTTCGGTTCGGTTCGATACTTTGGTGTCACGGTTCGATATTTTTTCGATACAAAGAAAATGTTCATGCCTTTTTAATTTTTCATTTATTAAAATTATAAATTTATATTTTAACTCAAAAGTACAGTTTTTAAATTTAACCCTAACCCTTGTGCGTGTTTTTTATTTTGACAGCGAATGCGCACCTGCGGACCACTTATGTGCAGCCCTGGTTATATAGTTCGTCATATTGCAGCCACAGAAATTATTTTGTCCATGAAACCATAAAGCTGCACTTTCTTTTTGCCTTATAGTCTGATTTGTCATAACTTCTCAGTTTTGTGGTAAGCTTTTCTTTGGCTGTCACTTCTTCACCCTGACCTGTCTTATTTGGCTCAGCAGAACTAAAATATATATATCCTGCTGCTTTTACACACGCACTCACATAAGCTCAGCGATTCTCTGCGCAATCAACCTCTCACATGTTTAAGCTTGCTGTGGGAGATTTCACTTGTCATGTTTGCATAGTAAGCTAACGATTAATAAGACGATGTCAGAGGAATTGGTGCGCAAATTATCATCACTCACAGATCAGTGCTGTCGCTCTCTATACACAGTTCGCACGATTGCAAAGTGAAAGCAAAAAAACAAGCGCAAATTCAAACGCGATTTCAATATGTCACATATTGACAGTGGCTCACAGATGCCAATGACATAATTACCCAGCTACATTTCTGAAAGAATGCAAAAGCATTGACATATATTTTTCCTTCCTACAATAGCCCGACGGGCAGGGCAGAGATAGATTTTGGTAGCCCGACTGAAAAAAATCGCTAGCTCCAGGACGTCGGGCTAGCGATATTGCAAGCCCTGTATCTGATTGAGGAATCACTCATCTTTGGAAAAGAGAGTTTATTACAGAGAAATGTCTCTTTCCAAAATAAAAGCTATACTATCCGCTTCTTCTGGGCTATATTCTCAGCAGCATAAGGAGAATCATGTGCTAACAGCTGTCTAAATGACTCGGCTAAAGTTAGTAGCATGCTTGTTGTTTTGGTCTTTGCACTAGGATGATGTCGGTGTAAATGTGCAGTCATATTCGTTGTGTTCCCACTAGTGCTTTCAGGTTAATCTCGTTGAAATGACCTTAACGCCACAACACGGCAAATCTCCGTTAACGAGCTACCGCCGATCGCCCCGTGTGTGGGGCTAGACAGCCAACACGTTAACGAGCTAACTGCGCTAACACACTAGCTCCCACCCATGTAATTGAGCATTGCATGGCACATCCAACATACTGTTTTACTTTAGTCCATGACTCGCTTACCTTCAGGGTCATACGTCACATGAAAACCAAAATAATTCCAAACGCCAGATCTGAATGAGGGTGGGGGAGGTCCATGTGTCTTGCTAGCTTGCCCTGCGCTCTTCCTTCTGACTATGCTGTCTGTGTTGAGCGCTCAGTGGATCTGCGCTCGACAGTGCAGCCTAGGCGGAGTAGTCGAACGCAGATTCACTGAGCGCTCAACACAGACAGCATCGTCGGAAGGAAAGTTGATAAAATAAATTACAAATGTTGTATTGTTCGATACATATGCGTACCGAACCGAAAGCACTGTATCGAACGGTTCAATATCGATACGAATATCGTTGCACCCCTAATATATATATATATATATATATATATATATATATATATATATATATATATATATATATATATATATAACACCCAGCACGCCCCTGCGGGCGGTTTATCCTTCAAGCTCGGGTCCTCTTCCAGAGGCCTGGGAGCTTGAGGGTCCTGCGCAGTATCTTAGCTGTTCCCAGGACTGCGCTCTTCTGGACAGAGATCTCCGATGTTATACCCGGGATCTGCTGGAGCCACTCGCCTAGCTTGGGAGTCACCGCACCTAGTGCTCTGATTAGCACGGGGACCACCGTTACCTTCACCCTCCACATCCTCTCGAGCTCTTCTCTGAGCCCTTGGTATTTCTCCAGCTTCTCGTGTTCCTTCTTCCTGATATTGCTGTCATTCGGAACCGCTATATATATATTAGGGGTGCAACGATATTCGTATCGATATTGAACCGTTCGATACAGTGCTTTCGGTTCGGTACGCATATGTATCGAACAATACAAAATTTGTAATTTATTTTATCAACTTTCCTTCTGACGATGCTGTCTGTGTTGAGCGCTCAGTGAATCTGCGTTCGACTACTCCGCCTAGGCTCGACAGTGCAGCCTAGGCGGAGTAGTCGAATGCAGATTCACTGAGCGCTCAACACAGACAGCATCGTCAGAAGGAAGAGCGCAGGGCAAGCTAGCGAGACAGAAGTTAAGCTCTCCTTGCAACATGGACCTCCCCCACCCTCATTCAGATCTGGCGTTTGGAATTATTTTGGTTTTCATGTGACGTATGACCCTGAAGGTAAGCGAGTCATGGACTAAAGTAAAACAGTATGTTGGATGTGCCATGCAATGCTCAATTACATGGGTGGGAACTAGTGTGTTAGCGCAGTTAGCTCGTTAACGTGTTGGCCGTCTAGCCCCATGCACGGGGCGATCAGGGGTAGGTCGTTAACGGAGATTTGCCGTGTTGTGGCTTTAAGGTCATTTCAACGAGATTAACCTGACAGCACTAGTGGGAACACAATGAATATGACTGCACATTTACGCCGACATCATCCTAGTGCAAAGACAAGTGGAAGCAGACAAAAAACAAGCAAGCATGCTACTAACTTTAGCCGAGTCATTTAGACAGCTGTTAGCACATGATTCTCCTTATATGTTTAATATGCTGCTGAGAATATAGCCCAGAAGAAGCGGATAGTATAGCTTTTATTTTGGAAAGAGACATTTCTCTGTAATAAACTCTCTTTTCCAAAGATGAGTGATTCCTCAATCAGATACAGGGCTCGCAATATCGCTAGCCCGACGTCCCGGGGCTAGCGATTTTTTCAGTCGGGCTACCAAAATCTATCTCTGCCCTGCCCGTCGGGCTATTGTAGGAAGAAAAAATATATGTCAATGCTTTTGCATTCTTTCAGAAATGTAGCTGGGTAATTATGTCATTGGCATCGGTGAGGCACTGTCAATATGTGACATATTGAAATCGCGTTTGAATTTGCGCTTGTTTTTTTGCTTTCACTTTGCAATCGTGCGAACGGTGTATAGAGAGCGACAGCACTGATCTGTGAGTGATGATAATTTGTGCACCAATTCCTCTGACATCGTCTTATTAATTGTTAGCTTACTATGCAAACATGACAAGTGAAATCTCCCGCAGCAAGCTTAAACATGTGAGAGGTTGATTGCGCAGAGAATCGCTGAGCTTATGTGAGTGCGTGTGTAAAAGCAGCAGGATTTATATTTGACTATGATGACCTGGATGACTGAGAACCTTCACAGACAGATATATATTTTAGTTCTGCTGAGCCAAATAAGACAGGTCATGGTGAAGAAGTGACAGCCAAAGAAAAGCTTACCACAAAACAGAGAAGTTATGACAAATCAGACTATAAGGCAAAAAGAAAGTGCAGCTTTATGGTTTCGTGGACAAAAGAATTTCTGTGGCTGCAATATGACGAGCTAAATAACCAGGGCTGCACATAAGTGGTCCGCAGGTGCGCATTCGCTGTCAAAATAAAAAACACGCACAAGGGTTAGGGTTAAATTTAAAAACTGTACTTTTGAGTTAAAATATATATTTATAATTTTAATAAATGACAAATTAAAAGGGCATGAACATTTTTTTTGTATTGAAAAAATATCGAACCGTGACACCAAAGTATCGAACCGAACCGAACTGTGAATTTTGTGTATCGTTGCACCCCTAATATGTATATATATATATATACAGCTGGATAGCGTAGTGGTTAGACTACACGCCTTTGGAACAGAGGATCGCAAGTTCGATTCCTGCCTGGGGCGTCTGTATCCAGTAAGGGTCCTAAGGCTAGACCCCCTATGCTAAGCAAGCCTACCGCAGACATGAGCGAGACAGATAAATATGAAGGCATGCCGGCTCGGACGCATCAGGTGTTGAGGAACCAGGGCACCCTGACGAAAAGTGGGCTACTGGAACAAGAAGGCATCGGTGGGCAAGAGACGAAAACAGGGCGTTGTTGGAATGCTACTATGCAAGTAACCCTGGCGGAAGGGGCTACATGAATAGGATGAGGGACCTATGGATTCTTCGATACCCAACATCCACAATGACGGCGAAACAACTAGTAGCTCAGTGTTCCAACATTCGAAAGAAGGGACTGCTCTCACAGCTAGAGATTGACGAGGTACAACACAAATGCTACGGCAAGGAGGAGTCAGGACGCCAGGTCAGGGGGGCGATATCATCACCCCCACCCGAGATTGGGTACATAGCCCCAAGTACGATAGGAGAAGGATCGTTGAGTGCGAGAGGAACTGACCTGAAAAATAGGATCATGGCCAAGCTTGAAACCTGGATCCCCCGTAGCCGGTTACCAAGATTACGTGAAGTACCCTCAGAAGGTCTGCTAGATGATGTTAATGCAGCACTACGGGCAATACCTACAACCACGATTACCAACACTAACAAGCTGATCTACAATATGGCAGCAGTGATCAGTGAGATGCTTGGCTACAAGTTGAACAGCGACAAGGGGCAGTACCCTCCATGGAGAAGGAGGCTAGAGGGCAAGATCAAAGTAGCACGGAGGGAGGTTAGCCAACTAACGGAGTTGCAGAAAGGTGCGACAAATAAGGTACCTAAGAAATACAGCAAGCTGTCCATACCTGAGGCCCTGGAAAATGCCAAGCAAAGACTCACAGCCTTGGCCAGCCGCTTGAGGAGGTACACCAGAGAGATAGAAGGCAGGAGAATAAACCAGCTGTTCTCCACAGAACCAGCAAAGGTGTACTCTCAGTGGCAAGGGAACAATAAGAGAACAGCACCACCAAGGCTGGAGACGGAGCAATACTGGAAGAGCATATGGGAGAAGGACGCAACCCATAACGGCAATGCTCAGTGGCTAGAGGATCTGAGGGCAGACCACAGCGACCTCCCTGAACAGGGTCCAGTAACCATCACAGTGGCAGATATCCAAGAAAGGGTCTCCAGTATGAAGAGTTGGACAGCACCAGGGCCCGACATGGTTCACGCCTACTGGCTGAAGAAGCTGACTGCACTCCACGAGCGTCTGGCAGCACAAATGAACCAGCTGCTAGTTAACGAGAGACACCCGGAATGGCTAACTGAAGGCCGGACGGTCCTGATCCCCAAGGACCCCAAGAAGGGACCGGTCCCCTCCAACTACCGACCAATAACCTGCCTCAGTACTACATGGAAGCTCCTGTCAGGCATCATATCGGCTAAGATGAACAGGCACATGGGTCAATACATGAGCGGGACACAGAAAGGAATTGGCAAGAAAAACAGAGGCGCAAAACACCAGCTACTGGTAGACAGAACAATCAGCCGAGACTGCAAGACCAGACTGACCAACCTGTGCACTGCCTGGATTGATTACAAGAAGGCCTATGACTCAATGCCCCACAGCTGGATACTGGAATGCCTAGAATTGTACAAGATCAATGGGACCCTAAGAGCCTTCATCAGGAACTCAATGGGGATGTGGCGTACAACACTAGAGGCCAACTCCAAGCCCATAGCACAAATCACCATCAAGTGCGGGATCTACCAAGGAGATGCTCTGTCCCCACTGCTGTTCTGCATAGGCCTGAACCCCCTCAGTGAGATCATTAACAAGACTGGCTACGGATACCGACTACGGAACGGAGCAGTTGTCAGCCACCTCCTGTACATGGATGACATCAAGCTGTATGCCAAGAGTGAACGAGACATCGATTCACTGATCCACACTACCAGGCTATACAGCAATGACATTGGAATGTCGTTCGGACTGGAGAAGTGTAGTCGGATGGTAACAAAGAGAGGGAAGGTAGTCAGAACTGAGGGGATTGAACTACCAGAAGGCAACATTGCAGACATAGAGGACAGTTACAAGTACTTGGGGATCCCGCAGGCGAATGGGAACCATGAAGAGGCCGCTAGAAAAGCTGCAACCACCAAGTACCTGCAGAGGGTCAGGCAAGTCCTGAGGAGTCAGCTGAATGGTAAGAACAAGATCCGGGCCATCAACACGTACGCCCTGCCCGTGATCAGGTACCCTGCTGGGGTAATAGGCTGGCCAAAGGAGGAGATAGAAGCCACTGACATAAAGACAAGAAAGCTCCTTACCATGCATGGAGGGTTTCACCCCAAGTCCAGCACCCTGAGGCTGTACGCTAAGCGGAAGGAAGGGGGCCGGGGACTGGTGAGTGTCAGCACCACAGTCCAGGATGAGACAACGAACATCCAAGAATACATTGGGAAGATGGCCCCAACTGACCGAGTGCTCAGTGAATACCTCAGGCAGCAGAAACCCAAGAAAGAGGAGGGAGACGAGGAACCATCATGGAAGGACAGGCCCCTGCACGGTATGTACCACCGGCAGATAGAGGAGGTGGCTGATATCCAGAAATCCTACCAGTGGCTGGACAAAGCTGGACTGAAAGACAGCACAGAGGCACTAATCATGGCAGCACAAGAACAAGCTCTGAGTACAAGATCCATAGAGGCTGGGGTCTATCACACCAGGCAAGACCCCCGGTGCAGGCTGTGTAAAGATGCCCCAGAGACAATCCAGCACATAACAGCAGGGTGCAAGATGCTAGCAGGCAAGGCATACATGGAACGCCATAACCAAGTGGCCGGCATAGTGTACAGGAACATCTGTGCCGAGTATAACCTGGAAGTCACGAGGTCAAAATGGGAGATGCCCCCAAGGGTGGTGGAGAATGACCGAGCTAAGATCCTGTGGGACTTCCAGATACAGACGGACAAAATGGTGGTGGCTAACCAACCGGACATAGTGGTGGTAGACAAACAGAAGAAGACGGCCGTAGTGATCGATGTAGCGGTTCCGAATGACAGCAATATCAGGAAGAAGGAACACGAGAAGCTGGAGAAATACCAAGGGCTCAGAGAAGAGCTCGAGAGGATGTGGAGGGTGAAGGTAACGGTGGTCCCCGTGGTAATCGGAGCACTAGGTGCGGTGACTCCCAAGCTAGGCGAGTGGCTCCAGCAGATCCCGGGAACAACATCGGAGATCTCTGTCCAGAAGAGCGCAGTCCTGGGAACAGCTAAGATACTGCGCAGGACCCTCAAGCTCCCAGGCCTCTGGAAGAGGACCCGAGCTTGAAGGATAAACCGCCCGCAGGGGCGTGCTGGGTGTTCAGATGCAAAACAATGATGTCAAACATCAACGACCTCAGTTACACAAATAATAATGAAAGCATGACTGTGTTTTTACACTACGTCCACACAGAAAACTGCTCAGAAATCAAGAAAATAATCATTAAGGAATTGCAACGAGGAGTATCTTATTGTTGTCCATCCCTTGTTAAACAATATTAAATACAAAAAAGCTAAACATGACTTAAAAACTTTATAAATAATCACAAATAAAAGTCGAGATATTCATATAAAATAAGATGATGATTTTAATATTTAAATAATATTGCATTTTGACTTTGATTTACTGTCATATAGTTGAATATTTTGTAAAACTAACCTACTGAACCATTCGCCTCTGTCAGTGCGCCCCAGGGTGGCTGTGGCTACAATGTAGCTTGCCATCACCAGTGTGTGAATGTGTGTGTGAGTGGGTGAATGACTGGATGTGTAAAGCGCTTTGGGGTCCATAGGGACTAGTAAAAGCGCTATACAAATACAGGCCATTTACCATTAATGTGCAGTGTTCACTTTATGCCCAGATCACGCCTTTTATTTTACATATCAATGGTAAGGTGCTTTAAAAGATTCATGCAACCTAAATCCACTTCAGTCAGAGTAGAAATCTTTGGAAATCTTATTTTAGATGGAACATTTTTATTGATTCTGCAATTTGTTTAATTTTGCTGTTGGACATACACTGAAGTGCCCTTTGTCATACGGCTCCTGGGAGATCATTTCTATAGAACTGAACGCACTCTATTCATGGTTTCCTGCGACTCCGTGACAAGAAAGTTAATTAACCCTGAAAGGGTCCAGTCACCTTAGACAATTAAATTAGAATTTGTCAGGTTATGTAAATATGTGCACGTGAGTTATGTGGAGATTTTAATGGTTAAATGGACACTGATCTATCAGTTGAATCTATTCACAAAGACAGGCAAATAAAGAGAGATAAATAAAATAGAAATAAGTAGATGTAGACTACAATGTTAGTAGGATACATCTAAACTATATTGCCAAACGTATTCACTCATCTGCTTTCACACTTGAGTGGCAATCCCATTCTTAATCCAAGGGGTTTAATATGATGTTGGCCTCAGCTATGTGGGAAGACTTTTCACATGATTTAGAAGTGTTTGTGAGAACTTTTGACCATTCCAGAAGCACATTTGTGAGGTCAGACACTGAAGTTGAATGAGTCAAGTTCTTCCACACCAAACTCACTCATCCATGTTTTTGGACCTTGCTTTGCTCACTGGTGCGGAGTAATGTTGGAACAGTACGGTGAACATCCCCAAACTGTTCACCAAATTATAGGCTTTAATTGTAAATCATTGCATTGGTCTAGCACAGGTGTGGGGAACTCCAGGCCTCAAGTGCCAGGTCCTGCAGGTTTTAGAGATCAACCTGGGTTGATCATTTAAATCAGCTGTGTTAGATCAAGGACCAGTGTTGGGACTAACGCGTTATTAAGTAACGCGTTACAGTAACTACGTTATTATTGTGGTAATGAGCACGGTAACTAGTTATTATGCCAAAATCAGGAACGTGTTAATTGTTACTGGGGTTTAGATAGGGTCGTTATTCGTTACTTCGTGTGGTGGCTATCACGGAGCTTCCACAGATTCAGTAACATTAGCAAGTGGTGGAGGCCAGCAGATGGATGAGGGAAAGGGGAGGCAGGAGGAGAGACCCGAAGCGGCCGCCGGTCCGAGTGTCAGGTGAACTGAACTTCAGGTAAGAAGTTATGACCTGCAGTCTATCTGGGTCAGATATAAACCAAGTTTAGGTGGAGTTTATTTTCGTTATGCTGAATTTTTTGTACTGGGTACTAGCTAGCATGACGGAGTTTCTATACAGTTGGGTGGATGCTATGATGTTGATGTTGAACTTTATTTTATTCAAAAGGTTAATTATTAGAGTTGCCAACCGTCCCCTAAAAAACGGAATCGTCTGGTATTCAGAGAAAATATTACACGTTTCGTATTGAGGTGAAAAGGAACAGTTTGTCCCGGACTTCAGCTACAATGAAAAAGACACAAAGCTGGAGTTATTCTGTGTCTTTGCTGCACAGCTGCCTCTTCTTCTCTCATTCTCTCCCCCTCCCTCTCCCGTTTCTACTTCAATCATGAAACTGATCAATGATCAGCTGATCGGCTTTTCTCTCTTGCTTGTTTATCGCCCACTTTGCGCCAGAAAGAAGAAACCAGCGGAGGTCGCGGTAAACAACAGCAGCAAGTTTAAGCTTGGTCAGCTGTTGTTAGAATTTATTTAATATTACTTTCTAGTATCAGCTGATGTTTGCTGGAGCCACAGCTGTAAATGCTGCTGGTCATGATGTCGGTTTGGATATGTGGTGAGAGGGAAATATGAAGATGAAACCAGGAGATGTCCTTACTGAATCATCAGAGCTGAACAGGTGATGGACAAACAGGTTCACCTTTTAGGTGACATGAATGAGCTGAAGGGAAGTTATAAACTGTTTCTGAGAGACAAATAACACCAGGATCCTTTTCGGTGTAGCTGACAGCTGGTAACTGTGCAGGGGCGGGTCTAGCAAAGTGTTGCCAGGGGGGCAGGTAGGGCATTAACAGGGAAAGGGGGGCATTAAGGAATACTTTTCTTTCTTATTCTCATTTAAAATATCTAGCTTTTTAAAAATAATTATCTGAATCTTACAACAAACGATTGATAGATTGATGCATTTATACCATCAGAACAGTGTACATCACTGTCACAACAGTGTTTATTTTCATTCAAAGGCTTCATGATTTTTCCCATAATGTTGGGGCGGTCTCTAGTCAAAATGACGATTTTTTTGTCCCAGTCCAGCCCTGTATGCAGCTCATCTGCAGTCTGGTGTTACCTACATCTTCCTATTCGGAAGGCAGAATTTCCGAGTTCTGAGTACAATCGAAAGCACCACGACTGCAGTTTTTGTGTTGGATGTAAAAAGCGCACATGACGCTGTGACGTAGGCTAGAATCATGGCAGCGGTCAACGACAGTCCAGGCGTGGGATTTCTCTCGTGGAAATATGCACATTATTTTTTCCTTTCTATTGGTAGGTGGCACAGTGCACTTGTGGCAAGTAAGCAAGCTAGAAGACTGGCAAAGTTATGGAAGCACACATTAACAAGAGAATTCTGAGTAAAACCATAGTTACTTTCCCTAGTAACTAGTTACTTTGAAAGTAACGAGAAGTAACTGAGTTACTTTTGATAGAAGTAACTAGTAATGTAACTTACTAATTTAAAGTAACTTACCCAACACTGTCAAGGACACATCTAAAACCCTTCAGGCCTGCAATTGGGCCAGTCCTGGTAGAACAGATAAACACCCATAAAAACATTTAGGGTGAATTGTATTACAACAGACAGTTTTCCCCACTGTGACTTATATCAGAGCAGTGGCGTCGTTAGGCCTATTTTAGGGGTGCTGAAGCCTCCCTAAACTATTCTTAAGCCCCCCTAAATAATTTGGTGTTTTTTTTTTTTCTGTTTTTTTTTTTTTTTTTACAGAACTTGCAGACAAATTCAATATAAAGATGCAGGAATATGAGTTTAAATAAATAATAATATAAACCTGTCGCTTTCACATAAATATGATCATAACTCGGTTGGTCCCTTTCACTTTACACTGTTAAGGTAGCGTCAGTGCTTCGTTATCCAATCCGTTCCAGTTGTTCACAGGGGACATCCACATTACTGAAAATCCAGTCCTCGTTTTCACTGCTACTTTACACTCCGCTGCGGACACACTAGCGTACATGCTGCAAACAGCAAGAAAACATGGATATACGCAGGTTTTTCAAGAAAGTAAGTCTTCATCACTGGCTGGTAGTAACAATTAGTTAGCTCCAGCTAACAGCAGAGAGTCCCATGTAAATAATGAACCAGGTGCTTCCCATTTTGATAAATAAAAACCTGGCTAGTGCACTAAGTTAAATTGTTAGCATAATGTTAATTTCTGTCACTCGTTTTAGTTCTGAAAAATCGAGCTGAGCTCATTCAGGTTATCATCAGTGGAAATAATAATAATCACTCCTCCATCCCCATTAACCTGTAGGAGTCAGGGCAGAGGAGCACAGAGAGTGAGAGGGGAGAGACCTCTACTGGAGAGGTGAGTCAAAGATTTCACAGGATGGAGTCATTTGTGATGCAGATAGTCTGATTAGAATTTTATGGAACTCAATATGGATATGAAATATGAAACATTTCAGTCACGGTGCAACACATATTTTTGAGGGATCTATTTTTGGGAGCAACAAATTACTGTGGCATGTGAGCAGAAGTCATGATATTAGCAATTTACATTACATTTCAGTAATATAAATTTAATGTTTTAATGTATCTTGAAGGGTGAGGCAGAATGAGAGGCTGAGGGAGAAAAAGGTCAACAGGCAAGTTCAAGTCAGAGAGAGCAAGGAGAGACAGAGGAGATGCAGCAAATGGATTGAGAAGCAGAGGAAGATCAAGTTATTACAGAGAGAGGAGAGCAAACAGGCCAAGAGAGGGAAAATGATGAAGCAGCTGCAGCAACTCATTCTACTACAGGGTTTGATTTAGGTGACAAAGACACAGGGCCCAGACAGGTAAAGCTGAAGAGCTGTCCACATGATACTTTTGGTACACAGAAGTGAGCATTTAACCACAGCTGGTTTGAAAAGCACAACTGGTTAGAATATTCAGTCAACCAGAATGCAGCTTTCTGCTTCCCATGTAGAGTGTTTGGCAAAAACATCAAACATGATAGTTTGGTCAGTAGCGGTTGCAGGAACTGGAAGAAAGCTTTAGTCATCTTTGGCAAGCATGAGATGGCTCAAGCACATAAGGACAGTGTTGTTACATGGATCGGCTAGCAGGGAAGTAGCAAACAGGGAAACGTTGCACAGATGATAGCAACTGCAAATGTGAGTGAGATAGTCGAAAGAAGAGAGTATCTCAGACGAATTGTTGCAGTCACCTCTATGTTAGGGAGACAGGGACTCCCTTATCATGGCCATGATGAAGGTGAAGACAGCCCAAACAGAGGGAATTTTCTTGCATGCATAGAGCTTTTGAAGCAGTTTGATCCTTTTCTTCAAAAACATAATCCCCCCATCAAATGCACAGTAAGCTCTGAATGGTTTAGGACCAAAATACATCAATGACCTCCTGACCCAGTATGAACCATCCAGATCCCTCAGGTCATCTGGATCCGGTCTTTTATCAGTTCCCAGAGTCAGAACCAGACACGGAGAAGCTGCATTCAGCTTTTATGCTCCTTATATCTGGAACAAACTCCCAGAAAGCCTCAGATCAGCTGAAACACTCAGTTTATTTAAATCCAGGTTGAAGACTCACCTGTTCTCAGCTGCATTTGAATAAAGCACCAAATCCACACTTTAAGCTTAAATTTCAAAACTTACATTTAACTACTGATTTTATCTACTGTTCTGATTTTATCTGTTTTGATTTTATATACTGTTGTTTGTTTGTTTGTTTGTTTGTTAATTAGTTAGTTAGTTTATTTGCTTGTTTTAATCAATTTTAAATCATGCTTTTTATTTGTTCTTGTTTCTAATGTCTCTGTAAAGCACTTTGAATCACCTTGCTGTTGAATTGTGCTATACAAATAAACTTGCCTTGCCTTGCCTTGCCTATATCTTGCCAACATCCCAGAATGACATGATTGACTGTTGTGCCCAGGAAGTTAGTAGTGTCATTGTATCTGAAATGACAAAGTCTAAAGTCTATGCCATCATGGCAGATGAGGCAAGGGATGAAAAGGCAGAACAGTTAGCTGTTTGTGTCAGGTACGTGTCAGAGGGGCAGTTAAGGAGCATTTCCTTGCACTAGCAGAGATAAAATCATTTGATGCCCAGTCCATTGCAAATGAGATTCAGCAGCAGATCCAAAACAATGGTCTTGCAGAGCTTAAGTGTGTAGCACAAACATATGATGGTGCAGCCGTTATGAGTGGCTCCACTGGAGGTGTACAAGCACATTTTAGAAGGCTCCATCCTGAGGCTAGCTATGTGCATTGTTATGCTCATCAACTCAACCTGCTTTTGTGCAATACTTGCAAGGCTGTCCCAGAGGCTGTGGAACTTTTCAGCTTGTTGGAGTGTGTGTATTCTTTCTTCAGCACCTCCCTAGTCAATCATCATAAGTTCATGGAGACTCAGGCAAAGCTTGGATTGACAAAAACTGAGCTTGTGCAACTTTCAAACACTCGCTGGGCATGTCAGTTGTGATCAATCAGTGCAGTTCTTGAGACATTGCCTGCCATTTTGGAGTGCCCATCTGCACCCATAGCTGTTGGTCTCAGAGCAAAGCTCTACAAGTTCTCAGCAGTCTATGCACTACTGATGTTTCAGTTGATTCTGTCTGTAACCGAAGGACTCCACCAATTCCTGCAGAAAGAGACTTTAGACCTGGCAGAAGCTTTTATCTGCAAACAAGCTGTGTGTGACACACTTAAGGGCAAACACTCAGATGCATTTGCTACAGAGCTGTATGAGAAAACCAAGGCCCTGTGCAACACCCACAGTATCTCTGAACCAGGTGCCAAGACAAGGCACAAACAGAGGAAAATGGAGGATTTTGTCCTGGAGGCAACTGTGGGTTCACGCACTGAATTGAACAACTCAGACACATTGAAAAGAGAGTTACTTTTCCCTTGTGTGGATCGGATGGTTGGCGAGCTTGATCAAAGATTTTGCAGTGTAGATGCAGGGCTGCTAAAAGGCATCCAGGCATGGAGTCCTAAATCTGAGAACTTCTTGAGTGAACCTCACTTGAATGAACTTGCAAAGCACTACAGACTTGACCTGAAAAAAGAGGAGGTTCTGGTGGCTAGAAACTTTCTGACCCGGAAAATACAGGCTGGATGTCCACCCAAAAATATGTTGTCTGTGTACAACCTCCTTGATTCAGACATGTTTCCCTCTCTGAAGGCAACCATCCAAGTTGCCCTAACAGTGCCTGTCAGCAGCTGCTCGTGCGAAAGATCCTTTAGTGCACTGTGTTGGCTGCACTGTGTTGGCTGCACTCCTGGCTGCGTCAAACAATGGGTCAGAAAAGACTTCACAGTCTTGCAGTCATGTCTACTGAAAAAGACACGCTTCAGCATCTGAGACACAACAGAGTGATTGACCGATTTGCCACTCTTAAAAACAGACGTCATCCTTTGATGCTTCCACCCACCAAGTAACTGGTGATTGCAGCCATAAAAATGATGTACTTTTTTATTTTCAGTTTTTTTCTTGTTATTGATGCAGCAAACACATTTCCTCTGTTTTCTTGTTGTCCTGTATTATAAAACAGACTGAAATAAAACATGATTTTCGTTCCACTTCTCATGTGTACATCACTTTGTATTGGTCTTTCATATGGAGTTCCAATAACATTGATTTATGTTTGTGGCTGTAATGTGACAAAATGTGGAAAAGTTCAAGGGGGCCGAATACTTTTGCAAGCCACTGTAGGACAGAAAAGCTGCAGAACTTGAATCTGGCTGTCAAGTGTGCAAAATGACTGAAGGGCATGTGATGACTGAAGGCCAAGTTTACAGACACACGCATGCTAAGAAGACAAAATGGGTGTAGAGAGCAAACAAACTTCTGTTGTAATCTTTTTCACACTCCATGTGAAGCATTCTTTCAGGTGAGAGCTCGGTCTCTGACTATGACAGACAATCCACATTCCAAGCTCAAACCAGTGTGCTTTTTGTTGGCATGGGCACTATGAATTCAACCCTCAGGTGAGACCTTCAGAGCTAAGCACTGATGTATAGTCCTGAGTCTTCTGGGGAAGAAAATTCAGAAAAAGCTTAAACTGAGGTTTGTGAAATTGTGTACACAAATCGCGAAATGCGACCACTGGATAGATTATTTGACTCCTTGTGACTTTATCCAGAGGTGCAAGAGAAGATCAGTCTAATTCACATGAACCAAACTGAATCCAAAACACGGAACTTTTTGACACCAACTGAAACTGTTTTACTTTTTAATTGTTCCTGAAATTCCAGAAATCATGGTCTGTCTTTCAAAAGGACAACTTGTCACATCTGGGATGGCTGGTGTGTTTGAGGAGCAGACCAGAAGCAGGAAAAATAAGGGACAAAACTGAAGTTGAACAAAAAGTGAGCCTTTTATTCTGGCTGTTAGAAAAACGTAGAAACAACATGGCAATGGTGAAAACTAAATTATAATCTAAACTGGGAAAGCTAAAGCTAGACAGGGAAAACTCTACATACAAACCTAAAACATGTTCATGAACCTGAGAAAACCTAGACTTGAGATGACATGAAATCCAGGAACATGAGATGAACTAAACAGACGACCTGACAATGAACAGAGGGAGACAGAGGAGTCAAATACACCGAAGGGTGGAAACACCTGGGGGAACATAACTGAACAAAAGAACACCAAGAACAAAACATCCTTCTTATAGGGCATCAGGTCACACTGTGTGTCTTTGAGCTCTGCATGCAGCAGCAACACTTGAGTGATTTATGTGCACCAGTTTACTCTGACCACTTCATCAGCTCTGGTATGCAAAGGCACACCTACATTACCAATCAGGCACCAGCATCCTCAATCGATTGCACACAAACGCGCCATTTCACCGGCCAACAGGTCTTTTTGCAGTTTTTTGGGAAAGACAAAATTGCTTTATTCCCACTTCAGTTCATCATTCCTTATTTATAAATGCATCATATCACGTGTTTCTTGCACGTTAGCTAACCAAGCCACACATCAAGTTATGAGTTTTAAAGTCCTACCGAGTTTGTGATTGCTGGATATGCGTACATTGTAATCGTTCAGTTTGAAGGATAAAAATACTTCTGGAATGCAAGAGAACAAGGAGCGTTTATGGGCCTGTGGGGTGGTATCATGTGGCTTTTTTTCCTGAGGTTTTTTTTTTTCTGAAATGGTCAAAAAAAAAATGCACAGTCATTCCCCAGATATTAACTTATATTTTATTGGAAGAATGTGTGTTAAAAATGTGCTGATTTCACAGATACACTAGATCCCTAACAGTTGTTCTAGCTCATAACTAATAAGCTCATAACACTCAAATGTCGTTTTGTAGTTGAGCAAACTATAAAGTATTGAGCTCTGTTGGCTTTTATGCAACTTTAATTGAATAGGGCTCAATATTTTTTAGCTAATTTGTTTGGAACGCTCAAAAAGTTTAAGAAGCATATATTAGTGACGTTCTGGTGGGTGGAGTCTTGTCGCTCCCTCAGGAAAGCTGAGTCAGCCATCTTGAATTTACCTTGATGCGGGGAAGATTTGGCCAGCCCATGTGGATTAAGAGTCCCCAACTTCAACCCACCACGACGACCACCACCTTTTTTTTTTTCATCAACTGCCCTAAATTTGGTAAGTCTAACGTGTTTTTGTTTTGTTTAAATTTAATTTCGATAAACATTCTTTTTTATTTTTTTCCGGAAATATATTCGTACTTTGTGCACAGTGAATGTTTGTTATAAATAAATTCGAATCCAAGTAATTGTAATTTTAGAAGTTTTTGAATGCGACAAATACGTAATGTTATTTCAAATTAGAACGGTGTAACGTTTTGGCGGTTTTCCGTGGGGGACAACATTTCCCATAATGCATTGTATTCTTGCCCGGGAAGTTGGCAGTGGCAGTTCTAGCTCCTTGCGTTTGAACTTTCTACTGTCCGTTTCTACCGGTTGACGTATTTGCCGGTAATGCACGTGCGTATTGTGAGTATACTTATTTCAATAAGTGTCCGTGTTACACAGTCAGTAGTTTACGCTGTTGAGCTATGTGTGTGTGTGTGTGCTAGCATGAAGCGAACAATAATAAACAACATGAGTGTGTTATCATGATGGTAATTAGACACATGTTTGTATTTTTTCGTAGTCTCAAATGTGTGGTTGTGAGATAATCTCGAAATCCTTTTAACAGTTTAGAGGGGTATTCCAGCGAGCTCTACAAGTCAAGGCTTGCGGAAAAATGCATCGCCTGATTCAGCCTAACATTACACACTGGTCGAACTTGGTGATTATGCCATGGATACAAGGTTGTCATTTTAGGAGAAGGACATCTTGACAAAATCTATCCTATCAAAATATCCAAAAAAAAAATCCAAAATACTGAATTTACCATCTATGGCTAGGGTAGGGTAAGGTTACCCTTCTAGATTGACAAGTTTAGCCCGTTACAAAAAGTTTGGACACCCCTGATCTATAACAATGACAATCAGAACATGGCTATCCAGCACTTTGTTTTTACTCTGCATTTGTGTAAATACTATTCTAATAGATATTGTATGTTCATCTAGGAACAGCATGATGTAAATACAAGACGGGCCCTCGTCCTTCGTGCACTTCCTGTGTACCTGTGTGAAGATGCCGCCACGTTATTCAGGACTTGTGATGTAAGTGTACTGGCCTCAGCATCAACCCCTTTGCCTAGCTGTTCAGTCGAACATATGACATCGCTCAGAACTCAAGGAGAACCAGGGTGTATATCAGGAAGGAGGTTCAACACAGTCCTCATCTGACTTGTTTTCTCCCATATATCAACTATTGTTGAATAAGATTGCAAGAAGATTGTTACGCATAAACGAGAAAACATGGAAATAGTTAAAAGATTATTAAACAAAAACAAATTCACAGATAAAAACTATCTCCCTTTTAAAATTCAAGTGTTCTATTTTTCTGGAGGTGCCATGTTGTGGTCAGACAAATATTTGGTAAATAACAAAAACAAATATCTTGGCATATATTTATTATTGAAAACATTTATTTAAACATATGTTTTGAAACCAAACCCAAATTAAGATTATTGTAATGCATCATGATGTATCGCCATATCAAATTAAATCGTTGACATTATAATCTTAAAAGAAACGTGCGACTTATGAAGATTCACACCTCTAATCAATAGCATGATTTGTGTCCTTGTGGGGCTGAACTCATTCTTGTATTATTTTTGTTTTGCAGTCAGCAGATGGTCCAGACCTCACTAACACTCCTGTGGCTCTGCTGACAGTTGTCACGGATGACACTACTGATTCGGCCCTCTTCAGTCCTGAAAGCGTCTGCATTGTCGTTGAGGATGAAATACTTGTGAATGGTCCCACAAATCTGGCTGAGTCATTTCTCCTGCTCTTTGGGTACATCTATGCACTAGACCTACAATACCCAAAGAAACTTGAGCTTACATTCACATTTATCCAGAAGGTTGTGATGTGCCTTGAGGACAACAAACCACTGAAAGGGCGTCTACTGACGCTGAAGAATGATTTGTTCAATGAGTGAATCACTCAGAATGGACTACTTGTTGAGCTGAGTATTGAGGAAGCTTTTTTTTGTTTGTTTTTTTCCTAATCATTTGGCTTTTCTACTTCAAATTTAAAGTGAATGACAGCTCCTTTTGTGGACTATTCATGTTTAACGTTGTGTTGCCTAATACCTTAATGCACTACCTGATGTTTGTTCCCAGTTATGTACAGTTGTATAAACCAGTACAAATCTGGATGCCTCATTTCTCCTGCTTTTTGGGTAGTTCTGTGCACTAGACCTACAATACGCAGACTCGAGCTTTTATTCACATGTATCCAGAAGGTTGTGATGTGCCTTGAATACAACAAACCACTGTTAGGTCACTTACTGATGCAGAAGAATTTGTTCAAGTGAATCACTTGGAATAGACAACTCTTTAAGCTAAGTATTAAAGGTTTTTCTTGTTTTGTTTTGTTTTATTTATACCGTTTTTTTTAACCATTTTTTTACCATTTGCCTCTTCTACCTCACATTTAAGATGAATGACTGTTCAGTTCATTCACTATTCATGTTTAATGTTCTGTTGCCTAATACATAAATGCACTGCCTTGATGTTTGTTCCCTATAAGTACAGCAGTGGAAACCAGTACTGTTTTTTTTATGTATTTTTAAAAAAGAAAGTGAGCTGCAGCTGTCAAGGTACAGTAAGTGTTAAATGCCTCAATGTTCTAATAGCTGCAATTGCTGTTAATACTGAAAATGTTATTGAATTTTAGAATTGAGATGGAGACCCTTGGAGTCTTTTTCTCTTGTTTTATTTATGAAGCACTTTTTTATGAGTGATCTCTGTTGTTTGTGCCTTTTTAAAAGCACATTGTGTTTAATAAAAAGTTGTTAAATTGTTAGTGTTGTTACTTTCATGTTTTCTAACACTTTTAGCTGATTATAATTTACTGGGCAAACAGTTTAGAATTATTTGTAAGTGTATTTCCCACAGTATTTTATAAATATTGAAGATTTTAAGTGTTATTTCTCATATGAAAAAGTTTGAGTTTATTTCCCACATCGTATGAGTTGCAATATGTAAAATATTTTGAGTGTATTTCCCACCTTAATTAAGTTGAAAAATATTGAACATTTTGAGTTTATTACTCCCTAATTATAAGTTGAGGAATATCAACATTTATGAGTTAACATTGAGGTAATTTAAGGCAACTGCAATTTTTATTTTAGTTAAACTTAAAACTTTTAAAAACATCACTAAAAAATTGTTGTGGAATCTGTTACACAACAATTTTTGAGTTCTGTGAACTTATTAGGTTTTACAGTGTACTATTGACCGGGGGAGGGGGATATGTCTGCACCAGAAGTTAAAACACAGACATGTGGGTGCATGTTCAAACCTCAGTTGGCTCCTCTTAATGTGGAGGAGTAGCCCCTAAAAGGTCAAGATTTTCACCTTGTCTGTCAGGGTGAGCCCAGACAGCCTTCAGAGGAAGCTCATTTTCATCTCTTGCATCCAAAAGAATGTGTCTCATTTGTTACGGAGCCCCGCAGGGGACATGGGAGAAAAAAAAACTATAAAAAAAGACCGACTTTTGCGAGATCTCGCAAAAAAAACTCGGGATCTCGCAAAAGTATTGCGAGATCTCGCAAAAGTTTTAGCCGCATTCTTCGGAAGCCGCCAGCTCGAAGCCGACCGGGAGGTCGAGGCACGATGTGCCGGGAAAGCGGTGTTCCTCCCGGCTGTAGTAGGTCTCGACCTCCCGTTAGCTTCGAGCTAGTGGCCGCCAGCTCGAAGCCGACCGGGAGGTCGAGGCACGATGTGCCGGGAAAGCGGTGTTCCTCCCGGCTGTAGTAGGCCTCCCGTTAGCTTCGAGCTAGTGGGTGTCAGATCTCCAAAAACGTCGGAGCACTTTTGCAAATATGTGATGTCTTGTAAACCGAGCAGATATCTGATGTTTACACAACTACATTCACGCCTCAAAATATCTTAAAAGTGTATTTTGTGACCCAGAAAGAGTAATATTACAACTAAGTAGCTGTCGCCATTGTTGGAATTCAACTTTCGCGAGAAAGTTTGTTTTGCGAGATCCCGAGTTTGTTTTGCGAGATCTCGCAAAAGTTTTGCGAGATCCCGAGTTTGTTTTGCGAGATCTCGCAAAAGTCCGTCTTAATTTTTTTTTTTTCTCCCTAATTTTTTTTTCTCCCATGTCCCCTGCGGGGCTCCGTAATTTGTTGAGTCAAGACCCAAAGCTCATGGCCATAGGTGAGGGTAAGAGCCAGTAGATCTGCCAGTAAATAGCTACATACTGATGCCTCTGTCAATGTACCACTTTCTCCTTTCTTAACTGACCAGATTCAGACTGTAATGTTGTATGACAATAATAAAATAAAGGAGTGTCCACATAAAATAAATGTATAGAGATGGGAGTTGAAATTAGACTTGTGCATATCCAAGAGGTTTACATTGCAAAACATGACCACGCATAAGCGCGACATATACATCTGCCTTTGTGCATGCACACAGTTTGGTCATAGTTCCTCACAGATTTTAGGCATCAGGCTCCTGATGCATGCTGGTCACAACATGGGCTAGATTTGAACTTTGACCACACATGTGTTTTACCTCACTGCAAAAGTCAAACTTTGTCCTCAGGGATAAGAAAAGGTTGACAAAGGCCAAACTAATTATTTTCACGGAGGTTTCACTTTTTTGATCTATATGCAGTTATCTCCATCACATCTATTGTGAACAATCGGTGGCTACATAACAATACTAACGGTGTGTTCACACCGAACGCGATGGACGCGAACAAAACGCCCCAAACGCCCCTAATTTGACGCGTGCACATTCAACGTGTGTCCAAGAAAAATCCATCGCGCGTGAACCGGAAATGTGGGAGGAATGTGGGAGGAAGTTGTGCCAGACCGGTATCTTTGCAAGATGGCAGCTGTCGAGCTAGCGCTTGAAGAGAGAGTCTCCCTTCTCTATGTACTGTGGAGAGCAGAGCAGCGGCGTAAAAGACGTCCTCGCCGTACCTGGGTCCATCAGGTGCTCCAGAGGCGTGAGCAGTTTGGTGAGTTTCACCATTTGCTCCAGGAGCTGCGCCTGGATGACGGTCGATTTCAGCAATATCACCGTCAGCCAGTTTGAGGACCTGCTTTCCCTCGTCGGTCCCAGCATCGCCCGCCTAGACACCAATTACAGGGGCTCAATCCCACCTGCAGAGCGCCTGTCCGTCTGCCTGAGGTTAGTAAAAGTATTTAATATGGTAGTCCTTTATTGATACCTGTGCTAATATGCTAAACCATCCATCTATACACTGCTAACATGGATGTGCTATGCTAACAGTGAATGCTCTCGGTGTTTACTGATAGCAAACTGTGGTACGGAGACGACTCTTTATAATATTTCTAGTGATACTCAGAAGCTCTCATCAAGTCCCGATTGAATTCGATTTATGCTGTTATCAGTGTTTGCATTGATAGCATGGCTGTAGTGTCACATCAATGTATGCGCTCGGTGTTTGCTGATATCAAACTGTAGCATTAGGACCACTGAGTTAACCTTTGTAGTGATACTCACTCCTTTTTATTTAGACCTGGTTTAATTCTGGGATAGTTGAATATTTGTATATAATCCCTGCAGCTGTCAGACTCTATAACAGGGGTCACCAGCCTTTCTTAAAACAGATAAAACTGAACAGTTTGGATCATCTTTAGTTACATGGTTCTATCTTGATAAGCTATGTCTTATCACAGATTAATTTTTCAAAAATATTAATGATTTAAGCAAGGAAAGGGCTACTTGTCAACATACAACCTTTATTTCTATTAATGTCTTACTTCATTCCTACCTGATTGACATGTTTAGGAATTATGAGTGATTGGCACACTGTAGTGGTAAAAGTTGCTACCAATCAAATTATGATATGTTAAAGTTAAAACAAAACACAACTGTTTTAGATATTATCTAATATACATTTTGTAATTATCCTTATAATTACAAAATGTTTTATGGAAGATTTAAGTTTTGTGATTTAAATCAGGCATTACAAAAGTATTTTGTAATTTGAATAATGTATTTTGTAACTGCAGTACACATAATACTAATTTTGAACAATTTTGTCCAGGTTCCTTGCCACCGGGGACTCCTTCAGGACCATCGCGTTCAGTTTTCGAGTTGGTGAGTCCATGGTGAGCCAGATCATCCCCCAGGTAGCGACGGTCATCTGGGACTGTCTAGTGGACGATTTCATGGCTGTGCCTTCACCTGGAGACTGGCGGTCCATCACAGAGGGATTCCAGGAGCACTGGAACTTCCCTCTGTGCTGTGGAGCTCTGGATGGGAAGCACGCCCAAAGGAACCCCATATATCATATAGGAGACACACACATTGATATACACTAAATATTTATTTCATTTCTTCTTTGTGGTGCCCAAATTTATGCACCTGCTTGATTTTGTTTAAACAATTATTGCACACTTTCTGTAAATCCAGTGAACTTCTTTTCACTTCTCAAATATCACTGTGTGTCTCCTGTATGATATATTTAACTGACTTTTTTTATTGTAACAACGATTTATACAGGAAAATGATGGCTATTAACAATGTTGCCCAAACTTTTGCATCCCACTGTATTAGTATATTTGTCATTAGTATAATATGAAATAAATTCTACATGTGTCAAGTCGTGTGCCAACATTTGCTGTGTAGTAGAACAGAGACATTAGTCATTATAAAAATTTATTTGAAATAATATTAAAATTCTCAAACAGAAAAACATTAAACATAAATATATAAAATATAAGTATTTACAGAGAGACAGGAATAAAAAGGACCCAGCTGCTCTCCAGAGCAGGAACAAGGCTGAGGAGGAAATGCTCCATTGGAGACTGGTGTGGCCTCTTCAGGGACTCCAGGATGGCCAGCTCCACCGCGGATGGACCGTCCTGGGACCCGTCCCTCATCTGCCTCGGAGCTGTCCTCCTCTGTGGGCCTGTAAAACAGCACAAAACACAAAGAAATGAGAAGACTGCTACTAGATTTTAATTTCAACATCGAAAAAAACCAAACAGGATATAATCAGATTGGTTGTAGACATTTAGTAAAGGTGATCACGACGGAATCCCACCGAGTAAAAAGCTATCAGTGCTTGCTGTACATCTGATGCTACAATTACATACCTGTAGTGCAGCAGCAGGAGCTCAGGGACTGGGGAGCCAGGAGAAGCAACAGGGGATTAGGGCTGGGCGATATGACCCAAAATTCATATCTCGATATTTTTTAGCTGGATGGCGATATAAGATATATATCTCGATTTTTTTTTTTTAAAGCCATAAGTTAAGAACAAAAAGAGAGTTCTAGTTACACTGTGTCCCAGATGTCACACGGGCACTTTTATTTACATACAGCGTAGATGTACATGAAGAAATTACTCAAAAATAAATTATCAGCATTTATTAAATAATCATGGTCCATAAATAAAAGAAAACAATGTTGTTTTTGTGCATAACAAAAAGCTCACAATTGTGCAGTCAAAATGTAAACTAATAGACGCTGAGCATAATAACAAAGAGACAGATTTCACTGCTGCACCACGTCTCTGAACAGGTGCCATTTGTGGTCCTTTTTTTTTTTTTTTTTTTAAACTTTATTGAAATTGCAAAATGAACAGCCAGTCATTCCAGTTCAGCCTAAATAGTAGACATACAGCCATTTGTGGTCCTTATACACACACACAGTACGGTAATATTACGTTGAAGCACAGTACGTATCACTCCGCGAGGCTCCTCCCCGGTAGCCGTAATCCTCCAAGACAATCCATCAAGCGGTGCAGCTCTGTAGCTTAGCAAATTTTACTGGATAAATTGGAAAGATATGGTATTCGAGGGAAAGCTGGTAACTGGTTAAAAAGTTACCTAACGGGTCGGGAACAATATGTTAGCATAGGGCATTACCATTCAGAGAAACTTGGTATTACATGTGGTGTTCCCCAAGGGTCAGTGTTGGGACCAAAACTTTTCAATGTATACGTAAATGATATTTTTGATGTTTCTCAAGTACTTAAACTCATACTGTTCGCAGATGACACCAACATATTTTTCAGTAGCGATGATTATACTGATCTTGTAATGACCGTAAACAGGGAGCTAAAATTAATAAAAAAATGGATGGACATAAATAAATTATCATTAAATATAAATAAAACTAAAGCAATGTTTTTTGGTAATTTAAAATATAATATAGAATTACCAATTATCATTGAAGGTGTACCAATTGATAATGTGAGTGAAAACAAATTTTTGGGAGTTATAATTGATAACAAAATTTCATGGAAACCCCACGTCAGACACATAAAAACCAAAATTTCTAGAAGCCTCGCAGTTTTGAACAAAGTGAAACAATTCCTTGATAAAGATGCACTTCGTACTCTGTACTGTACCCTGGTTCTTCCATATCTTACATATTGTGTGGAAGTGTGGGGAAATACATATAAAAATACAACTAATCCATTAGTCACAGTACAGAAACGAGCACTGCGTATTATTCACAAGGCTGGTTATCTAGATCATACTCACAAATTCTTTCTTCAGGCAAAGTTACTTAAATTCCAGGATCTGGTTAATTACAATACATCCATAATTTTGTATAAAGCTTTTACTAAACTTTTACCGGCAAATTTACAAACTAGATTTGAAATTCGAGAAAAGGTTTATAATGTGAGAGGCTTTGGAGAATTCAAATTACCCAGAACTCGAACAACCCGTAAAGGCTTTTGTGTGTCTGTATGTGGTGTGAAAATCTGGAACAGTCTGAGTTTACAATTGAAACAATGCAAAAATATTCATAGATTTAAATTTCTCTACAAACAGTTGGTCTGGTCACAGTATACTCAATGATGGTTTTTAGTGTGCTCTGTAATGTCTGTCCTCTTACCATTGCTGGTATGGATTCCAAAAAATAAATAAATAAATAAAGTGTGCGTATGTATGTACATATATGTACTTGTGTGTGTAGATATATATGTATGTATATGTATGTGTGTTTGTTACTTGTAGTTATTACTACCTGTTACCTGTGGTAATGCAATTTATAATTTATATATTCTGTATTCAGTTATGAAGGCTCTAATTGTTGGTTGCGAGCTGCCGCTTAGATGCTTGTATGTGCCCGGAGCTGTTGATGGGTCTGTATGCAATGATGGGCGTAGCTGCGGGAAGTTTATTGTTTTTTTTGTTGATGAGTGAGTATAGGGGTGGGATTTAATAAGTTTTCTTCGTCCCACTCCTTTTTCAGGCAATTTTTGTTTTTTGTTTTGTGTATTTTATGTTCAATATAGGTATTTGTTGTGCCTGAAAATGAATAAATAAATGAAATGAATGAAATGAAAGTCATATTAAAACATTTTTTGACAGATTGCTGAGCGCTGTGTACCACATAAAATCGGTTCGCGGTCAGTAAGCACAACCAGAATTCATACATAAGGCGCACTGTCGAGTTTTGAGAAAATGAAAGGATTTTAGGCCGTGCAGCCCCTCCGGGCTGCATGTCGTTAGCGCGGTTAGCTCGCTAACACGTTGACGCCGTCCAGCCCCACACACGGTAACTCGCTAACGGAGATTTTCCGCTTTCATCTTGTCATTGCCTGCAGGTGAAGCTATGGGGGAGGCGGAGTTGTGTTCAGTGAAGGAGAGGCGAGGCCGAGTAACGTTGCGTAGAGACAAAAGTGGACGAAAGAGAGGCAAACCTGCGGCTCCACGAGTATAATTATAACGTAACATAGACTATATCGATATAAACGATATTGTCACATCTTATGTCTCGTATGAAAATATATCGATATTTTTAAAAAAACTCGATATATCGCCCAGCCCTACAGGGGATGCTCTGCTGCAGAATCAGTTGGTTCTATCAATACAGTATTAAATGTTAACAGGTTGAATATAATAATCATAGAGTAGACAGAGGTCCCTCATTTATTGCAGCAGGGGTTCTCAGAATAACTAGCCCCTGGTCACGCACTTTATACACTGTTTTCCCCACACACATGAACATTGGTCACAGTTCTCACAATTGATTCTCACAGTGCAAACCTTTGTAGATTGCAAAAACGTAAAAGTATTATTATGCCGCGTTTTGTCTTCATCTGCCCGCCACTTTCGTGCGCCTTTTTCCCCTCACGGTGCAGGTGTCTATTTCCGAATGAGGGTCATAGTTATGGGTATTTTTGTGCTTTTTTTTCTATTGGACATGATGGTTATCAAAACCAAACATGATAAATTTGGCAAGCGCAGGAGACACGACATGGAGCAGATTTGTCAATCAGGCTGCAGAATGCAATGCTGTACGGTGCAATAAAAAAATCAGCGAAAAAGTGAAGCAGTGACGGATGAGCAGGACCACTGTGTGCTGTTTATTAATAAACAATAAAATATATTACTAAATGATAACATGGATAAAAGCAGAACGGTATTTGTACGTCAGTGGGAAAATAGCGGTGGCTTGCTAGCTTTTGTGCGGCTTCCCCGGGTCAGTAAAAACTTTCAAAAGAGAAATGAATGAACTTACCAGGTTGCCCGATCTCTTCAGATATCTTCCTCCAAGCTCGGTCCTTTTTATTCCTGTCTCGGTACAGAAAGCAGCTGGTGTCGTACAGCTCCGGGTTGTTTGCTACGGCATTGATTAGCCTTCCCCTACATTGAAGTATGAAGGGCTTTGGCTGGACCTGCCCCTTTGACCTAGGTCACAGCCACGTCACCAGGCTCCTGATGGGTTGTCGCGGCGCGATTTGACGTTGGAGTTCAGATTTTTCTAACTCGAACAGTAGACGCGAAATGCGCGTATGCACAAAATGCAACACAAAAACTGACGCGTGTGGTTTTATTCGTGTGCCAGACGCGCCAGACGCGCTACACTGATGCACGTTTCACACGTTTTGGTGTTTTCGCGACGCAAATCTGCTTCCGAATTTTCGCCGGACCTGCAATCGCGTGTCATCGCGCCTTTCCATTGACTTTACATGTAAACCTGACGCTCTATTCACGTCCATCGCGTTCGGTGTGAACACACCGTAAGGCTGTGCTTAATTAAGTAAATATGCAACACTTGTGCTTTTAAAGGTGGTGGTAAGTGGTACAAACTATTTGGTTTGGAACATAGGCTACTCTAGTACGTAACTTTTTTACATCAAAGTCAAAGAGAAAAAATAATAATTGGCACCAAATCACAGCAGTAAAACCTCAAAAATTGAAAATCTAAGAAAAAAAATTAATATTCAGGTTTGTTTCATGTATTGTATGAATGTGAAGAGCTTGAAAAGTACATTTTTCCAACTGCTCATCACACATGCAATATTTTCACCGGCTTCCGTTTGCAGTCTCATCAGCGAAGCAAATAGTGTACATCAAAACTGAATTTTATTGCTTAAATAAATAAATCAGTTCTCCATCTCAGAAACTTTAAAACCTTTTTTGAACATTTTTGGAAATGAAATGTGGAAAAATGTGAAAAACATGCACAGAAATTGGTAAATAAAAACACAGTAACCATAAGATTTCAGGTCATTTTGAAATTCTTCTCTAATTTTACTTAACTTAGTGGACCTACAGCTGTAAAACAGGAGGAAATCATCTTTGACTATAATCCACTGAGCTATATGTATTGGAAAAATATTGTCAGTTACTTTTATGTAATCAACCAATAGATTAACTAATCCAGTGGGAATACAGGATTTTGTCAGGTTGCCATTGCCAACGCAGTACATGCTGAAACACAACAAACTTCCATCAAACCATCTAAGCGTGTGAGGTTGAATTGGAATGTAGACACAAACGAGAGATGAGAGCTCTGACATCATTAAAGTTGCCACACACACGAATTTAACAAGAGAGAGTAGCCCGGGCTTATTAAGGATGACAGGCACAGACACATACACACACACACACTCACACACTGTCTAATCATGAACATAAGCCCCTTAGGACATTCCTGAAGAACAAGAAAAGAGGAGGATGTTTACCAGGCTGTGCATGTGGAAACAGAGAGAGGGACAAAGAGGAGGATGTTTTCTGTACTGCAGGTATATATATAGCTGGGATATACTAAGAAAAGCTGCAGGGTCTAGGGCACACACAGAGAACACTATCAATCCCCCCCCTTTCCACCTAAATGCATTCTAATAATATATGAAAGTGCAGTTTTTGTCAGAATATGTAGGACTTGCCTCCATATTGATCCAGCAAAAACCTCTTAATGGGAGCAGATGTGTTATACTAATGCAGCATTTCGATTATAGAAAATGGCATGTACTATAAACAACATTCATCAATAAATCAAATTCAACCACTAAAAGGTTTCCTGCTTGGGTTTCATGTTGATGATCCAGTTTTACGGAAACCTCGCTAAAATCTCTAATGATTGGGTAACGGTGAAGGGGGGGGGGCTTCTCTTTTTTGAGGTTGATGCTTTGTTTTGTGCTGGCTTTGGTATTCCTGTGAAATCGCTGGCATTTCATCCGCCAACAAAAACATCCAAGCTCTAACACATCTGGATTTTCATGTTAGAGTCATAATAAAGAGACACACTGTGGATGTTGGGGTTTTTTGGTCTTTCTTGCAGATTTTGTGTTCATGAAAACCAGAGGTTTACTTTTTTTTTTAAGAAACACAATTTTATTGCAAACAGATTACTGAATCCCAGTGTCCCTGAGGCTAGGGCTTCATTTCAGCTTTTTGTTTTTTTCTGCAGATATTTTTGCGCATGCCAAAAGCTGCCAATGGAAGATTTTGTAAAAGCGACAAAGGCCTGTAGCCTTAGGAGCAATTTTGACTCCTGTCAATCAGAAACGAAGAAGGAAATCAAGCAGCATTATTATTAGCAACAATGGCAGCTATAAAAGAGGATGGAAGAGGGGACCCAAACTCAGGACACGTGATGATGCACATCAAGTAAACGATCAACACAGTGAACAATTCTGATAATCTGTTGGGAAAAAGGCATGAATGAGGACAAAAGACTTTAAATGTGAACAAAAGGAAATGCCTGGAAAGCTGCCCAAAGATAAAGTGGTAACTGGAAGGTGAAGAATGGGCGGTGTATATAATCAGGACACTGGGTTACTGAACACAGGTGGTACATAGAAAGGCTGGAGGCACGAGAAGCAATTATTACAGAGTGAAGTAGGAGGCAATTTCAGGAGAAAACGTGGCAACTTTTTACAATTTCAATTGCAATTTTTAGGTTCAAATCATCACAACATTCATCTCAAGGTGCTTCATATTGTATGGTAAAGATATAATAATACAGAGAAACCCCAACAACCATGCGACCCTCTAATAGCCAGCACTTTGGTGACAGTGGGAAGGAAAAACTCTTTTAACCAGAACCAGACTAAGGGAGGGGCAGCCGTCTCCCACGACTGTTTGGAGGTGATGGGCACTATGTGCCTCAGCTCTCAGCTCTGTAAGTTTATATGGTCTCCCACTTAAACACTTCGAGACTGCAACAATGGCACTTACAGTTGATCCCTGATGGGTCTTGACGCAGCGTTTGGTGTTGTTGGACTCGGTTGAGTCTTGAGTTTAGTTTTTCTTTTTTATGTTTTTATTTGTATTTATCTGATGAGAATGGCTCTATAGCTGCTTGCAGTTATTATTTACATTTTATCTTACTTTCAGTAACGTTCTTTGTATCTTGTTAAACCTTCACTTCTGGTTTTAGTGTTCTTTTGCTGTGTTACATCCTGTGTTAATTTGATAGTCATGTTTTAAGTCCGCATTTGGATCCGCATTCATTACTAATTGCTAATCACAAGCTTGTGCTTATGGACCAACACAAATTAAGGTATAAAATGACCTGTCAGCTGATAACAAGCAAAGAAAAATGGATGTATTTGGCCACTTTGTAATTATAAAACGGATACACTGGCCAGAAGCCTGGATGGTAATATTATGTTTTTCATGCCTGTGTCATAACCAATTTCATTGTGCGGGGAGTGCAACATTCAGGACACTATGTCATCTGGAACAGAGGCCAATTCTAAACTGTAATTTAGCCACACCACCATTTACAGTCAGTGAAACTAAACTGAGTTTAGGAGTGACGGCTGTGTCTCTGACAGCATATAATCAGTTTAGAGATTAAACTACAGAACAACAGACAACTAATGCATCACAACTTCACTGCTCTAAATGCTAAAAAACTGTTGTGCTAAAACAGTTCAGCTAACAAGTTTAGGGGTTTATCTTGGATGTTTATCTTGGATGTTTATCTTGGATCCATCTTGGATGACTCTGAGCAGTCATTTTACTCATCCAAGTGGTTTGAAAGTCTTCTTTTGAACAGCATGCCCCTTGTTTTCTTCTGTTTCATGATGGGATTCTTTCCAGAGTCTCTGAGGATGAGCAGGAATGCTGACCTCTGCTCTTCTTCATTTGGGTTTCCTCCTCCCTTGCTTTCCAATGAGTTTCCAATAAAAACACAGGCTTTTTAATCCTCGCTGAATTTGGAGAGCTTCAAGCAGTAGAGATTTTAATCTGTCATGGTTCATATACTGTTATTGCAGCTGAGGGAGTAACATCAGCCACGGAGAAATAAACTGGAGCAATGTAACCAAGAGAACAAAGACACCAAAATGATTGCGATAGTGTCTTTGACCTTCAGTTCTTGGGATAATACGAGGGTTTTCAGTGCTATTTATCATTCTCTTCAGTGGAAGCTCACTATCAAAGGACTTACAATATGGACATTCAGACCATCAGAGCAAGGCCTCAGGTCAGACCTCCTGTCTAACAGGGAGCCACGCCAAATTAGACGTCTCTGAAACAAAACGAATGTAAATGTTTGGAGAAGATAAAAAGGTTACTTCTCCATTTTTAGACTTTATTACAATGATTTACAGGGCTCCTCTTACCTTTCCTGCTTCTTCAAACTTGATGTATAAACTTTCATTAAAGGGCTGATTTGATTTCGAGTAAACCAGCACTTTAATGAAGTGGTCCCTTAGGAACAATAACGGAGATGTCAGATAAAACAAAGGGCCTGAGAGACTCATAAAAGTAAGTCACTCATCAGTAAAGGTTTAGGCTGAAATGTTTCTCATACAGTGTTTTCAGCAAACACTGTTCACCACTATAATACTATAATACTCTACAGAAACTAAGACTCTATTTAACATTTAAGCAAAACTACAAAGTTTCCATAACCTTAACTAGGCTTCCAATGTTCCTGCTGACTGAGTCTAACCAAACAGTGGCCATCAAAGTGTTGCTTTAATTAAAAAGAGCTGTTATTGAATCCCCAGCTGGCAGATGGCCCCGCCCCTCCCTGAGCCTGGTTCTGCCAGAGGTTTCTTCCTGCTAAAAGGAAGTTTTTCCTTCCCACTGTCGCCAAAGTGCTTGCTCATACGGGGTCATATGACTCTTGCAAAATAAAGCACCTTGAGGCGACTGTTGTTGTGATTTGGTGCTTATAAATAAAATTGAATAAAATTGAATATAATCCACTTAGCAGTTGAGAAGTAATAATAAATATCTGGAATAGTACTGAAATATCAGAGGACATTAAAATTTAGGAATAACAGTATAACAACATTGCTAACACCACCTTACATCTTGGTTCAGCTGCAGGACATAGTACAGAAACACAGGAGCAGATTTTCGGCAGGACACAATAGCTTATTAATGTGTATTCTTTCACATAAACAAAGACATTACCACCATAAATCGCTACAGAAAAAATAGAAAAATAGTGCATAAAAATTCACCAGAATGCTGAAAACAAAAATGCTTATGAATTTCACTGTGCTACATCTCACTCTATGCTCCATGCTCAACAAAAATAGTGTTCAGGTTTAGAATAACAGTGTTCTTTCACAGCAGGCTATATAAACATACATAAGTTCTCTTAATCACTTATTGGAGCTTGCAGGGGTTGCACAGGGTGAAAGGCAGGCTAAACCCTGGACAGGATGATAGTAGTCTATAAATATACTGGTTGAATATAAACTTACATTTAGTCATCACAATGTTAGCTTTGGTTATCTAATACATATTTTTTGAGCAAGCAAATTATTTTTTGTTGGTCTCCACAAGACACTGTTTAAGGACTGACCGAAATTATGCTGCAAAATAAAGGCACAAAGGAAGCAAAAAAAAAGCAGCCTCCCTGTATACGTGGGAGCAGTAAAAGTTCACTTAACAGATCTTGGACAGCATCCCTCTCCCACACATTCTTAAATCACTATGCTGTTTGGGACGGTGACCCCACAGTGATTTCTGTAACACAAGGACATGACATGGACATGCATAAGTAAAGACAACATGCATGTACTCACGCTGTGGGTCTCCCTCAGTGCACTGACATGCCAATGTGATGACAACTTGGTTTATGAAGGGAGTAAAGATCCCAGAATTAGTCAAAGGTAGACAGTCCCAGGGCTTTGTAAGTGGCCTAAAAGGATTTGGAATTGGCTAACTGAGTGACATGGGAAAAACTTTAAACTCTGAATACAGGTGTGATACGGTGGTCTCGCCAGTGGATCCTTGGGTGTGAAATAAGTGCAATGTCACAACTGTGTCTCAGCTCTGCGTCACATCAAAACTGAGAAACCTGTAAGATACAGGGCCAAAATGTAATTAGGCTGGATGAGCTGAATGTCTCAGAGAGTAGGAGAGTCAGTATATCAACAGCGAAACTCTCAAGTCATTGCTTCAGTAGCTGAAGTGCAAGTGACCTCAGCACACTTTGGGGTTGAACTGTTGTCCCACTGAAGAGAAGTTGAGTAATTTCCAAAAAGCATTGCCATTAATCGATGCTTGACGTTCAGGCCGCGCTGTCTTTGATTGGCTTTGTTTGTAAGTTCTGCAAAAGATCCAGGAAGTCTGCGTAGAGTCAGCCTTTGACTGCTGATGTCTCCTAGGATCATTTTACAGACATCACTTCAAATCTTGATTTGTTTAAAGGACTGAAAAAATCAGCCTTTAAAAATATTGTTGGCTATATTTGTATAATTTTTGGGAAGAAGTTTTTGGGGTTTTTTTGCTATATTTTCATTGATGGAAAGGGAGAGAAAACATCATCATCATCATTTAAAACCCCAAAATATGATTTAAACATCCATCCATCCATCCATTCGCTACCGCTTATCCTTTTCAGGGTCGCGGGGGGTGCTGGAGCCAATCCCAGCTGTCATAGGGCGAGAGGCGGGGTACACCCTGGACAGGTCGCCAGTCTGTCGCAAGGCTAACACACAAGGACAGACAACCATTCATACTCACATTCACACCTAGTGGCAATTTGGATTATCCAATTAACCTATCCCCACAAACTGCATGTCTTTGGACGGTGGGAGGAAGCCGGAGTACCCGGAGGGAACCCACGCAGACACGGGGAGAACATGCAAACTCCACACAGAAAGACCCTGGCCTGATGGTGGAATTGAACTCAGGACCTTCTTGCTGTGTGGCAACAGTGCTAACCACCGTGCCACCGTGCTGCCCATGATTTAAACAGCTAAAGAAAATATAGCTGGAATACTCACCAGTACTACAGAGCCTTTGTAGTGACACTGAGAGCGAAGTGAGGACAGATAGCTGTATTTTATTGGGGAATATCACCTATCTCGCAGAACAGTTGCATGGTGGTTAGCAGTGTTGCCTCACAGCAACAATATCCCACAAGGTTAGCTTCCCACAGCAAGAAGCTAATACATGTGCATATGAATTTAAACAACAAATTTGTAACTACTTGTATTATTATTATAATTAGTATAATTGTTTTGTTTTTTATATAAATACTATTTATATGACTACTTTTATTTCAGGTGTCTATAATATTTAAGGCAGCTCATAAAAATGTCAAGAATTATGGCTAACATGGAGCTAACAGCTGGAATCTTGGGGCTTTCAATTCATTGTAATTACTTTTTCTACCCTAGCAAACAGGATACACAGCACTTGGTTAACGTATAGACTGAGATATGTAGACTATGTAGATTGAGCTAGCTACTCAATACAGTAGCTGCATCACCTGTTGCATGCACAAGTTTTACTGATTATAAACGGTCATGTGCAGTAGAGGAGCTTTGCAGGTGACTGTGCTGTCTCCACTTCTGTTCATCGTGTAAATCTTACTTTCAGTCATTACCTACACTAATACCCTAATGATTCCGCTGTGCTTTGATGTATTAATGATGGGCAACAGGAAGAGTACAGAGCACTAATGATGATGTTGCGGGGTGTTCTGGAAGGACTCACCAACTCCTGAATGTGAATAATATCAGAGCGATAGTGCTTAACTTGAGAAGGAAGAGGAAAGCTGCGTGACCCATGTTTATCCTGGAACAGGATGTTGATGTGATGGAGGAGAAGTACCTGATTGTCCACATCATCAACAGGCGTAAGTGGAAGACCAGCACAGAGACTATATACAGAAAGGATGAGTGTGCTCTATTTCCTTTGGAAAATGAGATCCTTCGATGTGGAAAGCAAAATGTCAGAGATTTTCTATCAGTTGTGAAGGTCACTAAACAAACTGTTATCAATCACAGATAATGCTGACCACCCTCTACGTCTATGTTCTCTAATATTCAGCTCCACTGCCCAAGGACAGATACAGTCAATATTTCACACCTTGTATAATAAGGAGCTTGGAAAGAAAAGCATCTGGACCTCTTTAAGTTAAGAGTGACGTGGACCCCCTATTGATCCTCTACCTTGGCTGATTGTGACCTACACCCATTTTCACACCTTGGCTTGTGTGATTAGGTAGAGGATCAATAGGGGGCCCATGTCCCTCTTGGGGGACACTCCCATAGGGCTTAAATCTGGGACTCCACCATTTGACCTTTGTTCTGAAGAAGCTTCTCGGTGAAACGTCTTCAAGCAACTTAAAGAAGTCCAGATGCTTTTCCTACCAAGCTCCTTAGACTACATCTGTTCTCCCATTAACAAATATTTCAAACCTGCACTCAGTAATTAACAAACACTAAGACATTTTATTGAACTGTCCTCTTCCCACTGTTATACTGGCCCACTTTAATTTGTCTGTATGTGTCGGCCCTGTGATGGACTGGTAACAAATGTGTACCTTGACTCACAGCCTATGACAGCTGGGACTGGTTCCAAGCCTCTGCAATCTAAGGTTGGATAAGCATGGATAAATTTAAACCTGATGTAACTCTCAACTATTAATTGTCTCAAAATTCCATCAGATTGGATCTCCTAATCAAATAAAACAGCTCCCAGATTCCCCTGGAGTTGAACTTGGGATGTGTTACCAATTCTAGGCATGTCTGAGTACTTGCTGACAGGCAACAAAAAAAAAATACTGCTCATGGATGGCGATGTTTTTCTTCTCTGGTCGAGACAAAGAATGGGGGGGGGGGGGGGGGGGGTGTATCAAATATTCTGTATTAGGGTGTTCCTTCTGAAAATCTTTGTGAAAAGCTTTAGAGAGTAGCTGCCAGCCAGACTTTCTTCTCTGTGCCACTGACAAACACTTCTTTTGCTTCCCTGTTCTGAACTCAAACACACACACACGCGCGCACACGCGCACACACATAATAGAACTTTTGTCAGCTAATCCAGTGGGTGCTAAAAGGTGTATTGTGTGGCTGCCAAGTGCTGGAGAAAGCAGAGCATTTCTTTGTGTTGGAGCACGGATGATATTTTACCTCTTAACCAATTCATGCAATTTTGTATTTCCTGACAGTATTTGGCACATTGTTACCATAGATCAGTGGTTCCCAAACTTTTTTTGCTGGGCCCCCCTTTGTTTTACAAGCACGCACATGCACGCACACGCACAAACACATCCTCCAACCACACACACCCATATTTTGCTCCATTGCGGTTTATTTCACACCTCAAACATTTAGTAAACAATTAAGCAAATACAAGTAATCTGCAATAAATTACAGGTAGTAAGAAAATACTACTAACTCTTTTACGTGTGGACGAGGAATACAGAGTTCGTCACGCAACGTCAAATTTATGTGCCTTTTTTCACGTCACGCTGTGCACCACGTTATTGTTTACATGAGATGAATTGCAGAATGGCAGATAGAGACGAAATACTGTTACTGTTAATCTGACTATCTGCAGGTTTTACACACTTACATATACACATGCAGTTACTGTCCCTCCATTTACAAAGACAGAGGCATCACGATGTGATTATTTTACATGTAGTTGTTTTTTTCCTGTGTAATAATAGTCAACATTGCTATCAATACATTTTTCAAAAAATGCCTCTCTGTGCAAAATAGGTTTAAAAACATAAACAGCTGTGGGATACTGTTTGTCCGGGATTTGAACAGGGGGGACAAATCGTGGCAGGATCAGCCTGATATTATTTGTATCCCACTGTAACTTTACTGTATAAAGTATAGTATAGTATGTATATTTCCAAAATGTCAGGAGTAGTTAGTCATTACAAGAAGTGTTTGTGAACTAAAAATCAAGAATGTGGGATAGTGTTTGTCCATGATTTAAACAGCCCAGCGCTGCTTCTGACGAAGGGAAAACCAATCCTGCAGGGGAGACCTACCTCGGCACTTGTGCAGGTGAAGCCAAAGGGAAGACATGCTTCACTATATTTTCTAGTCTTTGGCTTAGAATGAAGTTGGTTTGGAAACATATTCAGCGATGCTTCATCTCCTGCTTTGCGTTTCTGTAGGCGGCCGTGCTAGCAGTGTCCAAGCGTTTTGGGTTTTTTTTCCCCCTTTTCATCCCGCGCCCCCCCTGCCATGGCTCTGCGTCCCCCCCCCCCACCCCACCCCACCCCCCCACCCCCCAGGGGGCGGGCCCCACACTTTGGGAAGGTCTGCCATAGATCATCTACCCCTTGTCTAAAACTGAACATTGGATGAGTTTGACTCCAAGTACCCGGAGAACGTAAACTCCACACAGATGGGCACCAGACTGGATTTAAGGGAACTTCTTGCTGTGAGATGACTGCACAATCATGCTGCCCAGTCAGCAGGCTATCCAGTAATAAATAGGGATGGCAGCCAGCATTATTGAGCCCTCTGATATAACCGAGACATGTGAAAACCAGATGAAACAGAACCATTTCAAGTCTTATTTTCCTGAGGGCAGGTCATTTTTTATGACTGCATCAGCTGATAGATGTTTCGAGATTGTGTTTCTGTACTTGTAATCCCCTCTTTGCCATCAACACAGGGTTGCATAAGAAAGGGCATCAAGCCTAAAAGTCTGCCAACTCAAACATGGGCTCCATCTGCTGAGGTGATCCCGTATGAAAAAGAAGCTTCCTCTACTTTGTACGGAAATCTGCGTCCACAAGTATTTACCCTTATTGAATCATTAATACCAACATTATATTCATCTTTGAATTCCCCATTCATCATTATATATCAATGCCAATACAAAAAGTGTGGTGGAATATTAGATTTATAATATTTAAAATCATTTGGTCAAAGAAGCGAATCATTAACACCACAAATGGTGTCATGATCCTGGGTCCTTTTGACCCAGCGTTTTGTGTTTTCTCTTCGCGATTTTGGTTCTGTTCTCTAATTGGTGTTACCCTGTTCCCCCCCGTGTGTTCCTGTTTTATTGTGAAGGTCTGCGTCTTATGTGAGTGTTTTCAGTTTGCCTCCCTGGTCTCGTCATGTTAATCACTCCCAGCTGTGTCTCCCACCTGTGTGTAATCTCCCTGTGTTCTGAGTGTATTTAAGTTGTATTTTCTGTCTCAGTAATCGCTGGTTCGTCTGTGTTGTTTCCCCTCGGTCTCCCCGTATGTATTTCCCCGGACCTCCCTGCATCTTCGTTTCTGGTTTGTCTTATTAGTTTACCCAGTTTAGGTTTCTAGTTTCATGTTTTGCCACCCTTGCTGTTTGTATTGACCCACTATCATAAATAAACACCCACCTGCACCAGAACTGCCGTCCTTTTGGTCCTACTACAAATCCACACGGCTTGCCCCGCAAACCGTGACAAATGGACATTTTGGCCAATAAGTGGTTATTTTATCCATTTAACCATTAAGACAAATATCATTATGATATAAATCACAATTGTATCTATTGACATTTTCTGTCAGCTGTTTGAAATTAAAGTCTTAAACCTGTATTTCGTTTTGAAAACATGAAGCATGAAGCACCACATGAGTGATTATCTGCAGCTGAATTCCTGAAAGGAAACCTCCCGAAAAGGTCTGCTTTGAAAAACTGCAGTGCACATTACAATTTTGTTTCGGCCCCAGAACTCTTTAACCATGTTACAGAGATGCTATCACAACTCAAAATAACAACTGTTAAACTAATGTACTACAAAATGTGAAAAATGACCACCCACACTGTATTTGTAACATTACAGGAATAAAAATGCATCAAGTTCTGGAAAGGTGAGAGAGGACTTATGCAAAGTTGAGTTACCGTCTGCCGTATTGTCTCTATTTCTTTGTTTTTCTCTCTATTTCTCACCAGACGCTCACACAAAAACACCAGATTTCCTCCTCTTCTCCTCTAAGGCCAGTTACTGTGTTTCTCTTCCCAGAATCGTGTGACACACTCAATAAAAGCTCTTAGATATCTCTCTCTCTCTCTTTCACACACACACACACACACACACACACACACACACACACACACACACACACACACACACACACACACACACACACAGTATCATATTCATGAGACTAGAGGGGCAGGCACAATCAGATTATGAATGGTGTCAATCACAACAGGTCATCAAAACAATTTAATATTGAAATTTAGAATCTGTGAATTTGTGTTTTTCTTAATTTATTTCATACCTTCTCAGGTAATCACTTCCTTGGTAATTATTGATGGATTAAAAAAAAAACTAAAACATTTAATCTAGTAAGGTCTGGTACTCTTTGTTTTTAATCTTTTAACAAATACTAGTGGTCAAAATAAGCATGAGTATGTGAGTATGAAGTAAAGGATAAATATCTCACATCAAACCTTCTTGGTCAATGACTGCCATGGTAAAAACTGTCATTATTAACAACAACAAAAAATCACTAAAACTTAAATTAAACCTGGTGGTGCTACAGGAACACTTTTACTTCAGTAGAAAGGCTTTTTTTTTTTAAATCACAGAAAGCATATTTATAGATCATGTTTCTTTCAACTTAGTTTATTTTTATATAGTTAATTTTTAAAACTTACAAAATAAGAGCATGGACTGAACATTGAGATGATGTATTATAAAATATATGGTGAATTCACAACTATTTCAGAAGCGCACCTTACTGTAGTTAAACATATTCCCCATTGCTGTGTAAGCTATTGTTGTTAATCTAAATGACATTAAGCAATGCCCGCACGGACTGCAGGGGCCTGGCTAGCTGGTTATTTTCAATGGTGTGGAGCTGAGACTTCTGTCACAGTCGGGCTGAAGATGACTGTGTGGAGTGAGCAGGAGGACCCAAGTGCAGACACTCAAAACAAAACTTTGATTTAAATAAGGATGAGCCATTTATTTAAGGCTGACTCCATTAAAGCAAGTACCGAGCAGGCTGCCACAGGGAATGTGAAATTCACAGAGAAACCCAGACACTGACATGACCGCTGCGGCACCAGGCAAACATCCACCTGCTCCACTCCTGCTACACAGGTGAAGATAGATTTAAGAGTGACAGGACTTAGTGCCGCTGAATCTTTGATTTTATTTGTTTTGTTTTACTTGCATCTATTTGAAAGAGTGAATGTAAACACAAAACATTATTTTATTTTATATGCTGGAATATGCAGAAAATATGTATAAATGTTAAAGAATTTCTTCAAGTCAAAGACTGTTCTATATAATTTAATTTTTGCTTGATGCAATGTGCAACCATGCACATAAGAGACTTTTTCATTTGATTCAATTTTATATGATGGATTATGCAATAGAACTGGGCTGAAATGTCTATTCCTTTATTACCCATTCAGGTTGTGTATCATGTTTTTTAAAAGTAACTAACTAACCAAGTAACTAGGTAACTAATTACTTTTGAAAATAAGTAATCAGTAAAGTAACTGGATTACTTTTTTGGAGAAGTAATTAATTACTAATTACTTTTTTCAAGTAACTTGACCAACACTGGTGACAACTTAGCTGAAAAGCGTTGGTGAGACAGTTGTTGCTGCCATGCTGCTGGTGCAATTAGGAGCTAAGCTAGGCTAATAGTCACATTAAACTAGCATGTCACTTTAGACCCCGTGAGTGAATACTATAAACAGCAGAAAGTGTGCTTCTAATAAAGCACTTATAGGTTACACCAACAGAATGAATAATACTGTAGAAGTTAGTCATTAATTGCTACACAAATTAAGCAGGAATAGATATGACAGGTATGACAGTACTACAGTGAGAGCTAGTATAAATACATACAGCTGGCTTTGACTATCAGATATTATACTGAACATTTAATATGCAAACTCCAAGAATGTGACTTACGAGAAATACCACAACAGGAGCCTCTATCATTCTTACTTGAAGTCATTCAGTCTTCTGGTCTGTCAGCATTTTCTCTAATGCCATCTAAAGACAGTAATTTACTCTCAGGGCTTATGAAAAAATCAATACGTACTTACCATGCTTTTACTGTTCAGCTGAAGCTGTGGCTTTTTGTGAAGACCACTGTTTTTGTACAGTGTTGTCACAAGTTTCGATACACTGGTAGGCATAAAATTGTATGTGTTATCTCTATGTGATTGGGAGCTATTTAGGTGAATATGGTTATTTTATTGAGAGGCTGCTTTTTTAAAGAATTGGTGTCATGTTCTGCTCATCCACAAGCTTTGTTCCTCTCAAAAGAATCATCCATTCAATTAAAGGTTGTGGGGAAGCTGGAGCCTGTTATGGTGAAGTACACCTATGGCCAATTTAGAATCACATAGCCTTTCTTTAGACAAAAGCTGGAGTACTCAGATAGAACCCACACAGACACAGGGAGAACATGCCAATTCCACACAGAAAGGCATCAGGCTAAATTTGAACCCTTCTAACTGTGAAGTGATAGTGCTGACCACTGCGCCACCATACCACCCCACCATATATAAAATTCAATTAAACAAACATCTTAATTACCACCAATCACATTACTTTCTCTATTTTACATAGATCGACACACTCTGTTTTCCATGCACGTCCCAGGCATCAGCTGCTCTAGTGGTCTCTGTCCAGCTTGTTTTTGATGGTATGGCATTAACCACAAAGTAAACCACTAATTAGGCCATTTCCATGCACATAATCTTCATTAGAAAAAACTCTTGCATGAGTGTATCCATGGTCATAATGTAGCAGCCAAATCTATCTTCACATTCTCTCTATTGCACACACACATACAAGCGTAAAAGTAATTGCAGATAACAATAATTAATAACATCAATAGCATCATTCTAGATTTCTATCGACGGCAGGGTTAATGGACACATTTATCTAAGCTAATGCTACAAACTTACATCATCGTCTTCAAATATGCTACCAGCTTGCTGCAGTCTACATGGAGGTTTTCACCTTTCCACACTCATTCCTGGCTGAAGAATTGTAAAAGAACCATAAAATATCATTACTTGGGAAAGTGCCCAAAAATAAGTGTGTCAAGCTTGTTGCAAAATACTCACACTGAAAAGTGCTTCAGCAAAATACTGAGCAAAGGCTGTTGATACTTATGTATATATTATATTTTTGTTGTTGTTGTTTTTTATTTAATTTAAACATTTTTACTTTGTCATTATGAGGTATTGGTGTAGAGTTTTGAAACTATGTAAAAGAAAAAAAAGTGGGGGGGGGGGGGGGGGGGGGTCAATTACAATAAATTAAAAACAAAAAAATCTGTCATGTTCTGGGTATTTGACCAAGCTTCTTGAGTTTCTTGTGTTTTTTATGATTGTTATGTATTATGATTATGATTATGATTTGATAAAGACATGAACACCATGTCTTTATGCTGTTTCATGTCTTTATCCTGTCTTTCTTCTCTCACCCCAACCGGTCAAAGCAGATGGCCCCGCCCCTCTCTGAGCCTGGTTCTGCCGGAGGTTTCTTCCTGTTTTTCCTTCCCACTGTTTTTCTTTTCCTTTTTTTTTTCTTTTTTTCTTTCCAGAGTGCGAGTGTGACAAATGTGGCACCTCTTCATGCGATGACAGGACAGGAGTGTGTCACTGCAAGCCGGGAGTCACTGGACGGCTGTGCGACCAGTGTCAGGTGAGACAGAGAACGTGAGCTTCTTTATTGCAGCTCTTATTTCTTCTTTATTAATAAAAAATATGTCCCTTCGTGAACAATTAGGCACTGACAACTAGGCTTAGGCAAGTTCCTGGGTTAGGTAAGAATAATAATAGAAGATCGTGGTTTGGGTTAAAATGCATTTTGTTTTCTTGGCTACCATGGTAACACCTTCCAACTTTCTCTGATATCAAAAAAACTTTCTGTCAAAATAGATAAGTTAGAAATTGATCCTCCCAAACAAACAGAAAGCCTTTTTCCGACTATTTCATATTCTGTTATGAGACTGGCATGGAGTGGCTACAGGGCAGGACCACCCATATGATTATGATTTTGATTTGAAAAACACATGAACACCATGTCTTTATCCTGTTTCATGTCTTTATCCTGTCTTCCTTCTCTCACCCCAACCGGTCACAGCAGATGGCCGCCCCTCCCTGAGCCTGGTTCTGCCGGAGGTTTCTTCCTGTTAAAAGCGAGTTTTTCCTTCCCACTGTTGCCAAAGTGCTTGCTCATAGGGGGTCATATGATTGTTGGGTTTTTCTCTGTATGTATTATTGTAGGATCTACCTTACAATATAAAGCTCCTTGAGGCGACTATTGTTGTGACTTGGCGCTATATAAATAAAATTGAATTGAATTGATTGGGGCAGCTGGTGGTTAGCTCTGTTGCCACACAGCAAGAAGGTCCTGAGTTCAATTCCACCATCAGGCTGGGGTCTTTCTGTGTGGGGTTTGCATGTTCTCCCCGTGTGGGTTCCCTCTACGTACTCCGACTTCCTCCCACCGTCCAAAGACATGCCGTTTGTGGGGATAGGTTAACTGATTAATCCAAACTGCCCGTAAGTGTGAATGCGGGAGTGAATAATAATAATAATAAAAATAATGAATTGCATTTATATAGCGCTTTTCGGGGCATTCACACAATTGCTAATGGCTTTCTGTCTCTGTGTGTTAGCCCTGCGACAAACTGGCGACCTGTCCAGGGTGTACCCCGCCTCTCGCCCTATGACAGCTGGGATAGTCTCCAGTGACACCCCCCCAACCCTGATAAGCGAATGGATGGATGAATTGAATTGAATTTAAGGTTCTCCTTGTGTCTTGGTCTCTCCTCTGTGTTGCTGGTATGTGTCTGTCATGTCATCTGTGTTTGTGTGTCTCGTCTCCCGTAACTGTTTCCGTGTTCCCTTCTTTGTGTCTTCTCCCATTGTCTCCCTAGTCCGTCTAGTTTCCCTGAGTGTCCCTTCTCCCAGCTCCCGTGTCAAGCTGTGTGAGTTGGTCTGCGTTTTTATGTTTCCTGTTTTACTTTGACAGTCCTGTGTCCAGTGTCTTCAGTTTTACTTCCCCATATGACTACATTTATTGGTTCCAGCTTTTCCCCCATGTGTTTCCACTCTCCGTAATCACTCTGGTGTGCTTATGTTATGTCAGTTACCTTGTGTCCTATAGCTCTCCATGTTCTAGATTCCTCGTCAGGTCTCACGTTTCCATCTTTCCTGTGTGGTAGTTTGAGGTTTAGTCTGCTCAGTTTATTTTATTTAGTCAATTCTCATTTTGCATTTTGCTTTGTGCCTTTAATAAATGGTTCACCTTTTGTTTAATATTACTTTTTTCTGCAAGTGTCTGCTTTTGGGTCCATTCTACACTCTACACGGTCTGCCAGCTCAGACTGTGACAAAATCAGTTGAATGAAAAGACGTGAGTAGTGTGTGGCACGGTTAACTGTCAAAATCTACAGGGGAGATTCAAAATATTATTGAAAAATGAAAGTGGAGTGTTGCCAGAGCAGATGGTTAAAGTTAATACATTCAGGTATTCTAGTGAGCTCTCATGCTAATCTCAGATGCTAATCTGAAAGTTCTTCTGAGCTTGTATTTGGTCAACCTTTATAGAAAAAGTCAGAGTTGCTGTCCCCTCTCTATCATTGTCAGTGCTTTCATTGATCATGTATTAAAGGAGTTAACAACTTTTTTTTATCCTCTGACTTCTTCTTCTACTGACTCTATAAGGTGGTTAGCAAGAGGAAACTCCTCTGTTACTGTGATAAATCCCTAAAGCCTGTTTACTTGCTAAGCTTGCATGTGGTGGTTCCACAGAAAGAGCAGATCGTAACTGATCTCACAGCAGTTAAAGCAAAGCCAGCAGCAGCTTGCCTTGCATGCTGGTCTCACATCAATTTAGAGTCAGTGACTAGATGTCAATCCACAATGTGCATGCACTAACCGCCCGAAGAAAGCTGCTGGCCTCTCAGCTTACCCAGCTCAAGTCACTGTTCATGGGAGACAGACACATCCATAAAAAACCACTACAGACACCACTACACTTTCCTATGAGAATGAAATGAGTGTAGCTTTCAGCAACAACAGCCAACTGGAGTTGGCAGCAATGTAAAAATTGCAAACAAGCACTGTCTGCCTTGCTTGTCCTCAATGAGACACCACTTGCTCAAATCCAGATTCCTAGCAGTATACTAATTATGCTCTCTTCACCACCTTTTTTCTTTGCTTGCTAAAGATAATTTAAAATGCTGCTGAACCGACTAACCAGTTTTAGAAAATTGTTGCATAGTTGATGTTGTCAGGTTTCTGGGCATTTTGGACAAATCACAGAAACCAAGGTCAGGAAGTACAAGTAATTTATTTCAAATATAAAATGACTGTGTAAATATTTTCAGATCTAAATTATTTGTTAAGATGAATGATCTGTTTTATTATGAGAGCTAAGCCAAGGAGCTTAGTGGTGGGAAAGTCTGCTCTTTTATAGGACAAAAATAGAATTTTACTTCAAAAGAATAAAAATAGTGCTTAACATGCACTATTAAATTATATTCTCAACAAAGCTTCTCTGAGTTGTCTACAGAGTTAGTCTGCAGAGACAGAAAGAGAATTTACACCTTTATTCAACAGTCATGACTGCGTCAGTGTAATAGGCAAAATAAATAACTCAACTCATTATGTCATTAGTCCGAATTTACTAAAATTGACTCAACAGGGTTACCACGCCATTGTGTCAGTCTTTTTATGCCTTGGCTTAAAGATTGGAAATGGTGGTAGGTGTTTTCCAGGGTAACATGCGTCACCAGTGACATTGCAACAAATCTTAGTAATGTTCAATGGAGTTTAAAATAGAAAAAAACACATTCAACACTGATGCATACCTTTGTAATTCCCCAAGAGAGAAAAAAGAATTTCCTTGGAAAACTCATGATAAACATACTAAGTCACATTATTTGGAATTTCAGTTTATGGTGTGTAATAAAATCGTTCTCAACAGTCAATTTTATAGGTCTGCACAAAAAGATAGATTACAGAATGAAAATACAAATTTAAATCACAGCCATTCAATTGCCGCACCCTGAAGCAGGGGAATTATAGGACAATTTAAACCCAAGAAAACAGTTCTGCTAAGCAGCTGTAACAAAAATACACCCCGGCTCGTTCCTTCGCCCCTGAGGACCCAGGATCTGGAAGATATTCCTGTATTTATTGGAAACAAATCCAAAACAGAACAGAGGAAAAATAAGTGTATGCCAAAGAAAAGTTGCCTTGTAACATCTTTCAGTCTGACCTGACTGTAAGACAAACCATCACTGTATTAAATATGATAATACGTGAGATTAGCACGTGTTAAATGGGTCATGAGGATGACTTTAGGGGGTTGCAACATGAACAATGAACCAGGAAGGAGACACATTTTCTTAAAGCTTTGGGGTATGGTATGCCAACATAAAAATGTCTTTCACCTCCCTTGGATGCGTCTTTGTGGACAATAACCAGACCGTATATAAAGCTCTGCTTGCCCTGGTTCCAGTTGAAAACTGTAGTTTGACTCCATTTAATGGATGTGTATGAGTACTTGGACCTCTGAGTCCTTGATTGGAGTCATCTCCCTTGATCCCAGGACCAGTTTTCTTCATAGCAAAGATAAAACTTGCAATTGTGGCCACAAGTAAGCAATGCACACTAATCATGCCATAGATATATAGCAGCATAGAAATTTGAAGTGCATTTTTAAAAGGTAAGCTGTTTTTCTTTAAAAACAAAACAAGAATGTATGTCATCAGCACACATGAGTCAAACTCACCTCTTTAGTAAAACATGTTGGCATATTCATGAATAAATTAGTAGATTTTTGATAGGCTAACTGATGCCTGGTGATGCTAGCAAACACATAATGAGAACCAGGAAAAAATAATTAATTGTAAATTATTTTATCTTGTGCTTTTTCATCCAACAACATTTTGGTTGGTTGACTGAGTGAAATTTCAAATAAAATATAACATTATGGCATGTGGTTTTGTGGTCTATTTAAACAGGTTTATTTGCTTAACCAATACATCTGTGAAATATGGCTATAAATAAGGCAGAGAGCACATTTAAGAAGTCTTGTAAATAGTTTTTCTAGGCTTTGCTGTCCTTTTGACCGTGACTGTCTGACGAGGTGGAAAACTCAAATGAGACTGAAAATACTGAAAATAGAAATTTAAAATAAGCCACCAGTTGGAAAAAAGTAATTGTGTAAGGCTAACTAGCCAATTATACCAAATAAAGTAAACTAAATAAATGACCACACCTCATCTCCTAATGCATTTACCTGCCCAAGACTACGTTTTTTTTCCTCCTTTCTGTCTCAGCCTGAGGACTTTCTGCACTGAGACAGCTCCCTGACCCTACCAAGCTTTACCTGCTACTTATTTTCAATAAACTAAATGCTACACTTCCCAATGGACTGATTTTTAAAAGAAAAAATTATATGATATGTTTACATTTTTTATTTGTTATAGTTTTAATCCATATCTAAGAGTAATTTTTTTAAATTAAGCCATTTTTCACTTTGTGGTGTCAGTTGGATGACTGTACAGCCATGCGTTTAGCTCTGAGTAACTGGAGCATTCCCATGCAGCACTGCACACAGTGGAGACTGCAACAACAACCCTGGGGCAAGGACACACAATAATTGTGTCACGTGCTGTTCATTTTTCTTAGTTTATTATAGATTTGCGTGGTAAAAATAAATAAGCATTCATATCTGAACACATGATGGAAATAATGTGTTTTAATGCAACCTGAAATCTGTGTCCTAATTGAATAGCAGATTATGTAGAACAGAGAAATTCCTGCCTCTGCCAGCAATAAGGGGACAATTGTATTTCTTAAACAAATACATGTATCCTAAGTCTGACAGAAAACAATTACTTTTTTACTATTTCATCAAAATATTTAAAAAATAATCATTTTTGGTAATACAGTAGATATTTATTTAACTGCATAAGTAATAATATATTACAGTTTTTCACACAGGAAAGAGTACAGCAAGCTGCAGGAGGCTGTCGTGTATTTAAAAGAATAAAAGACAGGCAGTACAGAACAGTATGTTTTAATGTGGTACAAGTTGTGTCTGTGTTTGCCTTTCTGTAAAACCGCATGCCACAGAAAGAAGCTGTCTTTGGTTCCAGTTCAGTCCCTTATTTGTGATAAAGGCTTTAATGTCATCCAGTGATAACGTTGCAGTAATAAAGATTTACTGATTATCACGACTGAGCTTGGGGAGGGGTGATGCGCGTCATCTTGTATGCAGTGTGGTTTTGGCAATGGGATCTGTGTCTGTGAGAACACAGATTATCTGACCTCCCATAGGAGTTTTTTTGTGCAATTATGGTTGAGATTTAGATACACACAAACTTGGGAGTATATATTCCCAGCCAGATAAACTTTACTCACACACACACAGGAAAATATACAATCACAGATAACACATCCTATTTCCAACAGACAAGATTAAGCTTATAAAAAGCATCCTCCTCTCTCTTCTTCTGTATTTCTCCGTCTCTATCATTGGATTTTTTCCTTGGCTTTTTACATGCTTACATCTGTCTGTCACTATGCCATAGACTACACATAGCATGTCCTGCACAACAAGCCAGATTCTTCCTTTTCGCGCAAATAGCTGGAACCACAGGCTGTGGTCGATGTTATGCAAACCAGAAAAATACTTTGAAGCAACAGCACATGAAATTAGTCATTTTTTCCTTCACAACTATGGCCTGCTTTTACTCAAAGTACTGTATGGTGATGTGAGCATAAAAAAAACATGACTTCTTTTAAGTACTACCAAGAGAACAAACAAACACGCAGGCAACATAGAAATGTGGTCTGTGTGTGTGTGTGTTTTTAATTTCCACAAATGTAATGATACACACAGTCTGGGGACACTAATGTCATCACTCGCGTGTGACACGGGGCTGTGTGATTAGACCATAATCTAGTTATATACCTGAAATATGCACGGCCATTTCCTTTTTGAGTGATTATGCTGAGTCACTGTGCCATGCAAAGCTCAAATGTAATTCAGGGAAGTGATACAGACTTCAGATTGGTTTCAAACCTGGTCATCACTGAGTGCTCTACAAAATGAAACCGTCCTCTAACATTTAAAACTCTCGTACATGTCCCTCCTGATTAAATATGAAAGAGGCAGAGGATTTTATTTTAAATGTTCTAAAACTAACATTTTTCAGGCATGTGTGTGTCTGTTGTTTCTTTCTTTCTTTGTTTCTTCAGTGTGCGGCCTCTACATATTCACAAAGTATGAATCTTAAGTATAAGCGCACAACTAATGATTTGGAAGAGCTAAAAAGGAAAAAAGGGGAGGAGATCTAGTAGATCTAGTAGGTCGACGTTTTTCACTGTGAGATGTTGTTTTGTTTTTATTTTAAAAGTCTTTCTTTTTGGTCGTTTTCCAAGAAATCATAATCTTGAATGATTAACAGTTCATTTATTTTTTTAGTGTTCTTAGAAAAGAACAGGCACCTTTAGATAAAATGACCTGCTGATGCTTTAAATACAACATCCGCATGGGGAAGAAAAGTGATTTAAGTGAACATGGCATAGTTGTTGGTGTCAAATGGGCTGCTCTCGGTATTTCAGAAACGACAGATCTCCTGGGATTTTCCTGCAAAAACATCTCAAGGTTTTTACAGGGAATTGTCCAAAAAAGAGAAAATATTTGGTGAGCCTCGTTTAAACACCACAGCCTAGCTAAATATTGTTGCTAACCATGTCCATCCCTTTATCACCGCAGTGTACACATATTCTGATGGCTGCCTCCAGCAGGTTAATGTGCTCAAATGACCTCCACAATCACCAGATCATAATCAAATAGAGCGTCTTTGGGATGTGATGGAACAAGAGATTTGCATCATAGATGTGTAGCCAACAAATCATTAACTACGTGATGCTTTCGTGTCAGTATGGACCAAAATCTGATGTTGAATCTGTTGAATCGATGCCATGAAGAATTAAGGCAATGCTGAAGGCCAAAGAAGGTCAAATCTAAATAACTTTTTTCTCTCACTGATTGATCTTTAATTTCTTTTTTGTACTTGTTGAATGGGCGGCTGTAGCTCAGGAGGTAGAGTAGGTCATCTACTGAGCCGAAGGTTAGTAGATGCCTGGCTCCCCCAGTCTGCATCCCAAGTATCCTTAGCATAGCTGTCTTACTAACTCAGTAACCTTCCCAAAGGAGTGTGAATGTTAGCTAGGAAGCACCGCGCATAGAAGAAAGTGCTTGTGTCAATGGGTGAATGTGGCATGTTGTACAAAGCACTTTGAGCGCTCCGGGAGAGTAGAAAAGTGCTAAGAATCAGTCTGATGTCTTTCTAGTACATTTGTGAACTGTGAAACTGAAGGCTGAATAAAATAACAACAAATCCAAATTGTACTGATTTTAAATATCTTGGCCAATACCAATATTATCTTTTCAACTAACAATTCGGCTGTGTTCATTTGTTTATCATGCCAAAGTTGAACAAGCATACGATCACTCATACAAATATGTGGAACTGGATCCATATGCAAGGATGGAAAAAAAAAACTCAAAGGAAATGAAAGAATTAACTCACTTTTGAACAAGCATTTTCCTGGATTGCATTCTGTGACAATAGGAAAAACATAGAAAAAAATCTAAAACCACAGAACACTGGAAACCATCACAAATTTGTTTTCTCTATCATTTGCACGATATGCATTGCATATTTGTACTGTCACGTTTCTGTTTAAATACTCTCCAAATTCCAGTAAAAAGGAAACAAAGAGATATAAAACAAAGCGCCTCATCAGTCCCGTCAGCAGCTTTTAACACTAGCAGGGATTTTTCTGAGGGTGCAATTCTCCTTGAATTATATATGACACATTTCAGTCCAGGTCACTCTCTCACCACTATAAATAACACATAAATAACGCAAGTGTTAATGTTTTCGTTTAACTCAAGTCAGAAGGGAGAATGTGTCATTGATTGGACTTTTAATCCCAATTTCCATGGAAGCATTTCCACAGCACTAATCAGACCCTTAACCCATCTTATCATACATCTGTCTGTGAAGGTTCTCAGTCATCCAGGTCATCGTAGTCAAAGGAGCTTGCAAAGAAAAGCGTCTGGACTTCTTTGAGTTGCTTGAAGACGTTTCACCTCTCATCCGAGAAGCTTCTTCAGTTCTAAGGTCAAATGGTGGAGAGTCCCCACCATTTGACCTTAGAACTGAAGAAGCTTCTCGGATGAGAGGTGAAACGTCTTCAAGCAACTCAAAGAAGTCCAGACGCTTTTCTTTGCAAGCTCCTTTGACTTATCATACATCATATTTTCCCTCACAGTACCACTAAAAAAGACAAGCGCCCACATTTCAACATTCCACAAACACTCAAAGGGAGAGTCGAACTTGACCTATGGAGCAATATCTGTATTGATTGTTTCCATGCCAGGTCGGAGCATTGCTCCGACCTGGCATGACCTCTGTATTGGAAAAGCAGTAACGAAACCACATGTGAAGCCCATTACCAGAGACATACTATAAACATGCTATACTGGCTTTTATAATAATAAAAGCCAGTATAAAAAGCCAATAATTTATAGCGATTTATTTTCAAGTGATTAAAATCAAGCTGGACTTAATTATTCAGTCATTATTCCTGATTGGATATATGAAGAAGGAAGAAGGAACACGAGAAGCTCGAGAAATACCAAGGGCTTGGAGAAGAGCTCCAGGGGCTCCAGCAGATCCCAGGAACAACATCTGAGATCTTTGTGCAGAAGAGCGCACTCCTAGGAACAGCTAAGATGCTACGCAGGACCCTCAAGCTCCCAGGCCTCTGGTAGAGGACCCGAGCTTGAAGGATAGACCACCTCTGAAGTGCTGGGTCGAATCCTGGGGGTGGAGAAGCAAGACACTAGGAAAGGCAATGATTGGCTGGAAGGGGATGGCATTGCCCGGTTGAACGCCACAGAGATCGATCCATTCGCCGCAGTCAACCACACTCATCTCAACTTCGGTGAAGTCTGACTCTTAATGTCAGTGAGAGCAAATCATCTGATGATAAATAACACTTGATTACGCTGTAACATATACATTACACTGTGACTCAGCTGGTCAGCTCTTTGCTTTCTTTCTGAAAAATAAATTTGTCAGAATGACACATGCAGTAGTTTTCTGTGCTCCTCTGTAGCTTTAATTAACATGTCTCAATTTAAATTTTAACAATTTGCTTAAACAAAAGGAAGAGCTATCTTAAGCAATAAACACAGCATCCCCTACTTTATGTCCCTCAAGTTTTTCACAATTGCTAAGCAAACCTTTCGAGTAGAAGCAGAAGAGCACCACTGTAAGGCTGCTCTGTGCTACTGCACCGTGAAAGTTGTCAGACATCAGTTGGGTAACTGAGCATCAAATTAATCTAGCGGTCATCTATGAATCTAATTCACTGATCATATCCGTGTTCTTCTATAGAAAATGATCCTTATTAGCACTAACTATTCGAGAGACGTAAAAATCTGCAGTATAAAGAGCATAAAAATATACCAGTCAAAGGCAACATTGTTAAAAAGAGCACAGGAGACGAATCATTCAGTTTGTCACAGATCAAATCGGTGTTATCTGCATTTCCATCAGCGTAAAAGACTCAGCATCTGATTAGAATCAAGTATAATAACATTTATACATTTAATAAATCACTAAATTAATACATGCATGTTCCCATGACAATAGTACTACACTGTTTGCTCTTCATTCACTGATGAGTACAGCAAGCTTCACATATATTCCCAGACCATATCATCACTTAAAAGATGCTATAAATAAAAGACTGAATGAAAACTGGACTCATGTGGACTTTCCAAGGACAAACTGGTAACTGTGCACAGCTATGCTGAAGTAAAAATGCTATTACTAAAACACACATGCTGTATTATGTTAGAAGGTGGTTCCCGTCTTACCTGCTGACCTATTGGTTTTCCTCTCATGGTTTGTTTTGGTTTTGAGTTGATTTGCAGTCAGTTGTTAAGAGTGATGGGAATAACGGCGTTACAAGTAACGGAGTTACTGACGGCGTTACTTTTTTCAGTAATGAGTAATCTAACTAATTTCTATTCCTATCGTTACAACGCCGTTACCCTTACTAAGAAGAAAATGTGGTGCGGTCGTGTTACTATTTATCAACAGAGAGAGAGAGAGAGAGAGAGAAAGAAAGACAGCAGAAAAAGAAAGAGAGCGAGTTTTGAGATGTGAGAGATTTGTGACGTTTAACGTGTTTGTAATGTGTTGTCTTATGTAGTTAGTGTGTAGTGTCGAGGATAGTTTTGTGTTGTGTGTCAGAACAATAAGGTGACTGCTGTCTCCAGGTAGAAACGGGAGTGATGCACCTGCTGCTGTCAGACCTGCAGGTATCAGGCTGTGATGTTCTCCTTTATACTGGACAGAAATTTTTGGAGTGCCACAAATAATTTGTGTGGCATCTTATTGAAAAAGGGGTGAAAGGTAAATGGCTGCAAAAAACTTTGTGGTTTGCAAAACTTGTGCATTTAATTTTAAAATTGACCATTTATATTTGCATTTAAAGTTATGAAATATGATTCATTAAACATGTTTGTGGTTGAAACAGTAAAAAATATAACATTTTCTAATCGGATCTAATGTTTTTTGTCTGATTTTAGATCAATACAGTGTGTCAAAATAAAAACATAACTGTACATAACATAACCAGAGGGTTAAACATTTTTTTAAAGTAAGGCAATAGTTGTTTTTCAAGTAATTAATTACTTTTAGAATCTTGTAACTCAGTTACTAACTTAGTTACTTTTTTGAAGAAGTAACTAGTAAATATAATTAATTACTTTTTCAAGGTAACTTGCCCAGTACTGGTTGTTAAGCTGTAATCAGCTTCACTGATTACTTCATTGGAGTGCTCTGGGATCTGTATGAGTCAATCTCAGGGACCGTGCACTTAAGTTTTAGATAAAATAAACTAAGCTGAAACCATTAAATACCTAGCAAATATGTAAGCTTTAAATCTGCCGTTTATCAGGCATCACTGAGTAATCCTTTAAATCTAACCTCTCTTGTTCCTGTCCTGTCTTTTCTTACATCTCTGAGTGAAGTTCTCACACTCTGTTCTGTCCCTGGGAAATACAGCAGCTGAAGCTTTAGCTAGTAGAAACAGTGTGACAAACTGCACACAGAGTTTGTGTGTTTGCTGGTGTTTGTTGAGCTGATAGAAACGCTGAATTTGAAATTAGCTGCAACTAAATAAACATCACTGTCTTCATGCTTCCTCCTCGAGCTAGATTCTGACACCTGCACTCCTTCCAGCCCACTTTAACTCCTCAGTATAAACACTACAAATGAAACTGCTGAACCTAATGTAACGAGTCTGTTTTGAAAACGTATGTTGTCGAAGGTACAGATATTTGTTTCACCAAGTAGACGATATGACACGATGATAACACATAAGACTGGTTTTTGAGTTAATGAATGGAATGAACACATTTTTATGAATGCGTTCATAAAAATAGTTAAACACACTTTTTGTTTTCCAAAGGTTTATGAGTTACAACGAAATTAAGGGACAGTTTACTGACTGACACATAATTAGTTCAGTTAACTGGCACATGAGCAGCTTTAAAAACAAAACCAAACAAAAACAGCCAATCAGATGCATCTACAAAGTTAAAAGAGTCACAAAATCACAGCAGTAAGAAATCAGACAATGAAACAGTCTCAATAAAAAAAAAATCCAAAAATAACATCCAGGAACAACTGAAAGGTTTAATAGCCAGCATGTCACATTAAAACACAATGGCAAAAATATTATTATTACTATTATTACATTATTATAATAATCTCTCATTAAATACTCAGTAACCCAACATTTAAGCTGTATATTATTAATAGAAAAGAAAACTTAAACAAAGAAACAGACAAATCAGATCAGCAGTGTTCTTTCCATCTGATGTTCAGAGTTCAGAGTGAGCGTGACGATTGTCACCTGTCATGTCCTCTACCACTACATGTTCTTTCACATTAACCTCCTCCTCCTCCTTAGGAGTTTGCTGCTGGGCAGAGTCAGGTTCCTGCATGTCCATAATTTTCAAGAAGTCATAGAACTCAAAAGCAGGTGGCCAGCTATCCTCATCCAGCAAACCTACAGAACAAAAATATTTTATTATAATGTGAAGTTTCATACAGAATTAAAATGAATCATATTGTTAAAAGCATATTTGTCTTAAGATTAGAAAGTAAAACACAGGAATTTTCACAGGAATGTTGATACCTGGTGTCAGAGTGCTGTAACATCAATTTCGTTTGTGTCTTCTTTACTCATCAGTCATTTTAAATGCCAATAACAATATATCAGCAAATAGCTAATATTGGCCGATATATCAGTCGGGCTTAACTTCTCCAGTCTTCTTGAGTTTATTCTATATAGCCCAGGTTGTCCTGTTTTAGCTCCTTGGTTATTAGGTTTCCCTTGTGTCTTTGTCCTCTGTGTCCCTCTCTGTGTGTCTCTGTTTATGTGTGTGTCGTTGTGTCTTCTTTCCCTTTTCTCTTCCCATGTTCTCCTCCTTATGTCTCATTTCATCCCTCCCCTGCCTGTCATTTTTATCCCATGTTTCCCCAGACCGTCATGTCTCTCCTCTCACTCTCTGTGTCTCGTCTCCATTATCTTTTCCTGCGTCCCCCTCGTTATCTCCTCCGTTATCTCCCTAATCCATCTTGTTTCCTTGTGTGTCCTTTCCTCTCAGTTCCCGTGTCATGCTATGAGTTAGTCTGTGTCTTAGTGTTTCCTGGTTTATTTTGATAGTCTTGCGTTCCATGTTCAGTGTGTTTAGTTTTGCTTCTATTTATTTCTATAAATAAATTAAATAAAATTTTATTTATTTATAGACCATTTTTGTTCCTGAAGTTCAATTTATAATCGTCACAACAACTTTTTTCACTTTTATAAAATGACTTCAAATAATAATTTTAGGACTCACTCATATATGACAACCATCGCTACCTGTAAACTAAATGCGAGTCTGCAAACATAATACAGGTTTAACAGCATTTCCAAATCGATGAATAGTAAAAATGAATACATTGCAATCCAGCAGAAGAGTTTTGGTTAAAACAAGATTACAGCAAGTCAAAAACAGAACCTTAAGTCCTGCTGCATTAGTAAAAAGGTTGTTAGTCTGCAGTTTGTGTGCAGAGAATCAATTAAACGTTGTGCATTTCAGTGATGGAGACCAGCATCTTATCTCGGCTCTTGCCTTTATACACTCCAGAGCTAAAAGAGGACTCCAGATAGTTCGGGTTTCATATCTGAACTACGTTCAACAGTTATATTAACAGTTCTCTCACTGATAGAGAAGACTGCTGAATGTGTAGTCAGTCTTTATGGTGGGAATGTGCTGACCACAGGTATTATTTCCATTTAGAAATATCACCAGTACAAGTAATTTCTCAGACTAACTGTTGTATGTAGAAAGGCAAATGTAAATAGACAGAAGGACAGCCTCTTGATCACAAAGGTCAGTCAACAATCACACACAATGTCTGCTTTTGTCGTTGCATCCAGTCTCATTTGATGACTTTGTGCGAGATTTTCAAAATGTGCTTGTAACTCAAATAAATTCCAGGTGACTAGAATCTACAAACTGCTAAAGGTAAATCTGAGGCATAGTTGAATTGTTTATTATTGATTTTTTATTGACTGGAAATTCCATCCAGACTAAGGTGACCTGAACATTACCTTAAAGATTTCAATCTTTAAGGTAATCTTGCACATTTCTACTCTCAATTCTGCTTTTAAGAGTGACCGGTTCATTAACTGTCTGTAATAAGGCAGAATTATAGCTGTATAGCATAGCTGTCTTGGAATTTATGGGATTGTAAACTCAGCTTTAAGCTTTCTCTTCTCTCCTCCTTACCTGTTGGTGACTCAGTACCATCCTCGACCCTTTGCAGCCAGTGAAGGACTGAGGAAGCCACTATGGGGGTGTTGGGTGGGTACTGGTATATTTGGTCTCCAGAGGGCAAGTGTGTGAGGACTAGTGCAGGAAGAGGGGGCATAGAGCCTACGTATGACCCCAGGACGGACATACCAGCTGGAGTGCGTCCACTAAAACAAAATATATTTTAAAAAAAAGTATAAATAAAAAAGTGGGGATTTTGGATTGTGTACACGATGGAAAAATAGAGCAGCAAATAAGCAGAAACAGAAACGTACAGATGGATCCAGCAGGCCAAATATCGCTCCATCGTTTCCCCTTCCGACTCTACTAATGTTCTCATCTCCTTCACCAGCGCCTGGATCTGCCTTCGCCCAATCTTGTCCTCCTCCTCTCCCACAAACAGAAGGAGTAGGGCTTTGCCCAGCAAGAGGAAGGATGGCAGATTTTCTACAGTCAGCTCAGGCTGGGGATAGAAATCATGAAAAGAGGACGAAGAAGTGCCAAATAACACAAAGACTTCAAATATCTGCATTTTCACAAACTCAGTCATCACACTACAAACCAGATAAAACACAGGCCAGTGAAATGAACAACATCCCAAATGAAAAAGAGAAGGTTTGACTTTGACACAATCAGCACAAATCTTGAGTTTCGGCTAATTATCCAAAGTTTACACATCACTGGTTTTTGCTGCACCTGCAACATCCTGCAGAAAACCTGCTTACAAAGGTCAGCACCAAGCATGTTAGAAGCAGCTGTTTACTTCCTGTGAAGAAAACTGCAGGTGGAATTTTAAGAGGGTCTGTCAATTAAATAGTGAGATGGCTGAGCCAATATTAAGTGATAAAGATTTACTAAGCAGAGCACGAGTACAAGGCTGCGACTGCAAAATAAACGTATCCATGAGAGTGGACGGTACTGCGAGTCATCTGCTGACAATGCACAAATCTGATTTAATGCTGACCTGTGCAATCTACTATAACTGACACAAATTACTGTCACGTTTCTGTTTAAATACTCTCCGAATTCTGTACAGTTAAAAGGAAACAAAGAGATATAAAACAAAGCGCCTCATCAGTCCCGTCAGCAGCTTTTAACACTAGCAGGGATTTTTCTGAGGGTGCAATTCTCCTTGAATTATATATGACACATTTCAGTCCAGGTCACTCTCTCACCATCATAAATAACACAGAAGCAAGTGTTAATGTCTCCATTTAACTCATTGTATCAAGTCATATTCTGTGATTGATTGGTGTGAGGTCATCAGCACAGCCAGAGGGGAGAATGTGTCATTGACTGGACTTTTGATCCCAAGCTCCATGGAAGCATTTCCACAGCAGGAATCAGACCCTTAACCCATCTTATCATCCATCAAGGATTACCGAAGCATTACTCTGACCTGGCATGACCTCTGTATTTGGAAAGCCGTAACTAAACCACATGTGAAGCCCATTACCTGAGACTATGATACTATGAACACGCCATAGTGGCTTTTATAAACATCCAAGAATTGTATATTGTATTGTAATGTATTTTCAAGTGGGATTAAGGAGGTCCTCAAAGGCCAAGAAAAGGGTGGAGTGCTCACTCTGGGTCAGGGACAAGTTCCTGCCCCAAGTGGAGGAGTTTAAGCATCTCGGGTACTTGTTCAAGAGTGACGGGAGAAGGGAGCGGGAGATCGACAGACAGATTGGTGCGGCTGCAGTGAAGCGGACACACTGTACTGGTCCGTCGTGGTGAAGAGAGAGCTGAGTGTAAAAGCAAAGCTCTCACTTTACTGGCCGATCGATGTCCCTACCCTCACCTATGGTCACGAGCTGTGGGTAGTGATCGAAAGAACGAGATTGCGGATAGAAGCAGTGGAAATGAGCTTCCTCCGAAGGGTGGCTGGCTTCTCCCTTAGAAATAGGGTGAGAAGTTCAGCCACCCAGAAGGGCCCCAGAGTAGAGCTGCTGCTCCTCCATGAGCAACATGAGCGCTTCCTGGGTGAGGTGTTTTGGGCATCTCCCATTGGGACAAGGCCCTGGGGCAGACCCAGGACACACTGGAGAGTTTATATCTCTCGGAAGCTGGAAGAGGTGGCCGTGGAGAGGGAGGTCTGGGCTTCTCTGCTTAAGTTGCTGCCCCCACGACCCGGCCCCAGATAAGAGGAAGAAGACGGACGGATTATAGTGATTAAAATCAAGCTGGACTTAGTTATTCACTCACTATTCCTGACTGGATGATTGCATTGAAACAAGTCATCCAACTTGAATTTGTGACTAATTTTGCAAAAAATGATAAAGACAAGTGTACACACACACACACACACACACACACACACACACACACACTATGGTTTACCATTGGGTGGAGCAGCGCAGTGTTAATGTGTGTGAGCAGCTCTTCAGCAGACGAGGAGGCAGGCAGTGTGAAAGGATGAGTGTGTGTCCTCCAAGATGGAAACACTAACACTGCGGGAAGGTCTACAGTGTGGTCTGCAGCCCTGCATAGTCAACATGCACGCACGCACGCACGCACACGCACAATATAAGTAAAACTAATAAACAATATTTTAAATGGTTAAAGTTTAAATATTAAACATTAGAATCACAGCTAAGTTTTTAATGACAGGTATGTCTAAACCTTTACAAAATGTAACTACAACACTGATTAAAGCGTCTTTCCAAAGCCAGGTTGGATTATAGTAGGTACATGTAGGATTTCCACCCCTCAAAAACAAACTGCTTAACTGTCCATCTCCTAAAGCCTTTAAAAGCAATTGGAAATCCTACATTTCAAAGTTAGGAAAAACAGACAACTCATGGAACTATATTTTGTGCTTTTCAAACTTCAGCTACAGTGTGTTTTTCAAAACTTCCAGTAATTTAGGACTTTAAACTCGAAGAAGCAGTTTGCCAAATTGCCTCAACCTTGAAATGGTAGAGCTCGTACCATTTCTCTGCCAGTTCATCTGTCAGCAGTCCAGTCAGTGCGTCTCCTCTCAGGGACTTTGCTGCTTCGGTAAACGCTGCTAAACATGGCAATAAAGAAAAATTTGGAAAGAAAGAGTAAGTAATACAAGATACTGGAAACACACCGTCTATTTAAAATAACAAAGAGGAAAAGACTAAAATCAACAATGAGCAGAATCTGAACTCATTCGTTTGTGTTGTCCAGAACTGAATGAAAGCACAACAACGAGCTGCATTGTTAGATCAGGTGATATATTTCCACATTACCATGAACACTCACACTGCAATTTATTTTGACCGATCGCTCAACTGTCGCAGTGGATGCACCAAGCAAGCAGCCTCAGTGATATCAATGTGAAAATCCTGGGCGACTTCCTTCTGGAAGATTATCTTGTTAATAATTTTACCTCCTCATTACGTACGACTCTCAATACTGTAGCTCCTATGAAAGAGAGAGCTTCCCTTCATTGGTTCCAGTATCTAGTATATTTTCTCTGTATCTATTATTGTAGGGTCTACCTTACAATATAAAGCACTTTGAGATGACTGATGTTGTGATTTGGTGCTATATAAATGAAATTGAATTTATTGTGACAAAGCAGACAGACAGCTACTTTCCCACTCGATTGTTTACCACTCCCATTCATATAGTGATCATGTGTAGTGATCTGCCCCTTATTTATCACCCCCACTTTCCAAACACCAAGATAGCAACAGTAAAAACACTCATCTCATCGCTTTAAAACAGGAGTTCACAAACCAACAGAGGTCACAGTAGCTAAATGTATCTTTTATATATTAGCCAGAGTAAGTATTAGCTGATTACACCTACTCTGTTACTGTAAACACAATGCTAACATTGAGATAGCTTTGAATGTGAATGAGTACAGACAAAAGTGTTAATTAACAGCTACAAAACACCTCCAAGTATTTCTCCCCCACTCCCTTAAAAGTTCTTGTTTTGATTGCAGCTACTGGGAGATCTTCCTTAGTAGTATAACCATAACTAATAGAAGTTTAGCATTTGCACTGAGGCTTCCCTTGCAACAACAATGCACAATAACAACATCTTACCTGTTTGTGTCTGGGCCTCAAACAATCCCACAACTCTGTCAAGCTGGTACCCTGCTAGCTCAGGATGAGGCACTTCCAGAAGGAATGATTGCGCTTCCTCTAGAGTGGACAGACGAACAGGAGAAGCTACACGGCTTCTGGTTAAAAAAATCAAGTCCACACAAACACACGTGTACATGTAAGTAGACTGACATTAAAAAGACAGCGCTACAAGACTAAACACACCTCCATTTCTATTTCAGGTTAAAGGGAAAGGATTGTACAAGTACACTAACTGCTATTTCATCAGTCCTTGATTTGGACCCGACTGAGGTTAAAGGCTTATATATGACTTCAAAGTTATATTCATGTTTTCTCACATCATGATGAAGCGATGTAGTGACTCACTACCCAGCATTCCTCTGAAGTGCTGGGCCGGATGCTGGGGGTGAAGAAGCAAGACACTGGGAAAGGCAGTGATTGGCTGGAAGGGGACAGCACTGCCTGGCTGAGCGGCGCAGAGGTCGGTCCATTCGCTGCAGTCGACCACACTCATCTGAACTTCATTGACCTCTGAGTCTTAAGGTCAGTGAGAGCAAATCATGTGTTGATGAGTGAATTTTCTATCCATTGTTGCTATTAATCAAGTTTTGAAATGTGCAAATGAGGCCTGAATATTACATCTGCCTAGATAACAATCCTTTGTGGTTAAGGCAAAAGGGCAATTCATTCAGTACATGGATTTAGACGACTGTATGTTGGTTCACAAGGGGGTTTCATCTTTTGTAAATTTAGACAAACTGTAAAGCACAATAATAGGAGTCATAACTGACGTGGTACTGCCATCCAAACACTCTTCTGTTCAAATACAGATCTCTGTTTTGACGTCTGCTAAAATAAACAGTGGAAACATAGCCCCCCCCCCCAAAAAAACTGCTTGTTTACCTGCAAGTCTCTCTGCAACTTCAATGAAAGAGCTGAGAAAAGCCATTGAAACAGCATCCCCTGGTGGGAGAAAACAGAAACTGCAATTTACTTGCATTTCATGTTCAAGAGGAAAACTTTTTTTTTTTTTTTTAAACATAAAGTATGCCTGGTTCATATAAGAGACATTATATGAAAGAGATGAATTCCAAAACAGTAAATATGGTGGTAGAAGTATAACTTCCATGGGGAGGAAAAAGGCTTCATAAAGACTGTTAGAAGTACGGTAAATGAGCAACATTGTTAGAGTTTTATATCAGATTTTTCTGATGATTCTATACATGTAGTTTCTCTTTCCTGGTAAATACTGAATTTGTTGTATTAACTGCCTAAAGTGCCAAGACGCCTCTAAAGCAGCGACTCTGTCTTACATTTGAGGTAGAAGAGCACCACTGTGAGGCCACTCTGTGCTACTGCACTGTGAAAGTTGTCAGACGTCAGTTGGGTAACTGAATCCATGTCCAATAAGGTGCCTCTGTTTTCAAAAACTGCTGCTGCGATTTCATCGTCCAGCTTGCCTGGAGACAGATGCAGACACAAAAAAGTTAATCTCCTGTTCTCATTCTTCCTTTTCTTCACGCTTCTTTCACTCTTGAGTCCCTTTACCAAAATGTGAATCTTCCTCATCGTCATCCACACCTTCATTGTCTTCTTCATCCTCCTCCTCCTCCTCTTCATCTTTTTCTTGATCTGCGAACAGCACCAACACCTCATCGAGGCTGTTTAAGGTCAAATACTTTACTTCTAAACTCTGGAGGTGCACACACACAAACAAAAACGTGGGTAAGAATAACAGGTACTCTCATTCTGTGTATTATCTCGTGCCATGTTAGAGTCACACCTTCTCAGGCAGCCTGTAAGCAGCATTGTACTCATCAAGGGTTTTCACTGCAGGGCTCTGCCTGGAAACACACAAACCCATAAAAGAAATTATCTTAATGTCTTCATATCCATGCTCGTACACGTAGCTGGAGCTGTTGCACACCTGTGTACAAGCAGCAGCAGGGCGAGGCCTCGCAGCCTCCAGGCCAGCGTGGTGGCCGTATCGAGGTCCAGGTGCTCGGTTGCGGGATGAGAGAAGAGGAAGACCTGGGGAGTCTGCTGGTAGGGGAACTGGGGGGGCTGGACTGAGGAGGGGTCGTCGTACACCTCGGTCTGGTAAGGAAGAGACACAAAGTGTTAAGAGATTCTACTCCTGGTGGTAGGGTGGCTCTTTGTGCACAACATGCTCATGGTTACTTTTTTTGTAAATTTGGTAAGTTGTACGTTGCTTTTTTCTAAAGGTCTACTTACAAAACACAGCTGCAATGACAGCACAATAACCACATGATCTAATATGCTGTGTTCCTGTTAAAAGGGTGTTTTTTCTTCCCGCTGACGCCAAGTGCTTGCTCATAGGTGGTGATCTGATCGTTGGGTTTTCTCAGTATTACTGGAGGATCTTTAGCTTACAATATAAAGCATTTGTTATGATTTGACACTATAAAACTAAATTGACTTGACTTGTGAACTGTGAAGAAGCTTGCGTAGTGAGTCTTATATTGTTATTAAAGCTGCTTTTACAGGAAGCATCGAGTAAGTCCAACTTTTATTCGCACCTCAGAAACGTCAGCCTACAGGTAACTGAAAGAAACGTCACGATATGTGACTACTATACACAAAGAGAACAGGAGGCTGTGTTCTCCTTTTTCTTATGTTCGCTAGCCCCATCAGCAACATCTCCACTTAGAGACACATCAGTAGTTTTGTCTCTTGCATCATTTCATACACTCTTGTTGCTTCTTAATGACTGAACTCCTGAATTTCTTTTTGATCTTGCTCTTTTGTTTTGGACCGCTGAGTTTAACAGGTTAGTTTAGTTTAGTTGTCAGTGTCATGAAGGTTGGTCTATTTTACCCTTGCTAAATCACTGTGGTAACTTATGCTGAAGCCCAGCTTCTCACCGAATCTTTCACTTAAAATATATTTTAGAGCAGGGATGCCTACTGTGAGGCCTGGGGGCTAGAAATGACCTGCCAAAGTGTCCAATCCGGTCAACTGGAAAATGTACTACGGCGGGGACATCCCTGCTTTAGAGCTATAAAGACTCATTGCTGAAGAAATACACTTTATACATGAAAGTTGTTAAACCGTACCTTACTAATGCCACTGATTGAAGCCCAGCCAAAGAGTTACAGCAGCTGGAATTGCACCTAACAGAGATCAGATTAGAAAAGTGATCAGTTACATCTGTTGGCCACTTCTTGCCAATAATCTTCGTTTATTAAAATAAATTTCACTTTGACCTGGCAACAAATAAAGCGTTATCAATTTTTCCTCTATGAGCTTGTGGGAGATTGAACACACTGACTAAATATTTTAATGTATCTGAGGTGGCAGAGCGCTGATGTGCAGCTGTCACATTAGTAACAAACAGCAGGAATGAGAGGGCACTGAGAAATAAAACACTTAAACAACTCAAGACAGTATTCTGTTTTTTTGGCATGTTTGTGAAGATCAGAAATTGAGAAGATTAACAACCAACTGCAGCACCGCTGTCTTGTCTTATTTGCATAGATCTGTATCACCAAATGAGCACAGACACTGAGCCTAAAGCAGAAAGAACACTGATAACAACCCTTATCTCTGACTGGGGTTTTGTCAAGTCAGCTAACGCAAAGAAAACTGAACCATGAACTTCACTCTGTTCGCACGACGCCAACAGCTCGATGACATTTTATACGCCAAATAACCTGATAAATTTTGCATTAATTTACAAAGTAATCCTGTACCAGCTTACAACTAGTGGAGCCTCCATGAGCTGCAGGAAGGAGTGGAGGCTTAAGGTGGATAGGGGTTTCCTCATGCGGGTCAAAGGGCAGCGCTCAGAGGTCATTGGGGTCATGAACCCACTGTGAACTCTGCAGTGGAGGAACCACACTCGAGACGAAGGAGACGATTCGTTTACACTGAAAGACACACAGAGACAACTTCCTGAAAACACAGACTAACATCAAACACTTTCATACTGTCGGGTCTTTAGTTTATAACATGAGAAATTACATGAATCCTTTTCTTTGTATCCACACTTGTGTGTTTGTCTATGCATTTCCAGCAGGATGTCAGACTTTTCATATTTTCTCCCAAGTATTTGGAGTCAGACCAGAAAAGCAAAAATTATCCTGGGTATGTTAAAAGCCTGTTTCGAATGACAGTCCCTTTGGTTTTCACGCCATGTGAGTTTAAGGTTTTGAGCATGTATCTCTGAGGTCACAAGGCCACAGCAGAGACATCAGCTGTCATCTTAAACTTTCAGTAAATATCACACGAGCTGCTGTAGCTGGAACTACATTTGCTGCACAGCTGTAGGACACTTTGCAAAGAGCCTCAATCTCAGCTTCTTCTTTTCTATGTTGTGTTACGTAATATTCAAAGCGCTTCACTTGTTCCACATTTTGTCATGTTACAGCCTTATCCCCAGCTGGATTCAATTCATTTATCACCTGAAAAATTCTACTCACAATACCCGATAATGACAAGGTGAAAAACATTTGATTTATATTTTCGCAAATGCATTAAAAATTAAAAGCAAAACTAAATGTACACAATTTTTCACAGCCTTTGCTCAATACTTTGCTGAAGCACCTTTGGCAAAATTACAGCCTCAAGTATTTTTGAGTATGATGCAACAAGAAACACTTTTTGGGGGGAGTTTCTCCTCTCAGGCAGGATGGGGAGCATTGGTGCACAGCCATCGGGTTAATCGGGTTAAGTCTGAGCTCTGGCCGGCCCCTCAAAGGTATTCACAGAGAGGTCCTGAAGCCACTTCTTTGTTATCTTGGCTGTGTGTTTAGGTTGTTGTCCTGTTGGATGATAACTCAGCAGGTTATCATTAAGGATGTCTCTGTACATAGCTGGTCCCCCAGTTCGTGCTCCAAAAAACCATTCCCACAGCATGATACTGCCACCACCATGCTTCACCGTAGGGATGGTATTGGCCTGGTGATGAGTGATGCCTGGTTTCCTTCAGACACGGCCCACAGTATTCAGGCCAAACCAAAGTTAGTCCTTGTTTCATCAGACCAGAGAATTTTGTTTCAGGTGCCTTTTGGCAAACTACACGTAGGCTGTCATGTGTCTCTTACTGAGCAGTGGCTTACATCTTGCCACTTTACCACACGGGCCTGATTACTGAAGTGCTGCATAAGTGGTTGTCCTTCTGGAAGGTTCTCCTGGAGCTCTGTCAGAGCAACTATTGTGTTCTTTGTTACGTCCCTGACTAAGGCTACGTCCACACTAGCCCGGATAGATTTGAAAACAGTGTTTTCGTCTGAAAAACGCTCCGCGTCCACACTAGTGTTTTCAGTCGTTTTCACAGAGTTCTGCGTCCACATTGAAACGTCCGAAAACGCTTATGTTCCAGTCCTGTGCATGCGGGAAAAGCAAGACGATTCGACCTGCCTCATTTTTGTCTGCCGTTTATTTACTTTCCAGCTCTTTGAAACGTCGCAGTAAAATGTTGAGGAAAAGCACTGAGTTTTTTAAATGGACTAACAATGAGGTGGAGTTGTTGCTGTGAGTAACACAAAAGTACAAAGTTGCAAAAGCGAGTGAGAATTAAAGATGCGTTTTCAAAGCGCATTAGTGTGGACATAGCCTAAGGCCCTTCTACCCTGAACCCTCTGTGCTCATTGGGACTTTCCCCAGATCTGTGCCTTTATACAATCCTGCACCAGAGGTCTACAGACAGTTCCTTGAACTTTGCGGCTTGGTTTGTGCTTGGTGTGTCTTCTAAATGACATCCAAATGAATTTACTACAGGTGGACTCCAATCAAGTTGTAAAAATACTTATGTACATGTTATATTTGTGTGGTTTTTTTTAAATACATTTACAAGAAATTCAAGCGAACTAATGTCACTTTGTCATTATGGGGTATTGTGTGTAGAATGTTTTAGTTGAAAACTGAATTTAATCTAACTTGAAAGAAGGCTGTATCATGACAAGATGCTGAACAAGTGAAGCGCTGTGAATACTTCCCAGGTACAAGTGTTGTCATTGACTCCTGCTCTGTACACAAAGAAAGGCCAAAAAGAACATACCCTAGGTGCTTCAACACGGGTCCTCCTGTTATGAGAATAAACTGATATTTGGATCCATACACATAGGCCGTCTCCATAATCGATCTGTGCTCTTAAGAAAAAACAAACAAAGATGATACATTTAATCAATCACTGGGACAATGTGTGTCTTACAAAGTACGATCAAACCTATGAGTAGCTACTAAAAAGTTTACCATCTTTAATTTAGGACTTGGTGATATGACCTCAAATTAACATCATGATTTTGAATTTTGATCGATGAATGATTATGCATACACATACACAGGCTGGTGACCTGTCGCAGGGCTAACACAGAGAGACGGACAACACTCGCACCTGTGGGCAATGTAGAATCACCATCTGCTGGAGTTTTACAGTCGGCTCAGTGTTCGAATTACGCTCTGAGTCATGTGACAACACAAACGGTATGTTTTATAGTTTATATAAGTATTAACAGAAATGAAAAACAAAGAAACAAAAATAACAGACACGGGCAAGATTGTGATTGTCCGTTTTGATTCCTTTTGAATTAACTGCCCAGCCTTACATTAATTACTATCCTTCCTGTCCTTCTTCCCATACCTTGTGTTCCCAGACTGCAAACATAACCAAGCACAATGTCTTTCTTCCCTCTGGCTGCCTTTTCCATTGCAAGGAGGTCAGCGTCTGTGTGGACATACTTTATCTCATCACGTAGAATGGCGCTGGAAGAGAAAAGCCGTCTTCAGTTAAATGCCAGAAGTACACGTTTGGCTCCCTCCTTTCATTTTTTCCCCCAACAAAGCTCACCAAAAGACAAAAAATAATGAGTGACTTTGGTTCTGGTTCAATCTCAGTGGATCATCTGAATGTATGTGATCCTAAAGGGTTCAAAAGTTAAAGTTTCACAAAGGTCTCTACAACACAGAGCATAAGCCTTACTTACAACAAGACTTCGGAGACTATCGAGTTGACGTCAAAGATAGTGTCCAAATCAAAACTCAAGAACTCCTTACCGCCTCTAGCAACAGAAAGACAAGGGCAGATTCAACGAGATTGCAACCATGCAGACACAAAAACCCTCATGAAGGTTATAATGTTCAGTTTTTATTCTCACTGCTGTTGAAAGTCATTGATGAAACTTTATGGACACTGAATGTTTTTTTACAGTTACAAATTCTAGTTTTAAAGGGAAGCTGTTAAGAAGTTTACTGCATTACATTTCAGTTTCCATAATACTTTGTCCACTTCATTACTATATATTAGGGGAGTAGGTAATAGTGTATCTCAGTGATGATAGCCAGGATAATACCTTTTGTGTTGATTGTTAGAAATACAATGAGAGTAAAGTTTTCATTAATATGAGCAGTAGCCCTTCCAACATGTAGTTAAAACTTCCTCTGGACTCTGATGCAGAGCATTTAGGGTGGATGCCAACAGGTGGCAGCAGATATTTTCATACTGAGGAGCAACAGAAATTGAAGTGGGGGAGAGACCAGTTAGATATAGTTTGGTGGAATAACTTTGCCTGTTTAACACAGCCAACAGAGTTGGGATCTGATTGCTCATGGAGTCAGGAATCAGGTTGAAGGGAAGCTACGTCTTTTCTTTCTTGATGAGTCAGAGATCAAATTCAAACACAGAGCTAAATTACACCAATTTTTACATTAAATGTGAACATCACTTCCCAGTGTGAACAAATGCCAGTGAATTAAGTTGGAAATCACAGAGAAAGAGACAATCAGCAGATTTATTATCCTTATTTACAGACTTGAATTGTTATTCTTCCATTCTGTTACTGTAGCTTAGCATGATTCACACTTTAAAATAACCGTCACTTATTGTGCTTTGGCTGCTGTAGGTCCCACTTCACCCACGCTCAGAAACAAGCTATTTTAGTTCACTTTGCCCATCCTTTAAAACATCTTTCTTCTGATTGGCTGCCCCTCCATGTTCTGGTCATTTTAGAATGAACACATACTGAGACTTTACAACTCACCTGAACAAAAAAGCAGTGTGCAGCAGCTGTTCCTCTGCGCAGTACGTGTAAACCAGCTCTTTGTTACAGTTCACCTAAAAAGCAACGACAAAAAAGTGATTCAACATCAACTTCAATGACTGATGAAGCGCAGTGCTCACAGGGGTCTACACTTACCTTACCAACTAGTACTCCATAATCCTGAAGAGCTTCAACAGACTTCTCCAACTCCACCAGGAACAGAGAGATGGTCGGAGAGACTGGAAACAGAGGAGGCGACAAAGAGAAACGCCTTTCAGACACGGACTGCTTTCCATTAATCTGAATCCACACGTTTTAATGTATGATGAATTTTCTCTTACTCATCTTATGCTACACATTCACATGTATTAAAGATTTAATTTTTTTTATTAAACTGAACTTTTAAAAAACTAAACCTTAAAAAAAAATGTTGTTTGACATCATTTAATGACTGAATCTCAATCTGTGAACACATTTCAACATTAAATGTGTTTGGATTACAATCAGACTGTAGCTGCTTTGAAAACGTCACTCTAAATACATTTGATTCAGTTTAGAGCCTTAAAGTCATTTCAGCTTCACTCAAAAGTACACATCATTTGCAAGATCCAGCTGTGACAGACAGTTTTCCATTAGTGTGACCGATTACAGCACGACTAATAATTGATCATTGATCAGTGTGTAACATACAGTAAATGTTTGCAGTACTGCCCACACACAGAGTTAGAGTTGTGGACTCTACAGAATTGATTGTGAGCTGGTTATGAATAAACGTGATCGCTGTCTCTGTCCTTATATATTTATGACTCAATAACTGGGAAAGTGTTCATGTTAAGTACACAAAACAGCAAACTCCCGTAAAACTGGTATTTCTGTGTCTGTAAAAACATAACATGAGCTTTGACAGCAACTTTATTACCTTGGAATGGAATCAAAGCATCAGTCACCTGGTTCAGGAGGGGAGGAGTCAGAGAGAAACTGTCTCTGTGAACTAAGCCTGCCAGCAGGTCTAGTTCACAGAGTCTGTTACCCTGGCAACTGACTCAGAATTTAATTTAATCGTCTTTCTGGAACAGAAAGCGAGAGTTTCCCTTATTTATGGTGAAAGCAAACCCAGAGATGTTAGCTAATCCTGCTTCCTGGAATAGGGCCCTAGCAGACAGAATGTCACTCACTATTTATGCACAGCCAGAAACAACACATTGATGTTCTGGTAGTCATTTTGGTCTTTTTAACCCTCCAGCATCATCTAGAATCTCTGCAAAGCTCTTCTTCATCTCTTCATGTAGAAGAGATGGCTCTCCTGCAAAAATGCCGCACAGCTCCTTATTTCAGTAAACTGACGTCACGTCAGCATGGCTGCTAATTTCATTAGCATGTTGAACTCATCAAAATACACTTGTTCAGCACGCTTGCATGTTTCACATCACAAGCCTGATAATGAGGAGCGTGGGACCTATGACAAATATACAGCAGCACAGCTGAGATAGCATGAGCAGTGAGCGGCCTACCTTGATGCTCAAAATAGATGAACATCATCTTCCCAGAATGCAATTTCTCATAAAAGTCCGCAGCTGTGTATTCAATCAGGTCTGAAGTGTTGGCCTTGTCTGTGCACCGTCCCGACCTCATCCACAGCAGGAAGACAGTAACACACATCCACATCATGGCTGAGGTGTGTTCTTTGGAAGAAACAATACTGTTAAAGGAGCACAATTGTGTGTATATATATATATATATATATATATATATATATATATATATATATATATATATATATATATATATATATATATATATACACACACGAGTTTGTAATAATCTCAGCTTCTGAAATTTCCAAACTGCGCAGGGGAGCTGTCATATTTGAGTCCTAAACAAGAAAAGGGGACGATTAAGGCTCGTTATTTTTTTATGTGACCCATACCATCTGCTATAACTGGTTAATATTTCTTGTTCGGCTCAATCAAATGAACAGCAGCACGCAAGAAGTGACAAAAAAAGCATGCTATCTGTTACCTGAAGAAGCAGACTGCAGAAAACCTTAAGGCTTAACTTGTTTCTTTCCAAGAGGTAAAAACCACAGCTAAAGCATTGTTGGAGGGAGAAACATCACAGCGATAATTATGAGCAAAAAACTATCTTACAAATATAAAACGTCCAAAAAGTCCAAAAACACCGCTTTAAGATTTTCTTAAAAGCTAATTCTTTAGCTAGGCTTGTTAGCTGCCTATTGATGGATATTCGTGCTAAGGGCTTTAAATAGCTAACAATTAGCTGATATTAGTTTTAAATTTAGAATATGCATGTCGCTATATGTCCGCGGGGAATCTAGGCCCAAACCAAAACTGTTTCCAATGTTATTTTTCGCCTTGATACACAACGAAATCTAAGAAAATAGTTCAAGATGTGACTCTCCAATCTTAGCAAAACACTGTTAAATGCTCAGTTACGATGGCACTTCCGGGAAGCGTTTCAAAATAAAACCACAATAATATATATTTTTTTTAATTTATTTATACGTGCAAGCAAACATGAAAATATAGCATATAAGCCAAAAACAAGGACTGTACAGTTATAAAGAGCTTGAAAGTCAATATCATGTATCACCAGCTATATTCTTCATCACAGCCTCTATTTCTTCTAATTTTTTAAGCAGTCCTCAGGAATGGTTCCCCAAGCTTCTCGAATGACATTTTAAGCTCTTTCTTGGGATGTTGGCTGTCTTTTGTTCTGCTTTCTGTCAATATTATCCAGCACTGCTTCAATAATATCGAGGCTCAGACTCTGGAGACGAAAAAAATCAATGACTGATTAGGTTTTTCTATCCAGGTATACTTTTATTGCCTTGGCAGTGTGTTTGGGCTCAGTGTGATGATGGAAAATTAAACTGCTGCCAATCAGATGCGTTCCTGTTTGTATTGCATGGCGGATCAGAATCTAACGGTACTTTTCTGCGTTTATAATTCAATCAATTTTGATAAGATACCCAACACCACTGGTTGAAATGCACCCCTAAACCTTGGCTGTTGTACCTCTCTTCTAATGACCTCTGTACAAATTGGTGATATTGATTAATATTCCTCTGGAAATGGTCAGGGACAAGGACAGGAGTGAAAATAAATGATAATTCAATTTATTTATAAAGCGCTAAATCACAACACAGTCGCCTGAATGCACTTTATTAAAAAAAGAAAAGAAAAGGAGCTGTGGTCAAAGGAGCTTGCAAAGAAAAGCGTCTGGACTTCTTTAAGTTACTTGAAAACGTTTCACCTCTCATCCGAGAAGCTTCTTCAGTTCTAAGGTCAAATGGTGGAGAGTCCCAGATATAAACCTAGTGGGAGAATCCCCCCACAGAGGGACAAAAGGACCCCCTGATGATCCTCTAATCCCCTGAGCCAAGGTGTGAAACTGGGTGTGGGTCCCAATCAGCCAGAGTTTCGGGTTTTTGTCCCTCTGTGGGGGGTTACTTCCACTAGGTTTATATCTGGGACTCTCCACCATTTGACCTTAGAACTTTGCAAGCTCCTTTGACTACGATGACCTGGATGACTGAGAACCTTCACAGACAAAAGGAGCTGTGACTTCTTGAAAACAAAATAGAAAAACAATTACAGGCTGCTCTCTCTTTTTTTTAGTTAACGTAAAGCTAGCATGTGCGTTTATATTGAAACCACAGACGTTTTGGTGCCTCTGACTTTTTCCTTTACCCAACTTTCAGCCAACAGTATCTATCTGTTATCTATCTATCTGCTTGCGAGAGACACCCACTGGCATCCCTGAACCAAACACATTGTGGAAGGGTTTTGACTTGAGCAAATCACCAATCACACGCGCGCAGGGGGCGGAAACTTCCGCAGCTGACATCATCGTCACTCAATGAAGGAAGGAAGTTCTGGAGGTTGGGCGGCCTGATGAGCCAATGAAGCGGTGTTCTGATAATGTGGGTGTGCCACTGACGTTCACTTATGGGTGTTCGGAAAACAGCTACAACCTCCGGCTCAGGAATCAGATGTTTTCCAATAAAACAAGGCTGGTGAGGAGCCAAGATGGCGGCCTGCGAAGAGCCAGTTTCCCTGTTAATTGGGACCGAGGGGGCGGGTCTATATAACTGCATCACAGCTGATCTGGAGGTTCCCCCCCCTCAAGTTGTTTTTTTGCAGAGAGCAGCTTTGCAGAGAATCACAAGGGGACCTCTCTCTTGTTTTCTTTCTCCTCTGTCTTGTTATTTTAACCTGGCGCTTTAGAAAAAACTAAATACAGCCTTTTTTTTTTCGTTTTCAGACCCGTAGCGAATTTAAAGCACAGCGCAGTTCCACAATGCCACTTCTTTTCAGAATAAACTGCTTTTCTCGCAATTTTTCACCCGCACCCCCTCGTCTTTTTTGTCACCCACAGTGAATTTAGCCCAGGTCTGACCCACTTTGAAGTGTGTTCGCCTTCACTGCACCTCATGTGTTAGTGCGAGCCGCCGGCGGAGATGTTTTCGGCAGGAGAGGAGGTTCATTCCCAGTTGTTTACCTCACTGAAGGAGTCCTCCGGAGCTGCAGTCTCCCCAGCACTGGAGCTCAGTCTAACTGCCGTCTACACCGTCCTCTACTCCCTCCTGTTTGTTTTCGTCTACCTGCAGCTCTGGCTCATTTTGCACTACGGACACAAGCGTTTCAGCTATCAGAGCGTGTTTCTGTTTCTGTGCCTGCTGTGGGCAGCGCTGCGGACGACGCTCTTCTCTTTCTACTTTAAAAATGTGGTGCAGGCCAACCAGCTGCAGCCTCTGGCCTACTGGCTGCTCTACTGCTTCCCCGTCTGCCTGCAGTTCTTCACCCTCTGCCTGCTCAACCTCTACTTCACACAGGTAAGGGTGTGTGTGTGAGATGTACAGGGTTTGTATGAGATACCAGATTTCATTAAACTGCTGACACTGCAGTTTTCCCTTCTTTTGGCCCTAAATGCAAGCATAAGCACTTACAGTTGGTCAGGGATGCCTTTATCCACCTGTCTAGTGCAAATGTCAGTCACAGGGGACTGGAAAAACACATCATCAGTGAAGGATCCAGTGCTCTTAAGGTCTTGTGCTGCCAGTTTGAAAAGTTTTAATAACAGACTATATGGATGTTGCCACTATGATGTCACTAAATCCTGTCTTTGAAGGCTTGAGCTGAAGGACATTGGCATGCTAACTTTTTAAACCACATGTTACAAACACAGGGTGTATATGACCGAGACACTGAGAGGAACTGGACAGTCAAACGGTAGGTAGGCCCAACCTAAAGAGAGCCTTCTGTACTCTAAAGGGGAGCAAAATACATAAAATGAGCATTATGTTGGATTTTCTAAACTAGATATTAACACCGCAAACTCATCAAGCTACTATTAGGAGTAGCTTGAAGTTCTTTTCTGAACTGAGCGGTTGCTGTTATATTTTAGGCCTGCATATAGAACAAAATGACTGTTTGCACCAGAAATTAGTGAGGGTGGTCTCTACGCTTGGAAAAACCCAGAAACCATTCAAATGGTCATCAAAACAAGTCTTTATTGATATATTCTGAAGTGTCGAAACTGGTCATTGAGAGTACAGTGGAGGTCGTCAAATGTCGTCTCTATGGGGGGAAAGAGGTATAACTGTGCCGCAGGTTTAATAGGGTGATTGGACAGCCTAGAAAGAGATTGGGTTTGCCTAAAGACAGAGAGACTTACCAGGTGAACCAGAAAGCACAGATCACAAGACACACCTGTAGAAAGTAAGAGCTACATAGAGGGACAGGCACAAGGTTAATGGTATGTCAAAGGTTTTACAGATAATACATCTTCTGTGTGTCATGAATTCAGAGCTGCATGATAGTTTATCAGATTCAGTAGCTCAGTGTTTTCTTTGTATTTCAATAAACAAGTATCACGTGTTTCACATAGACATACTTGTACATTATGAATACTTTTTAGCGGACCATGCATCAAAGGTGTAGGCAGCAATTAATTCACCTTCAGAGATTCATTGAATGCACGATAAAACGTGCTGGACTCTTGATGTTTTATATTGCACTCATCTGCCACTTTATTAGGTGCACCTTACTAGTTCCAGTTTGAATCTTCTTTTGACATTCAGAACTGCCTTAATTCTTTGTGGCGTAGACTCAGCAAAGTGCTGAAAACATTTCTCAGATTGGCATGATTGCATCACAAAGTTGCTGAAGATTTTGTCTGCTGCAAAGTCATGAGATTCTCTTGTTCTACCGCATCTGAATGGTGCTCCATTGCACTGAGATCTGGTGACGAAGACACAAGTTTAAGAGTATTTCAGCTTTGTCACATAGTTGTCCTATTACAAAGCTTAAATCGTTGTTATTCTGGTGGAAGCAGACATCAGAAGATGCGGACGGTGTGGTCATAAAGGAATGGACATGGTCAGCAACAATACCCAAGTTGGTTGTAGCATTTTTAACAATGCTCCATTGGTATTATAGGGACTAAAGAGTGCCAAGAAAATATCCCCACATCATTAAAACCCCATCACCAGCATGAATCGTTGATACAAGGTAGGATTGAGCCACGTTTTCATGTTGTCTACATCAAATTCAGACCCTGTTATCTTAAAGTTGGGGTAAAGACTGGAGTGGCACTCGGTGTTTGTGCTGGAAAGTCCCAGCAGATCAGCAGCTTCTGAAATATTCAGACCAGCCTATATGGAAACCAAGAATCATGCAGCATTTAAAGTCACTTTCTTTCCCATTCTTGGATACATCCTCACGTTTACACTTTAGTACAAGGGTGGAGAACTCCAGACCTCAAGGGCCGGTGTCCTGCAGGTTTTAGATAGCACCCTGGATCAACACACCTGAATCAAACGACTAGTTCATTACCAGGTCTCTGGAGAACTTCAAGACATGTTCAGGAGGTCATTTCGCTATTTAGATCAGCTGTGTTGGATCAAGGACACATCCAAAACCTGCAGGACACCGGCCCTTGAGGCCTGGAGTTGGACACCCCTGCTTTAGTAGGTCGTCTCGATCGTCATGCACGCCTGTATGCAGTGAGTTGTTGCCATGTGACTGGCGGATGAGAGCAGGTATTCTTATTAAAGTGGCTAATTAGTGCGAAGTGGTCATTCTCAGATGTAAGAACATTTCTGATTGCGGAAACCTTACATGCGGAAAATACATGTTCTTGTATATTTGGTTTATTAAGCTTTCCTAATTGTTTTTGTTACTTTTGGAGAAACTAAGGCTTGCAGTTTTAGTTGTTATGCTAATAAGCCTAAACACACTTTATGCTGAGCTAAGCTAATCAGCTGCTAATTGTAATGTCATACTTGGCCAATACTATTACTGCTACTACTAAAAATAGTAATAGTGATATTCCATCAATACTTAATGGATGGATATAAAAGTGTCTTCAATCTTATTATTGAAATATTTGTCATAAAGTGACAGTATCAAAGCTATCAATTTGATATAGCCAGTTTTTCATTACGCGGTGTCTAAAATAGCAGGGGTTCCCTCTAAAAATGTATGCGCAGCTAAATAAATATGGCCAGTGTTATCAACATTGGCCTACATGTTCTGGGCGGACTGGTTTGAAGCAGTTTGGGTTGGTTTTGAAAGCTTTGCAAATAGACTCTGTTCATGTCCTGGGGTGACAGAAGGTGGATTGCATTTGCTTCTAACCTCCATTAGTGTTTCCTGTGCAGTAAGTGGATTGGACTCAAGAAAATGTCCCTGTTTGCTGTCACGGACGCAGTTGTTTAACACCTGCCCGTGCCAAATGCATCTACGCATGTTGGGATTGTCACATGACTGGCCAGCCCAGTGAACAAACATTTCCAGCTTGTGGTTTGACGTCTGGTCAGAAGCACCTCCACACTCTCGGCTGGTTCACTAATGTCTCATTTACATACAGGGAGAGTAAAAAGGAAGCCCATCCAACTGGCTAAGTGGAGGTTTGGTAATGAAACCAATGGTGTCCTATGACTGCTGATTAGTCATTGTTGCTTATGTGTAAATGCACACAAACTATGCTCCTTTTTAATATGAATAAAATTAGCTTTACATTTCCTTGTGTTGAAATAACAAAAATGAATCATGTCACATATAGTTTTGTTTTGCTTTGTTGTCACTATAGATTTAAATCTAAATTTAAATATACCCATGTTGGAATATCATGTGACAGGCCAGCCCAGTGAATGAACATTTCCAGGTCTGGCCAGATTTGAGTAATATATCTGAATCATATGTTCTTATAGTGTATACAGCTCAAACTGAAAGCTCTCTCTGCAGTAAACTATTGCAGGCTCAGTAATAGCAGAAAACACTTTTTGCTCACTTCTTCTGTTTGACCACCATTGTTATCTCTACGCCAGCGGTGGCTCAGCTGGCCTGCATGTAAGCAAAGTTACTCACAGCAATGAAGCATCAAAGAACTCAACTGTGCTTTGTAAAGAATTGAATAATTTTACAAACTTTCAGCTTTATTTGTCACTTTGCTTGTTACAAAAAATAAAACAGAGTTAGCTGGTAAGAATTGGAATTTGTGGGTTGCGATTGCTTATTGCTTGTTTTCTGCATTAAACTACCTTGTGACAATTTGCATGAATGGATATCAGAAATATGGCTTTGGTTAATATTAACTCCCAGACAAATATTGTCTTGTGTAAATGGGACAAAAGCCAAAAATGCTGGAAATCAATGGCAGACACTTACTCAGGGTTAACTGGAAGCGTCTTCACTAACCATGTGACAGTGACTCATAAAGGGTCATTTTGCTGACTATCAAAACCCACAAAACGATATCATTTACTGTAAAAACTGTTAAGAAAACTCCACACTTAAAAACATGAAACAAAATCTTATTGTTATTGAAAAATGACCAAACTGGTAAATGTCTTGTCAAAAATAATGAAATTTATTATTCTTTGAGTCCAGGTATGGACCTCTTAGGGTCGTGACAAATGCCCCAGGGCTACTGTAACATTTGTAATTGAAATATTTAGCATTTTATAGATTTAAAAACTTAAACCTGCTAATATATAAGATTCTTATGAAAATATGCAGCATAATAGGAGGAATTCAGATCATCTCGCCATTAAAATAAGGTCCAAATTAAGAATTCTGATCCAGTGATATGTTTATATCCCAGCATAGTGAATATTTTAACTTTAGGTATTTTAATGTTTTGATGCTAATACTTGTGTATTTCTACTTTTGCAGAGTCATTGCTTTTATTTAAGAGTCTAAATACTACTTCTCCATCTTGCAAGGCAGTTCTTAAACATAAAGCAGTATTTAAAAATGTGTGTTGTGTCGCTTTTCATGTTAGAACTCCTGTACGAGAGCACAGAGCTGCACGCGAGCCTAAAAATTGTACCCAGTATTTTCTATGCCGATAGACTGGCATTCATTTCTCAGCAAATACTCTGACTTAACTTGACTTCGTTTCTGAAAATGCATTAAAAAGAGCTTCATAGTATCATCACAGACCTTTAGATCTGCAGGGCTTTACTATTGAAACACATGACCGATTCTTTCAAACAGTATTGAATGATTTTTTTTTTTTTTTTCTCCACCTCACTGTTTAATGTTCACTTGCCTCTTTAGCTGAGGTCTGATATATTATCATGCAACTGCTGTGTGACATGCATGTGTGGAAATAGTCTTTCTGATGAGTTAGCTGTGACTCCTGGCATGTGATGTACTTCCCATTATTATACATTTTTTTTCTGCTTCCTACAAAAAGTGTAATGTAGTGATGAGTTTCCTATGCTGAGAGAAAACACAATAACAAATTGAACTATTCTCATTGTCTACTTATTAATAAAGACAAAGTATTGATAAGTGGACATTTTATATAGATGTTTTTTTTAATTTTTTAATTCCATAACATACATGCAGAAACATAGTGCACATAAAGTATACACCCTGGTAGTAATCTGTTGCCTTGATGCTTCATTTCTAGGTTACCAATTACCTCCTCCTGGCCTACATTCTCACACAAAAGGCTCACTGATAATGTGTGTACGTGTCCATGTGTGTGTTTAAACTCAGCGTTGACTTGGTCAGTGTCCTGTGTGTCCAGTGCAAATGTAACATATAGTAATGTCAGAAATGGATGATGATTTCATTTAACGTTGCTCAAAGGCAAATGTTGGCGTTTCCCTGTTTGTACCTCATAATCGCTGAATAAAGACTGTTTTGCTAAATATCTATGAAAAGGGACTCATTCCAAGGAGCGAGTGAACTTGATCAGTGGATGTCTGTGTTCCAGCTTTTGTACCTTTAAGCTGGACTTGGGCACAGGTTAATGTTTTTTAGGCAGCTACTGATAAGATGTTGGCAACAAGGTGGCTGAGAGTCAATAGCTTGTGTAGTGCAGGTCTCAGCAGTTTATTAGCTCGTTTTTGTGCTGTGTGCAGCAGTTAGCATAGTATAGCATAGCATTGCATAGCAGCTAACATCATTTTATTTCATTTTTAGCTGTTTTACTGTTTAAAGAATATTCCAAATTTTTATGATGTTACAAAAATATGATTGTCACAGGTGAAGTATTTTAACGGGTTCCTATGTTTAAAAATTATCTAAAATTAGCTTATAAAATTAGCCAGAGCTGTAAAAGTCAAAGACATGTAGGGGTGGGGGGCTCTTTAACTTTCTGTTGTTGTAGAGAGTAATCGACTCAAGTTAAGCTGGGGCTGGGTCATACTGTCATGCAGTACCAATTTGAACCATAAGAGTTAAACAGGCTAATAATTGGGAGCACATTATGTGCACTGGTGGCACATAAATGTAGGTAGAGAACAAAGAAATATCAAAAGTTAGAAGAAAAACGGCACACATCACCCTTAGTGGTGAAAATGTTATTAACCCGTGCACACTGTAACTGAAAAAAATACCTTTAAAGACCAACCTGAAGAACTTGTCTATGTTTTGTGTTGCTACTCTCTAAATTATATGATCAGTGTGTTCTGTTGTGTCAATGGGGGGGAAAGATGGCTATAGACATATTTTTCATTTACTCATCTGCATACAGCAGAGCAGTTAGTAGTTGTTATTAGCATTTAGTTTCTGGCTAACATCTAGTTTGCCTTTACAATGTGAATGTTGCAATTTGATAATATTTAAAGCAACATGACAGTCTTGCCAACCAGTAGAGGTTTTGCAAGTGCAGCTGTACTGGCTCTGCTTGTGTCAGAGAACAGTTTTATTGCTCCATAGGGACAGTCTGTGATAATCAGTGAGTCATAAAATGCCCAAACATACAGAAATGTAATTTCTAAAATCAACAATATATAAAAGAAAAGCACACAATGTGATCCTGTCTAACCTTCAGCTAGAAAGTCCAAATTATGTCTTACTAGAAAAGCTAACAGTGCATGGATTAAAAGACTTGCCATATGTCCATATATCTGTTAGTGGTTTCTGTGGAAGTAACATCTTTGCCCCTATGATGTTTTTCTTTATCTTTGGCTCAGCCAAAAGGTGTCACTATAACTGCTCTAAACTCGGTTTTAGACAGATTACCTTTTTCTTGGCTCTATATAATATAATTGACAGTGGGTATCCCTAATATGGCTGGGTCAGGCATAGATGTCTAGCTGTGAACACTGAAGCCCCACCTACCTGTTGTTTAAATCATTTATTTGCGATCATTGGGGCAGCCAATGAGAAGAAAGTCAGCTTGAGGGGCTAAACTGAGACATGGGCTGAACTGAGGGGGCTACAGCATGCAAAGCTATTATACTAAATGCCAATGATAACAGTATGGACTGGAAGTACACTGTTAATGTACAGTATCTGCCCTATAATTGTAATAAAAGTGATATCATTGTCTCTTTCTCAGGTGATGTTTAAAGCTAAAGCCAAGTATTCACCAGAGCTCACAAAGTACAAGTAAGTCTCTTTTTAATCTGTAATATTTGTGTTTTTAAGTAAACTGCATTTAGTTATGCAGTATTCCCTTTAACCTTGATTATTTAAGACAGAATTCAGAATAAGTCATAAGATCCTTCTTCTGCTTATGGCTAGAGTCTCTCTTTTGTCTTTCTTATTCTTTATACAAACACACACGTGCGCGCGCGCAGATGGATTGCAGCTTCAACACTATGAATATTAATAAGTTGTGTGTGAATAACGTCACATTTTTGGCCATCCTTTTACTGCCTGTCTGTATTTGTCTGTTTCCCTCTCCAGGGTTCCCCTACGTTTGTTCTTCCTGTGTCTCAGTATATTTTTCCTGGTGGTGAATTTGACTTGTGCACTGTTAGTGCAAGGAGCTCTTGAACACTCTGAATCCCCGAGGTACACAAAAACCTTTAATCAAAACAAAACAGTCAATTGAATGTTTTCTACTTACTTGAAAATAACGGAGAAAACATTCATTCATAGCACAGTTTTAATTCTGAATTTTATCCCAGTATTTAAAGACATTAGCATAACCTCTGTGTTTCCAGTGATGGGAGTGTCAGACATGCAGTCTTGGCCCGGGTCCTGATCAACGACAGTCTGTTTGTGCTGTGTGCCATATCTCTGGCTGTGTGCATCTTCAAGATCGCCAAGATGTCATCTGCCAACGTTTATCTCGAGTCAAAGGTAGAAGGGGAAAAAAAGAAAAGAAAAAAGCATGAATTGTTCAGCTGCTTTTTCTTTAGATACACTGATATTACTTTCTTCTAATCAATAAATACAGTTAATACTCAACAATGTGAGATATTAGGAATTAATAATTTTGATGCTGATCATTCAGTGTCTTCAGATCATCCACTTTCCAACAGCACTGTTTGGGAAGTGAAGAAAACTGTAACCTGCATATTTTCGTCCCATCTGCAGGAGTCTGCCATTGTTTTTATGATATAAACTGTCTTTATAACGTAAAAAAACAATTTATCAGGGGAAAAAAAATATGATCAGCTATTCTGCAAACAGCCACATGGGGGCGATTGAGATATTTTATCCTCCTTTCCCAAAAGTCCCAAAATTTGAAATTATTTTACACTACCAAAGTATAAAAACTATAAAGTAACCTTTACACAGGGAATAGTGAATGAATGAACAAGGTGCTTCTCTGGACACAACCTTAGAAATCCAATGAGAAAATATCATATCTCTCCTATAGTTCAATCTTTGGCTGTAGTCAGACATTTCTGTCACGCTAAAGCATCTGTTGTACTGGTGGATCACATCGGTGGCCCACATCTGACAATACATTACAGGAAAGCTGGCCGGCTGATGCGTGAGCTTGTAATAAGTGCAGAAATTCTTCCTTTAGGGTACATCCGTGTGCCAAGCGACAGCCATCGGTGCCATGGTGATTCTCCTCTTCATGTCCAGAGCCTGTTATAATCTGGTGGTGGTGGCCCTGACCCCACAGGACCGATTCAGTCCCTTTAATTATGGCTGGTACAGTGTTTCTGATCAGGTACTGTATCATGTGTGTTAAGTTATAGATATAGTGTGTGTGTGTGTGTGTGTGTGTGTGTGTGTGTGTGTGTGTGTGTGTGTGTGTGTGGACAGTCCATCTAAGGAGATTTGGTAAGATGATACTTAATGGGGTAAAGGGCTTTGTTTGCTATAAATAACTATGTGTCTGTGTGAACTGACCTACATCTGAGTTCAGGCTTTGAGATGGACAGAGCTTTTTAAATCATTCCATTGTGTATTTTGTGGGCAGGTACTGCACACGACAAACAGTAACAGATCTCTAACAGGAGTGTAATCTGATATTATTTCCTTAATCTGGCAGTCTAATATTCTTCTATCCCTTTGTGTAGCGTCTGAGCACTTTCAGTTTACATCACGAGAAGATATACGCATACACATAACAGACAACAATTGTGTGAATATTATTATTATTATTATTATTATTATTATTATTATTATTATTATTATTAATGATAATATGTATTATTTGGTATTTCTGTCTATGAAGATTATTTGCCACTAAATTACTAGCCAAACTATTCGATAAGTGTGTACTAAGTATAGCCCACCTGATATAAACCAATCCAGTACTTGTTTCAGCTTGTTTTCTCCTTAGTTTTAAACATGTGCATTGCTGTCAATGATGATCAAGGTTGCCCTCTGGTGGATACAGCATGGAACATCAACAGTCAAAACATGGTTGAAGGGTTTTGGTTTGGATTGGGGGGTTTTGTGGTGGTGGTTCACCTCCTTTTTGTTTTTGTTTTTTTTAATATTATAAATGCTGATAATGATAGATTAGCATGCACCTAATCTTGGCCGACAATATCATCCCATATTGGGTGCTAGAGGCTTTGCATGATTCATGAGTGATATTTGTCTGACAGAAATATGCTGTTTTAACCTCTCTTTAAGTTCCATGAGACCCCACCCATCTGTTCTAATATTACGTAAACAAGGAATTTTTTTTTAAACGTATGTTTATGAGATAATTAATAAAATTAAAACCTACTATTTTAGCTTGAGCTAGGAATTGATTAGCTTAGCTTAGCATACAAACTGAAAGGAATAGAAACTTGAGGTTTGGTAATTTAGTAAATATTTTTAACTGTTTCTTTTGGAGTTTTTTTGTCTACAAAAAAGGTACATGTGTAAATTTGTAGGTAGTTGGAAGCCATATTTTTAAATATATAAAGGCTAGCAGTTTCTCCGTGCTCCCAGTATTTAGGCTAAGCTGCGATAATTGCTACATGGCGCTAGCTACAAACTGGAACTTTGATATCAGAGTGGTATCCATCGCTTCTCAGCCTTCTTTATTATTTCAATATTTTAAGTTTTTTTTTTTTTTTTAAATTATTATTTTTAATTTTTTTTTCAGTTATTTGCTGCCTTCAATATGTTATAGGTCAAAGAAAATATCTGTAATACAGCGTGTTCTTGTTAAAGGCTGACGTACAGGAGATCAGCGGTGAAGCCTACATTGTGTTTGGGATCATTCTGTTCTTCTGGGAGTTGCTGCCTACCAGCTTAGTGGTGGTTTTCTTTAGAGTCCAGAGACCCAACCAAAACCTGGTAAACTAAGAAGTTAAAAATACTGTCTCATGTGAACTTTTTCAAAAGTTGTAAATTTGAGACAAAACTTAAATATGTCTGCATCTCTCAGGCTCCAGGAGGCATGATCAACAGCCATAGTTTCAGCTCCAGGGCTTATTTCTTTGACAATCCCCGGCGGTACGACAGCGATGACGACCTGTCCAGAAGCATCAATAACAGGACTGATCGGGCCAGGTGGGTATGAACATTTGAAGTTAAAAGTCACCATTTTTAAATCATGTTAAGCTCGTCGTTTAAAAAAATGTGTTCTCTCCCATCCTCAGTCTCCTGTCCACCACACCCCAACCAGGAGCATCTAGTTGGTATGGCTCCATCCAATGTAATGCACCTTTAGCAGCAGGGGTGTCATCTGCCCAGCAGCCACCATCTTCCACTGCGCCGCTCCTTTTTGCCTATGGAAACATCCAGAGTCACCATCACCACCATCACAACTACTACTCCACCCCCCAGAACAACTACCACCATCACCATCACAGTAACTATTATTCTACGCCACAGAATTATCACTGCGGATCACAGACATATTTCACCACCCCACAGAATTAAGCTGGAGTGGTCATAAAGATAAAAAAAAGAAAAAGGGGGGGGAAGAAAGAAGAGGGACTAATTACTTAAAATGTTTTGTTTTTTCCTTGTCTGCATTCTGCTTAACAAACAGTGTCATAGCTTGTACTTGTACAATTTTTTTTCTCTGGACCAAATTGTGCATCATAATTGGTTTGCCAAATAATTTTGGAGAAATGTGGGGGTATAAGGTTGGCACACCATGACTACTTGCTTTTTGAAAGCCATCTTTAAACAGAAACCATGGAACAATTTGCAGCACTAGTGGCTAATATGCCTACAAATGAAGATGCTTTTTTGCTGTTTAATATTTTGGTCAATAACTTCTTGAGATTGGAACCAATCATCGACTGGGAAAAATCATCACCCTTTCCTGGTCAATTCCACTCAGACACTATTTATTTTGACATATATACGATAATCAAGCAGGTATGTAAGCTAAAGTGGCTAATCATGAATCTGCAACAGTATGACAGTGACGAGTTTGGGACGTCTTGTCAAATTGTTTGGATCATGTGACGGTTTTTGCAATAGAATTGTAAAAATGCAATTATTTTAATTGGCAGTAGGCTAAGTTGGGAAAGGGCACAGCACTGCAGGTGGGCTTTTTCAAAAGAAGAACCAATTCAGTATGCAGTTATCGCACATTAACACCTCTTTGCACTTTTCTGAAAGTGAAATATTTCTTAAGCGTTATTAAATAAATGGCTACGCAAACACAAGAGTCATCAGCTGTAGCCATAGCTAAAACCTTTTGACAAGCTAGCTGCAGGAGAGAATGGTGTGGCTAGCAGCTAACAAGGAAAAAATATTTTGTGTGCCTGCCACTGTGTACTGATGTAGTTACATTTAAAAAAAAAAAAAAAAAAAAAAAGATGAAGCTAATAAAAAGTTTAATTATCATTCCTTGTTTTATTTGCCACGCAGATGGTTCACCTGAATGCAAAAACAGCCTAATCAAATTAAACTGGCCAGTGCTATTTGGCTAATGGACTATGAACAGAAACCAGAAATCTTGTAAGCCTACACATTCCTACATATGCATACTTTTTTTTTTTTTTTTTTTTTTTTTTTTTTTTTGGACAGATTTGTTCCCACAATTGAGATCTGGGAATGGTTTTTCACAATCCTCTTATGCTATAGAGAATGTTCTTGGGAAAGTTCAAACCTTTGTCATAATACCATTATAAGCTAGGCCATTAAAATCTAACCCTTTAAACATAGGAGTATCTCTTCACTATGAAAACTAAATTATGTACTTTTGCAAAAGACATTTCAAGATGTTTATCACTCTTAAGATCTAGTTTTGACAGGAATTAGCGTTTGCTAATTTGCCAGTGACTGTTGATTCAGCGAGTGCTAGGTTATACAGAGTGCTGACACTTTTGTTAATCTGTTTAGCAAGAAAATTAGCAGAGACCAAGAAAATGCAAGAAGCTAATGATTCCTTAGCTTCATGTGTTTTCATAACCAATTCCTTGACCAAACAGATTGGTAGGAATCTGTTTTTAAAGGCAAATTTATTACTTTTGTTAAAATGTTTCTGTTAAATTGTACCACACAAACAGAAAGGTGTACAAAAACTATCAAAAACCTTGCTACTTTAAGCTGCTGAACCACTTCTTTACTGGCACGTAATGTTGGTTGGGTCAAATAAGTTTACAGTTTTCAAAACTTGCAAAATACTGTTACATTTAAAGGTACTTTTTGTCATTACCCTCTGAAAAGTTAAATCAGCACTTTCACCACCAGGAGGCAGCATTTTAACAACAGGTGTACTGAATTAGGTTCACATTTCTGTTTAGCCACACCCTTGTGTCCTCAAGAGGCATCTAGATTGCCATTAAAACGAATGCATACTTAATGACTTGCCTGATTGACTCAGAGCGCCCTCTTGTGTTTGACATTGGTATTACAAAAATATGGGCTAGTTCAACTTGGCTGATATTACTTCAACACAAGTCACATATGTTGTGGACATGAAGTCATAGATTGATTCTTTAACTTGTAATAGGCACTTTTTTTTTTTTTTTTTTTTTTTTCTTTTTTTTTTAAAAGAGTTATGTCCAGGAAAAAAAAACCAAAACAGTCAGATTTATATGTAGCAGCTGTATGGGTATCAATCTCAACAGAATCAGCCCGGTTGAGGAAGACTGTTTAACAGATTATTGCCCGAGCCAGACTTCAACAAAATCTGCTTGGCTTCTAGAGAATGCCGATGTTGATGAAACTGCTGATTTTGGATACAAATTTTAACAGCTACATCCAGGCAACCTTGGACAAAATCATACAATGAAAATTTGTGAAAATGTAAGACTGGAGCAAAAATTCTATCACATATTCTTATGTGAGAAGAAGAATTAAAATATATCATAGCTTCATCTCAATCACAATCTCACATCATACATAGGAGATTATATCATCAATATGTGGCCTACATCCAGTATTGGACTATAACTTGGCCCTTACTGTTCGTTTGGAAGGGAAAGGTTCGGTGAAACGTGACCAAAAACTTTTATGGTACCTAATTCTTTGCGAGTTGTGAGGCGACGATTTGCACTTAGAAAAGAAGTTCACCTTCAATTTAAAAAAAAAAAAAAAAAAAAAAAAAAAAAACCTTTTCAGGGCCTGAATGTAGGTTTTTCTTCTCAAACCTTGTATTTTCTTCAGTAATCATCTTTATTCTGTATTTTACCATTTATCCTTTTGGAAAGGAAAATATCAATGTGCCATCACGTCATCATATCTAATAGTTTCATTCCTTAAGGAAAATATTTTTGCACAAAAGAAAAGGTTGAATGATGTTGTTAATTGTGTCTGGCTATGTAATTTCTAATTGGTGTGTGAAGTAATTTGAGTCTGTGTGTTATGCTTTTCTACATTACTGTTTATTCTACATTAATTTTTACTGTCTAACAGATTATGCAGTTAATTTTTTTTGCCCCATTGTTCTTCATAATGTTTCAAATGTTCCAAATCTCATAACAGACTGCAGCCTGTAAGCTTCACTTTTAATGGAACCTTTTTGCTTTATGACCTGGCTCACAAATCAGAATCCCTCAATCTCTTCTGACTGAAAGAAAAAATGTTTCCACATGGTTTTGGAACACTTCAACAGACTTGTAAATGACCATGCAAACTTCATACCACCAAAAGGGGGAGTGGAAGCAAGAAAGTGTCTGTTTGGTTCACTTTTGTGGAACAAATTAGCAATAAAATCGTTTCAATTGCATTTCATGCTTTCATCACTTCTTCAGCAGGTTATACTGGATATTCTGAAACACAGTGAAAGAAATGAAGTTCTCATTTTTCTTTTTGGCCCAGCTGCAGTGGAGAATGCATGTTTCTGAAACGGTGCACAACAACTCAGTTTCCTATTTTCGTTTGAAGCTAGTAATACTTGTGTAAAAATGGTGTTTGCTCTTCCTGCTACAAAAAAGCAGTGATAACTGTTTCATGTTATGAATTGTTTCATCTGTGGCCATAATGAATGTAACCTACTGTGCAAGAGATCACTAATGATGTATGCAAGAAAAACACTACCATGTTTGAATAAAGGCCTACTGCACTGTTTTTAAGATGGAAATCGTTCATGTATAGAAGGTCCTCATTATGTTTGCTAACATGGATCTGACCAGTTCTGACTTCGCCTACGAGTACACACAGCAGAATTGACCAGCTAACAAGATTATGGAAATGATCCGAACTGAAAGTGAGATGTTAGCTATTCCTCAGAGAGCTGCAAGATGTAGCACCAGAAAACATAACAGCTTTGATTTCTGATTAGATTTAAGTCTCATTTTCCCTGGAATATGTAATTTCTTTTCATGTTGTGCACACAAAAAATAACAGCACATTTTGGCTCATTTAGCAAATGTCCATTCTTTTATTTATTTATTTTTAAACTGATTTGTGATAACTGCAAAATGCAAGTTCAAAGTACACATCCTCGTGGCTTAGACTTAAATTTGGTTCCTGAATTTACTTATGCAAAACAGACTGCAATATAACATGGACATAGCCAGTGTTACATCACCTATTGGTTACTGAAGTCTCGTTGTTTAACCCAGTGTATTTTCACTCAGCTGCCTTAACCTCCTAAGACCCGAACTCTTCCACGGTATGCATTTTTAATTTCTCTTTGATATTTGGGCATATTGGGGCCCAATGAATGTAAAAACAAAGAATTACCAGATTTTTTTTTTTATTACCTTATTTTTGTTTTTAAGAAAAATAAGAGCCACACATGAGGATATTCGTTTAAAATTTTGATAGAACAGTAGCAGTATAATGTCCTCGTAAGTGGCTATCAGGCCCTTGTAGAGCAAAATTTTGTATTTTGGTCTAAATAACCCAAAATGTGATGTCCACATATGTGGACGCCAGGTCCTAGGAGGTTAAAACTGTTTTTTTCAAATACTTTACTATGAATAACGTTTTTTAAATGAACTTAAACTTGTTTTTCAGTAGACTTTTATACCACTTGGTTTTCTACCTGAAAAAAACAATTTAACCTATTTTAGCCCATTTAACAGAAAAACATTTTTACTCATTGATTAGTGTGTAATTATGTCTCCCAACAAACTAACGCATTCTCATAAACTTAGGATTAATCAATTAAAAAGACACAGGAGTGAGCACAGATTTATCGAAGTTGCCATGCTGCCCCACCATCTGGAATAAAAAAACCAACATGGACATCGCCGTTCCACCTGACTGCGTTTCAAGTATGTCACTGGAGAACAGCCATATATGTAGTGCACCTTGTAAGTTATTAATTTAAAGATCACAAATTGTAGGGTCTACCTTACAATATAAAGCACCTTGAGGCGACTGTTGTTGTGATTTGTCGCAGTATATAATTAAAATTGAATTGAATTATAAACTAAGATTATGCCAGCAACCAGTTCAAAACTAGGATTATGCAACTGAACTGGGAGGGGCAAGAAAACAGAATTTAGTCGACTGCTGTCTACTGACATCTAGTGGTGAGATTTTACACACTGTATTTCTAAAGGCACTTTTCCATTAGTACCTACTCCGATGGACTTGCTACGACTCAACTGGTTTTTCATTACAACCCAGTGTGCATGCTTGTTGTTGTAGAAATGCGTCTGGGTGTCCATAATGTAATTAATATGTAACATGAATGCTATAACAAAGGTGGGTGGGGTGGAAGCTCTGGCCATCTTTTATATGCAGTCTGAAAATCTCATCCAAAACTGGGTGTTTTCTTTTTGTAAAACATTGTGAGATACCATTAATGGGTTTTAATGACTTAAAGTATTAAAAAAATAAGGCAGAGAGTCAAAGATGCATTTCCAGTGTTCCCAAGTTCTCAGATTTTCATAAATGGATCGATTAAAAACGAAGCTGGGGGGGGGGGCAAAAAACCCCCACTCAGATTACACCTTTAACAAAAAAACAAAACAAAAAAACCCCCCAAAACCCTAATGATTCTTCTTGGTAATTCCAAGAATACTATTTTAGTTTCTTGCTGCAAAGAGATTAAACATTGGGCTTAAGCCAAGCTGCCAATGTGCTTGGCAGCATTCAGTGACAGACCTCCCTTTATTAAATCAAACACAGATGGAAGATTTGAAATTACAAACAGCATAAAAAACACCATATTATTAAAAACATACAAGGCATCTTGATCATTAGGTGCTGGAGTCAAAACAGATCCAAAGCTGAAATGAATCAACCTTACCCCCAGTGTGCAAAAGCAACACATACACACACTGAGAGGCAGAATGAATGAAAGCACTGGCACAAACACACAGGTTTGCAGTTAGAAATATCCAGGAGAATGCAATGATATAATTACAAGAAGACATATGCTGGATTAAACCTCTTTAGTAAATTAATAGAACCAAAAGCTGCAGCTTTTACCCCATCCTGTGTTAACAGATCTGCAAAGCACCATGCAAATGCCAAAGCAAACAGATAAGTGCACCTCCACACCTCAACAGTCATCAAGTTGTCACGTTTAACACAGAAACAGGTTGTTAAGTAAGACTTGCACTAATATTGTGTAAGATTAATTACTTCCCATCAGGATATATTTTGGATTTATTCAGCGGCACATACTTGCATTACTGCTCGGATTCACACTTGTGAAGCATGATGCTGTGAATGGGTTGTATTGCTGCCACCTTTGAGAACTGTAATCATTATGCAGCATGTTGCTTGACTAAGTTTAACAAAGGCTAATAAACTCTTTGTGAACTGGCTGAAGGGCTAATGGAGACCAAATGTATGGCTACATGAAATGACTGTGTAAGGCATATATTTTCCCAGTGTGGCACTTGGTGAATCTGAACGTACTCTAAACAAGCAAGTGGGGTTATGTAACATGTGATGTGCTGGAGAGGAGCTGACAAGACATGGTTAGCTTACCTAGCAGTTAGTCATGATGCTACAGTGCATAAACTGCCCATTATGGTTGCTGTATTGGTAGCATTATGCGCAAACTGTGGCGCGACCACAGCCCTGTCACTGTGTATACTAGATGGGTGTGCACTGCTGTTTGTGAGGGCAACTATGGTAAGTGTGATGGGTCCTTACCATTAACCATGTAATGCCACGTGACCGCGGAGTTATTAAGTGCAGCATCTGTAAATGACTCATTTTGCAAATGCCCAGAATGAGGCCGCGCTCTGACTGACCTATTAAGGAAAAAAATTTTTTTCACAGCACAGCTGTTGTCTTTTTAACTGCTATTATAAAAATCTGGATTCTTAAAATGCAACACCCAACCCCATCCTCCACACGTTTCATTAAAATCTACTCATTTACGTTCAATTAAAAAAATCTATATTTTCAGTCTTTAGCAATAAAGATGCAAATTTAAAAAAAAATTTTTTCAAGGAATGTTAAAACCAAGGATGTTCTCCGCTTTCATCTCGGGATCTAAAGTCTTGCTGAGTTGTTCTCTGGGTTGAGTTTGAAATTTTCTGCGAGCGGGTGGGTTAGAGTTCAAAGTTCATCGTCATCGCTGGTCTCCCAAGATGCAAGATTTGGAGATCTCCGAGGAAGGAGTTTGTGCTTCTGTCAGGAATCCTCTCCGCCTTCCTGGTTGATCACATGCTGGTATCCCCGGCTGTTTATTGGATCCTTGTGCCGACAAAGAACGCCGAGGAGGATGACAATGAGGACGAGGAGCACACATCCGGTCACAGCCAGGCTGGTGATGACCACTGCAAATATGAAGAAGAATGCAAAAATGGTGCAAAACTGTTTTAGTCTATATTTTTTTTTAATGTTTACAGTCAAGTGTGTCATGTTTTATTATGTGTGAAGTGCTCACGTTTATCTGTGTGTTTTGAAGGGAGCTGACACTCTTTGTCTCTGTCGTCTGAGATGAAGACCTTTGTAATTGTTACAAACTCATCCAGGGGGCAGTCAAGGGAGCAGCCCGGTAACTGAAGCGGGTACGGGGGCTCCTTGGTGTTGTTCCGGTAAAACATGGACACTGAAGCAGAGCTGCGTGGACACGAGACAAAGACTTTTACAATTTTACAAGTCCCATCATCCCACTTAAATATACTGTTATCAACTCAATGGAGTCTGTTTTACTGTGATGCTTGCGTGTGTGTTTACCCGTTGTCTTCCCTGTAGAGCTCAATCATGAGACAGGAGGCATATGGCGGCTGTATTCCATTAAATACGCTCAAGCTGGCCAGCAGAGCGGCTACAGTGGTGTCATGCTGTGAGGCACACAGACACACACATATAAAGAATAGTATAGGACAGCTTAAGCTAGCTTACTTAGCTTAGCAAAAACCAGAAACAGGGAGACTGCTAACATGGCTCAGTCAAAAAACAAAACAATCTTTTACCAACAATTCAAAAAGTTACTAATAAGTCTTCAAACTAGCTCACCGCTGAGAGCATCATCATTTTCAGCTGCTGTTTTGGGTCTGGAACGGCCATCTTGGAAAGATTCTTCACGATTTCACCCAGCAGCATCCCTGAAAGACAGACAGTAGATACTATTATCCCTTTAATCCTGTAGCCATGAATGAAAGCTCGAATCATTTTAATACTGTTAATAAATCTCCTGAAAAAACAAACAGCATTTGCAATTATTGCTCCTTCTAGTGAGTGCTGTGTGCATTTCTTCTTCAGTCACCTCTCTCACTCACTATGTGATAATAGACTCTCTGCATTGAATCATATCTTTTATTAATCTGTCTCTCTTCCACAGCATGTCTTTATCCTGTCTTCCTTCTCTCACCCCAACCGGTCGCAGCAGATGGCCCCGCCCCTCCCTGAGCCTGGTTCTGCCGGAGGTTTCTTCCTGTTAAAAGGGAGTTTTTCCTTCCCACTGTGGCCAAATCGCTTGCTCACAGGGGGTCATATGATTGTTGGGTTTTCTTTGTATGTATTATTGTAGGGTCTACCTTACAATATAAAGCGCCTTGAGGTGACTGTTATTTTGACTTGGTGCTGTATAAATAAATTGAACAGAAAAAAAGACTTTGTGTAACACAGATCCATTGTTATTCAAAAAATGATTAAAAAAGGACAACATGCGCCTTCAGACATGAACACACTGCAGATCATCATCAAGCCGTCACAAATACTCCCTTTAGTGTTGGATTTTTTCACCTACTCTTAACATATTTTTACATATATAAAAACCATGAGAAAATCAACAGCACCGCTGTTTTTAATTTATCGCATTCATGATGCTACTCCAACCTACTGCCAGATTAACCCCAGAACACCAACGTAGGGTGACTTATCCCACAAATTAAATTCTAAAAAACACAGAACTGGGCTGTAAACAACCACAGGCTGACTCTGTATGAAAGCAGAAATCTTCATTATATCTAATCTAAAAGTGTGCTCGACAGTCCTGTCTCTATAACTCAGTGCTACATGTTTGTTACCAGAGAGTAAGAGCAGATTACGTACTGTTTCTGTAGCATGCTCTTATCTTAATCACATTTCCGTTTTTGAATTTTACAGAAACTGCACGTTTCACATATGCAAAAGTAATACAGAAGACCCTTGCCAAGTCACGGTGCAGAGTTCACAGATTTCTCCTTAAAAATGAACTAATTACTGTTCTTAGAAACAGAATTCACAAATATACTCCAAAATTTGTTTAATGGCTTTCTTTGTGTCAATATATCATTTTTCATGTATATTAATGCTAAATTATTAATACTATATTTATATTTTAGTACTGTAGAGCGAACACAAAGCAACTGTAATACCACTGTACTCAGAGGCGGGAGTTTTAAAAGTATCCAATCCAAGAGTGCTATTTATCTGTACTTACTGCAGATGGAGTCAAGTATTCCTGCATCATAACCAGTGTTGGGTGTAATGTGTTACTAAGTAACGCGTTACTGTAATTAAATTACTTTTCCACTGAAAAAGTAGAGTAACTAATTACTGTTCATTTTTAGGTATTTTAATTACAGTTACTTTCAATGTACTTGCGTTACATTGTAAAATAATTAAACTCGCTGAATATCATTGTTTAATTTCAATAATTTGTCTTCTAAACGTAGAAGTAAACTCTGCTGCTTTAACATCGTTGCAGTGCAGGTGCTCGTCATTTTGCGCCAGTTTGCTGCATAGTCGTATTCTAAAGCGGAAGATGTCGGACTTGGCTGAAGCGAGTGGCTGTTTTTTGAAATGGACATATTCCCGACTCTTCACTTTTCTGAAACAAGCAGACAAGAATATTAGAGTAATATGTAAGCTATGTCCTGGGGAGAAAAAACTATCGGCCGCTGTTAATAGCACGAGTAATCTATAGAAGCGCCTGACACGAGAGCATAGACGAACACTTCTGAGTGATCTTTGTTCATCATCCATGGATAACACCGCGGCAACTCCTGCTAAGCAGGCAAAACTTGATTTTACTTCAGCAGCACAGAAAGCGTCTGAAGGTGAGCTTAAAACAATGATTGCAGGCTACATTGTGGAAGAGATGCTACTGCTGCGTACTGTAGAGTCTCCGTCTTTAAAAAAAAATGTATTTATTACTTAAAGAGTTTAATTTCTATTGTTTGCCCACTCAAGGTGTATAGGGATTTTAAGAAGTATTTAGTTAAATTACTTATTTAGTAATTAAGTCACTTTTCTGACACAGTAATTAGATAAGTATTTTAAATACAATATTGACTGAGTAATTAGTAATTAATTACTTTTTTAAAGTAACTTACCCAACACTGATCATAACAAGTGTTCTCATGTTTTTCATTTCGTTCTTCTAAAAACTCTAACAAGACACCCAAACACATACTTGGGTTATTGGGGTTTGTTTTTTTTTTTTCAAACCACATCTTCTTGTCAGGCTGACGCTGAAACATAACAAATTTAGTTTTGGTAGCCACACACACACAGACACACACCTCCCTGCAGCCGACTCTTCTCCTGCTGTTCGTGCACCGCAAATATGACCTGCAAACATGTCACATTAGATAATATTAGTAAATATCAGTACTGAGATCAGAAACTTTAAATGAAAGCTGAGATGGAACCACAGCTTTTACCTGAAATCCAAAGTCTTTGAGCTTTTGGAGCTTCTTCATAACGTCAGGCGAGACCCAATCAGGAGCCGTCATGTTGTGCTGAGACTGGAAGGGGGGGGGGGGGGGGGGGGGCAACACAGACAGACATAAAGACGAGTTTTTTCATACTTTCCTACTTAGTTACTCAGCGGTTGCACTCTGTGTCCCAGCTGTACTCTGCTCAAATGAAAATTAACACCATTTGGTGTATAAATGGCACCTTTTACTTTACTTTATTCTCACTAAGAGTAAAAGTGTGAACAGTGTAACAGTGGCACGCCACTGCTCATGCGGTCCACCTAAAGTCAGGCTGAAATGCAGGAAGTGAGACAAGAAAAATGTGAAACTGCTGTGAGCAGCACTTTGCTGTTCCTCAAACATTGTGTTACCAAAACTGTTCATCGTTTCCTCAAAATGGTCAGTTGAGTTATCAGAATAAAACTCATGTGACATATGAGATTTGTCCTGACTAGCACGGTGCTGTTATTTTGAAACTAAAGCAACGTGACGGCCTCTTTTAGCTGCATATCTGACAGCAGTAGAAAACATTGGATCATTTAAAACTGGGCCTATTCTGCTCTGACATGTTGCTGCTGTAAATAAAAACTCAACAAACCGGCTGACAGAGAATTTGGCTTTCCCTTGGTGTTTTTAGTGTGTGTGTGTGTGTGTGTGTGTGTGTGTGTGTGTGTGTGTGTGTGTGTGTGTGTGTTCTTACCTCACAGAAGAGAGTGTCATACACACTCCAGACAGTTTCCACAGTGGTGTCCTTCAGCCCCGTTTTGTTCCTCACCAACTCTATGATATCCTGAAGAGAAGAACAAAGCAGACTTGTGAACAGTGTACCTCCAACTCTTACTCTTTATTCTCCAATGATAAAAAGTCATTTACAGTCATGTGAAAAAGAACATTTTCACAGGATTGTATGCATTCTTTGAAAAACCAAGTACACCCATGATTCAGTAGCTTTTAGACTGGAAGTAATCATTTTCTGTACGACTTTGTCTCTCTTTGGGTCGCTGTTCTTTACAACATTGCTTCAGTTCATTTTGTTTGTGGATATTTGTTTACGCAAAGCTCTCTTAAAGCCCTTTGAGGTCTTATTTCAGCCAGTTTGAGGTCTGGACTTTGACTACGACTGTATCAACGCATTGATTCTTTTGTTTGTCAGGATTGTTAGTGTGCCTGGGATAATTGTACTGTAACAAGACCTGTTTCAGCCAAGCTCTGGAGTACTTTGGTACACAAAGAAGTTCTTGGTCCCAGGTCCTCTGGCTGGAAAACAAGCCCAAATCATCACCCCTCCACCACCATGCTTAACAGTTGATATGAGGTATTTCTGCTGATATACTGCGTTTGGTTTTTGTCAAACATCTTCATTTAGTACTTTGGTCAAAGCTTTGTGATGTATTTAAACACAGTGTTGCAAACCTAAGTCATGCTGCCATGTCAGGAGGTTTTCTTCTAGCAACCTTTCCAAATAAGCCGTACTTGTTCAGTCATTTTTATGACCATTTTTCTACCCTCCTGAACTTTAACATTTAACATGCTAACTGAATTTGTTAGCGAATTTGCTGGGAAGATTCCAGCATTTTGTTAAAATAGCTAAAATGCTCCAGATCAGTCAACTGCCAAAACCTCTGCTTTTATAGGGGTGATCACACTTGATTAATTCATTAGCAGCACCGAGCTGCTGCTAATCCTCTCAATTTCGATGAAAGCCATAAGAATGCACTTGAGTTTTTCACAAGTCTGCTCTGTGAAAATTTTCTTTATACAACGTTTGGGACAATGGCACGATTTCCCCTTTTGTATCCCACCATAAAGGATTTGAATGAAAACAAAGCAATCACAGCATGACTGAAAAGCAGGCTTTCACTTTTTCTCTAACAAAACTAAAATATAAATCATTTAGGAAAACTACACTTAAAAAACAAAACAAAAAAAACCAAACATATACAGTCGATTTTTTATGCTTAAAGGTGATTGGCCAATGATCTGTTTTAAGGCCAGGTGTGGCTCATTTTCACAGCATTCGATGAGAGAAAACGTCTAAAGTTAATTCCATTTGTTTAATTTCCTTATATTTATAATTAGCTATCATTATATAAGCATAAAAACATGAAACTGAGTGCATTTCTAAACAGTCAATACATTATTTATATTAAATCGCTTGAATTAAAGCTGAGTCTATACGTCTGACCCAACAGTAATGGATAGATATACTAAAGAAGAGAAGCGGTACCTGGTACGTTGCAGTAACGTTTAAAAATTCCTCCGTGTGTTCGGTTTCATTCATCAGCTGCTGGTAACGAGGACAGTCTTTCAAAGGAAATGAGAGAAGCTAAAAAACAAAAAAGACATATTTCAGACACCGACTAACTTTTCGCAAACATAAACAACTTCAAACAGCAGTGACTTCATACACTAACCCTCTCTTCACTTTGCGGCACAGTGTGGACAGGTATCGGCTGCCACTTCAGGTTAGGGTTGAAGACCTGCTGGCCGCTGGGAGGATAAAGACCTGGATGAGGGGGGAAAAAAAATATGGCACGCCAAATGAGAAGAGTACCAGAAACAGCAGTATGAATATTAGAAAGAAGAGGTCTTCGGACCTGCGAGGTTGGCCTCGGCACTCATAAGGGTGCGATCGTAGTCTGTACTGCGAACTAAGATCTGAAGACAAAAGGCATTAAGCAGGTTAAGATGTATTATAGTTGAAATTTAGGATATCAACAGTCAAAAGTTAAATATTAAGAAACAAACTGCACAAAAACAGAGGCACTCTTCCGTCATATTACAGGAATTTGTGCGCTGGTGCGAACTCTGAAGAGGCCTCTTCTGTCAAATATTAACAAGAGTCACAGTTTGACTATAAAAGCTTCATGACGACTTGTCATGTGGACTAAAAGTGAAAAGGAGGCTCCATCTCACCTCGTGCCGGTTGTAGGATGCATTGAGGAATTTTTCGTATCGAGTCCTCAGAAACTGGCCCAGCTCAAAGTGCTGCTGCATCCCTATCTACAACGACAAATATGAAATAAGTTACACTCTGGCTAAAGTAGCAGAACTGTAAAATCATGTAGTATGTTAAAAATCAGAGTAGTATGGGCCAGCTGGTTGGTGTTGCTCAGGAGCCTGGCTGCAACATTTTGCATGACCTGTATTTATCTCATTTATCTTTTATTTTTTGTACAAACTTGGAAAACAGTAATCTAGCTTGTACCCTGAACACATTTTTCTGTATCAGCTTTAGCTGTGTGACAGCTCTACTACACACAATACTGCCTGCTGTAGTAAATGTAGATTTAACAGTTTACATTAGAATAAAAAGCAGTCTTGGTTATACCTGTGACAGCTGACCAAAGCCCTGCGGCCAGTCGCTCTCTTGGTGGGGGTCGGTGGGATAGGCTTTGACTGGTGATCTGTCGCCATGCCGAAACAACTGGAAAGGACAGAAGTTAAAGAAAGAGTGTCATGAAAAACTGGCATTTAAAACAGTTTAATTTAATATTTTCAAATATTCAAAGCTGCACAAAGTGTGCTCTGTGTATCATTTATACGCACACTGAAAGCCTGACAAATCATGAAATATTATTTTCCATCTTCATAAACATATTTTTAAAGTCTACCAAAGGTGCTTTGCATGAATTATAACGAAACAAGCTCTTACTCCTGGTGGTTCTGAAACTGTAAATCAGTAAACAGGTCAAAAATGTGTGTGTTTGGATTTTTTTTTTTTTTAGGAAAAATATTTGCCCGACAGTGCACATCACTGTTTGCAACATCTGCAGCTTATCTTGCATATACTGACAACAAAACCTTTGTTCTACTTTTATCAGTATCACTGGTGGACATAATACCCAGTCAGCAGACACCTGAAACTGCTTAGCAAACACTATAATGTCAAACCATTAGGACAAATGGCTTTAACACCAGTCCCCTAAAAACAGCACGGATAACGACTAAATGCAGTTTGTGTCATATTTAATAATAAGAAGGCTACAGTGAAACCTGTATTTATGAAGCAGGTCTTTTATGAACCCTAACATTGGTATGAGGGTTGATTACGATCAGTTTCAAGTGAAGGAGATCCTATTACAAGCAGTTCCACCTAAACATCCTACAGTACACATCAAATGGTTTTAAATTTCAGCTTTCAAACCACTCTAGAGAAATGCTGCTTTCTAGTTTACACAAGTCTATTTGAAGAGTGGATTATCCCTTTCTAATCTTATCTGTTCTACAATACAGTCTTGGCTCTCCATGTAAGTTTCTAAGAATGAGTCCAGGTATATCCTGATCTCCTATTTCACACTATGGCAACATTTTTGTTGCCAATGCCTGTTAAAACACATTGGGAACATGTGACCTGGAGCTCTCCCCAATACACAAAGTGTTAAAAAACAGGCAATTTTCCCTTTTCAGTTGGTAGTCTTAGACATGCAAAAAAAAGATCCTAATGTGCACCACCCATAGAGCAAGCAAAACACATATGGACTGGAAGACAACAGAAAACAGTACATCTTGCAGTGTATAGCTCATTGTTGCCTCTTGAAGACAATAACTTCCTTATCCTTAAACACTTTGTTTTTCTTTAATGAGGCATGCCGGTGTTCCCGATCATCTGTAAATATTGGCTCTTTTGTAGTTTGTGCATCTGTTCTTTGACTATTGGGCTCATTCTACACTATCATCACTGTGACCTACATTTACACATTTATTGTTCGGGTTTTTTTTTTTAAGTGTTTGTGTGTATCGACAGAGCTCATTCCAACTTCATTAAGTTCGCTAAGTTGTCACGTCAGAAAGGTAAGGCCTGTCATGCAGCTCCTGGTGCCAGCGGTGACATTAACATTACAGCCCACAACACCTCAGGTTTCTTACTAAAGTAATGATAGACACTTGCTAACAGAGTTAGCATGTAGTGAGGATTCCTGTAGTGGTTTCGTCTGAAGTCAGTGCACACCGTGCCATTTGACAATTTCTAATACTTTGACGTTGACATATTCCTTCAGTGTGCAGTCTTAGAACGGGTTAGCATTGCAGCCTTCTAGTTCAATACGATACTAGCTACTGGTGAGAGGCAAAACACTCAACCTACCTACTAATTTCCTAATGATAATTATTCGTGAATGTATTATTTATATGCCGATGTTTCTAAAAGACTCCAAAGACTTCTGCCAGATGTCATTCCTAGACAGGAAACTATACATGTTGACAAGTAACCGATGGTTACAGAAAACCTCCTAAATTATAAATGTAGTTCCGCAACCGTCTACACACTGTGGAATTCCGCACAGCTTTCGCGGCGTTTCAACACCTTCAACGTTACTCACCACAGTCGTATACACTAGTTTTCTTTCTGCCGCGGCTCGTCCACACACACAGGTCAGTGTGAAAACAAAGAGCACTGCAGCTGGCACCATGTTTCTGTCTGTGTCAGCAGAGCGCTAACCTGTCTTGGCTTCAGCTGCTAACTGGCTCGATTTCCTCTCTTGTGCGCGCTGGGTCAAGTCAGCAGCAGACTCGAATTACATCGGAAGTCGTAAAATAAACTGGCAATATTTTTAAAGGAAATTAAATTTAAAAAGAGGAACCATTGAGGTGGGCGTATTTCTGCTATTTTCATATGTATTCATAAAACCGACGATGATATTTTTCATCCACATTTGCTCCATAATTACTGGGTCAGATTTTATTTCGAAACGATAAACGGAAGTGACAGAGCAGCAATTTTAAATTGTTATTGATCCCTTTATCCCTAGTCTTAAAGTGTATATTTATTTTCTTGCTCTTCTTATAATTATTGTTTGTTTACTTGCACTGCTGTAACTGGAGCCTCGTCGTCTCGTCTGTCTATATACTGGACTGTATGTAGCGGAGATGACAATAAAGTTTACTTTGACTTCAGCAGCGAGGAAGCGCACCGAGGGCTCTCGCGCTCACTTTTCGCATACAGAATTTCGAAAAAACATGCAAATTATAAGTCTGTATCATAATGTCGGGTGTTTTCGTGTTTGTTGGTTTGTTTTTATTTTGTTTTATTTTGCGAGTTGGTTATTAGATGCTGCTCCAGCCAGCCAGAGAATCCCCCGCCACCCCGCCCTCTCCTCCCTGTGCCGCAAGCAGCAGGCACCTCGCCCTTACTCCCAGCAAATGGGCGATAGAAAACCGATCGGTGCCTATGCCATCCCCAGTATGCGCTGGCATGACGTCGGGGCAGCATGAGTACGAGCAATTTTTTTTTTTTTTTTTTTTTTTTTCTTTGCCGATGCCCGTGATGCCGCCCCCCACCACTATGCCGCCCCGGGCAACCGCCCGTGTCGCCCGTATCAAAAACCGCTACTGGATAAAGTACAGTATCACCGCAAATATGGTGACATTTCTTAGGTATATTTAGATTTAGTATACATAATGAGTTTCAGTGATATAAATAGATTATATAATTTTTATACAATTTATATATTAGATTATTTTACATTATACAGTTTGCTGTACGTTGTGTTTTTTGACAACAGAAAGGATTTTATAGCTTTACATAAATAGAACTGAGCGCAGGGATTTATATGAACTTGGAAATGCAACGTGGAAGCCAAATGCAGGAGTTACATTAATATTTGTTTGTTTGTTTATCTGTTCATTATTAGATTTTGTGTGTAACAGGAGTTTTTTGTCTTTTCCTAAGATTGTTATTCAATTGCGCCATTCTCATTTTCTTTGTTGGCAGCAAGAAGTGCAAAGCTCAAAGATGTTTACACCACAGCTACCGATCCTCAGGAGGGCTCAAAGAGCTGGAGGGCTTTCTTTATCTTTTGTCATCATACAATAGTAAAGTAAAATGAGGGCCTTAAAATTGTGCAAATTAACAGGTATTTATCTGTGGGTTTAGTTGTATATAAAATACTTGTAGGAAGCTGTACCAGTACAAACATGACAGTACAACAGAAGAGTAGGACGAAACTCGTAACATAAACAACAATTATGCATTACACTTCATGTTCAAGATTGTTACAAATTGCTTCATGGATTTGCTTCTGAAGAACTCCTATGTTGGCACAGCAGTTGAGGAGGAGGGAAGGAGTCCATAGAGCACACGGTTGTAGTAAACCAGCTGATAAGAGAGACTCGGGGGAGCAGAGGGGATGTGTCAGTACTGTAGCTGGATCTTTCCAATGCCCATGGATTGATCCCATACAAATTAATGGAAAGATCCCTGTCCAGCTGTTATACTTTTAAGAAGGTCCAAAGTCTCATCCTTTACTATTACAACAATTTTTGTCTGAGGGCATCTTCAAGGACAGTAACATCATGGCACTGGTTGGAAAGGCATCATAACTGCCTGTAGTTCTCAATTCACCTGTTTGTGTGGGCCACAAACTTAATCGTCAAGTTGGCTGAGGTGCCGCCAAAAGGCCAGTGTCCAAGTAAGGGAGCCGCCAACCTCCAATTAGAGGATTAATTTATGACCTGATTGCCACAATGAAGAAGATAACAGATAACAGAGAAAAACTTCCTTAAACATCAGCGCTTTCAGAAATACATCTACTGTAATGAAATTTGTTGGCTACTGTTGTGTAGTCTGTTATTGTAAATTTAAATGTTTAATAAATTTGGAAATTAACTTCTACAAATCAGAGCTGCACCTTCTAATGTGGGATGGATGCAAAGTCTTCTAACAAAACCAGGTTTTCCCCCAAAAGTCTTCCGATTATTTAAGTCTTATTTTGAAAATTTCTAAGCTTCTTTTGTAAATAACTAATGGAACAAGTCATACAGCTACAAGAGAAATATTTGCATCTTTTTTTTAGCCCTGCTAGCTGCATGTCTTCATGATTAAAAAGCTCCTCTGATAACCCAGGCCTTTTCCTTTTCACAGGGAGTTCTTTCTTCCCACTGTCACCAAGTGCTTGTTCATAAGCAATCACCAGATTGTTTGGGTTCCCTCTCTAATATTTCAAGGTCTATACCTAACAATATAAAGCACCATTAGGTTGCTGTTATTGTGATGGTGCTATATAACTAAAATTTATTTGAACTGCACTGTGTCAAAATGGAGCAACCATTAGCAAACAGACGAGCGTCTGGGGTTTAGCATCATAATAGATGGCTTTTCTTTTAAAGACCACCTTTGCCAATATGCGTGACGTATTGAAGACGAGGTGCAGTGTGTAAAACTTCTTATCACTCCTTTAGTACATTAGCAAAGAAAGCCTCCTAATGACGAAGAGAAGATGTCAAATCCAGTTTAATAAAACAGGCAAACTAAACAGGTTCAGGATAACAGCTATGAGAAATCACTCTGTTGAATGAATGTTGGAAGTTTAACCTTTCTGCTGCATGCTACATTCATTTTTCAGTCCATTTTAATCACGCTGCAGAAATTGACAGTTAACCATCACACGCAGATATTTTATTTTTTATTTTTCGTTATTAATAAATATTTAATGCATTTCTATTTAAATCAAGGTGTAGGGGTATTTTCCCAAGAGCATTAAAAGGTGTTTTTTAGCCAATACAAACATAAGACTTTATAGAATATGATGCATCACTGTAGATTAAACAGTATGAAAGTATGAAATGTTTGACATCAGTTTTAACACCTTCAGCAGTCATTTCAATCCCTGTCACACTGATATAAGACATTTATTCTACTGAAGAGTTATTTGAAGTTTTGATCATTTACGTACAACTTGCCAGTAATGCAGTTTTACATGTTGCTTCTTTTGCTTTAAAAATGGTTTTTAAGACATTCCTCCACCAGTCTCCTCTGCGAGCTAATGATAAATATTTTGGGTGAATATATTTGATATTTATGTAACTACACAAGTCTTTGCAATTCTTCAGCCAGAAAGGTGAAAATGTCCATTCATACAGGCAAGCTGGCGAGATGATAAAAGAAAGGCAGCACATTATGTTTGAGGTCTGATTTGTCCTGTTTAACAGTGGAAAAAGATGTTTTTGTATGTTTGTGTCAGTGTGGCGGTGGTGGGGGCACAGTGCTTGCCTTTCAGTAAAGTCACCACATGGTACTGATTAAAAGAGCTAAATATAAAGCTTTGTACTGATCTGGTATCACACTCCCTTCAGTCTTCCATTTGCCACCGTTTTACTTTACTAGTGCAACTATGACTATTAACACTGGATTTTACTGGTTTAAAAAAAATGTAAAAATAAACACATTTATTTTAAGAAACTTTATTTTGATCTACTGTAAAAAAAAAAAAATCATAATTTCACCCAAAGAATTCAGAATAATTAATATTATCACAATAGCTAGAAAACATGAGGAACAATAACTTTAGTATCAATTAAACTTTGTTTCTGATGTGTTTGGCAAATGAATTACAATCAGAATTTGAGTATAGGGATGTGTAGGCTGTGGATGTTTACTAAAAGAGACACTCTGTTTTATCCCTAATGTTGTCAATACTGGCAGTTGAAAACCCTATAATTACTAAGTAAGGGGTCTTTCAGTTGTATCGGGACCATTTAAAGTCTTTTTTGGTCTAGAATAAAGTTCACTGAGCCGGAAAGAATCCTCAAACATCCTACGTTAATGACATTATTACTTTATTGTTATCATACTCTGCTTTCATGACAAAACAGGCAGCTTGTTTTTAACATGAAGTGAAAGTTACACAGCAAATTCAAAAGTGTTAAATTTTTTGGTGTTAATAGTCTCCTTGCAAAAGTAGAGTTAATTTTACTCTAAGCAGAGTCACATTCTTTCAATGTAACTCTGAGGTGTAAAATGATAGTAGTTAAAATCGAGTGTTAAAAATGAGTGTTTCTCTGTCAAATCTGGAGGTGTTACAATGGAAACATTAACTCTTGACCTCTTAACTCTGAACTCCTACAGGGGCTATGACACCAACAGAGTAAATTCACAGACTCCGCCCCCAGCACGGCTCCAATCGAAGCTGAAGTGAAGCCGTTTCAGAACATTTTGCTCTACATATTTGAGTTGTTTGCCATGCTTGGTAAGTCATTTTTTCAAAGATTGTTTCAATTGTTATTAGCCTTTACTTCTGTGGCTCTTTGGAGTTGAGACAAAGCTGTGTGAAAGGCATTAGCCATGTTGCTCGCTGATAGCATAATATTCTGTTTTAGCTAGCTGAAAGGTATTGTTTGCGGGCAAATACCACAGCCTTGAAAAAAGCTTGCATGTGAATTTTCAGTCAAACGTTTGGTCAAATACACCTAAAACAATGTCTAGAATGTGAAATGTTGGTATAATGGTGCTACTTGAAGCCTGAAAACGATCGCCCATAAAAAAAAAAACGAGCAAACAGCAGTAGCAGGCATCCTGACTGGGTTCTACGTTAGCATAGATCCCTCCAGAGTTTTGTGCACACGGTTTAGGTAAAAATGAAAAAGGTTGAGGTTTTACATTTAGTTCAGTATTACCTGTTGCCTGTGTCCTTGTCTTTTGGGAAAATACTTTACACAAGTAATGGCTCAAAGAGGATTCCTTTTTCTTTTTTTTTTTTACTGTGCTGCAATTGATTACTGGATTATTTGTGCCGTTAATTAGTGTCAACTAATTTTTATTCAATCTCCACACAGGATATGCTTGTGAAGATGGAATATGGGGGAGAGCAGAAGTGCGTTGAAGTTCCACAAAGGGATGAATGAAGGACATGCATATTGTATTGAAGAAATAAGTGATGAGAATGCTGTTATTTGCATTTACCAGCTCACCTATGTCAGACCTTTTGATAAACAAAATTCTAATGAAAGTGAGAACATGTATACTGTTACATCTTTCAGAAAATGTTTTGAAATTGTGGTGCACAGTTCAGAATAAATGTTTTTCAAAAACCATTGCATCTTTTTAGTAAATGTTTATTTCCAAAAGAAATTTCTAGAAGTTCAGAACAGTAAAATTCCCGCTTTTTAGAATGAATTAGAAGATAACTCTTACGTAGTTAAACTAAAATGCTCTTTGAGAGTTAATATATAAACTCTTAACACCAAGTGTTAAATTATCAACTCCAGACAGATTTGGTGTTTAACACTAAATCAGAGTTAACGTACCAACTCTCCAAAAAGAGTTAAATTAACACTCTCTGGTGTGGACCCATATAGACACTTTAATAGTGTTGAAATCAAATCCGACAGTGTTAATTTGGACATGCTGGATTTGCTGTGTACTGAGCTAAGACATAAACTGAAAGCGAAATAGGAGCAAGCGAGTTAAAACTGTAAACCACACCTTTGGCACGTTGTTTACATGTATAGTATTCACTCAGTCAGTATTATTAAGGTTTTTATTCCTCATTAGAACATTATTTTGAAACACAACTAATGATGGGCTGTAAAATCATTTAGATAAAAGTGAAACCTCTCAAATATTTACCCAGAGCACGCTTTCCGAAGTTGTCTACGGTGAGTTATGAGAAAACGTAAATTAGGGGCATAAATCATTCTTCATGTTTCTTTATGTCATAATCGCATTACACTGAATATAGTTTTGCTATTCAAACTATGATATATCCATTAGTACTGAGGTCTAAAAGGTGCATCAGACAAAATTAACAAAATCAAAATTTAGGCTTTGGATTATGATACTTGGAGAAGGTGTAAAATTGGTGTTATTGCATTTTTAACTGAGCTTACACTAAAGATGGAAGAGCCCACGAGTCGTACAGAGGTTTAAAAAGGCATCCAAATGAGTGCTTAAATAAACCCTGTACGTGTCGTTCCCATCAACAGCAAAACAACCGTATTCGGCACCCTTCCCTTCATGTTGTCGCCAAGGCTGCCAGTCAAATGTCAACAACAGTCCCATTTGTTGCTGCCTGCAGCTGTTTCTAATGCCGAATGTTGTGTGCAGGTTTGCTCCTGTTCGTACACTTTATAAATATGATCCAGGGAAAGTTTTGCTTTGTTTTCCCCGAATCACACGCTGTGCAGTGAGCCCAAGAAAACAGATGATGGCAGCATTTCCGCAGAATTTACTCGTACATAAGCCTCTGAGGTGTTTACTTCAGCCTTTCCTACTATTCTCTGTGAGATAGCTGTTTTTCATTCAGTGTGAACATTTTGGAAATAAAGTACAACATAAGCATAAGGGAATACCGAACCCAAGACTAAAAAAAACAACGAATTCCCCACCATTCTCTGCTTTTTCATTCCCCATCATTTAAAAAAAGACAGTTTTTAAAGAGTGTTGAATTCTCCCAATTCTTTGAATCTTTGGGCTGAAGGAAGGACAATACTCGGTGTATAAATGCTCAATCAACAATCATTTATTTCCATACAATTCAACAATAAGAGCATTACAACGTCCGGACGGGAGAGATGCCTGCAGAGGTTCGACAGCATGTCTCAAAATGGTGGCAACTTTCACAGACTTTTATAGCTAATCCCAGCCCCCCTCTTTGTCATAAAAGCTGCATCTTCACATGTTTTTCTAATTCTTAGTGAGCCTGGCTCCTGACCTTGCCTCCCTGTCTTTCTGTGTGAAATTGGAAGGGGGGTAAAGAATGTGGTTTTATCTCTTCTGCCCAGACACCTAGTCTCCCTCTTACGGCCTTCTTCACATGATTCAGCAATAAAACATTCTCAAGAAACCAGTGTCAGACATTCACAGCTGATCAAGGATACAGAGTAATGCACATTTTGTCTAATGAACTACAAATGATTATGTTTCTTTTATTCAAGAGTATAATAGAGACTAAACTACATACATAGCACACCATTAGAACTAAAGGATAATATATGGCCTGCAGCTGTTAAGCTAATTTACTACATTGACTACTGGTCATAAAATGGCATATGTTTAACTACTAGTCTTTAACAAGAGCTAATCACCCTAATTATCACCGAATATAGTCGGGCAGTTGGATGTGAGCATAAATGGAGATGCGCTCAAATAGGAAACACGAGGTTCCAGTTGGATAGGAATACCCACAGGTATAAAAATAGGCCACAACACGCCTTATATAATAAGTGGGACGTCAGGCTTGTTTACAGCGTCCCCGCTTGAGAAATAAAGGGTTACAATCCAGCATTATGCTGCACATTTCAAATCCCCCATTAATCCAAACGGGCTCAATTGGCCTGCCAATCACATCGACAAACATGGATATATTTTGAAGTGAGGTGTCGGTGTTTTAAAAGAAAAACAGAAAAAAAGAAAGAAAACACCCCGGAGGGGGCGGGATGAGGTAGTGGGGGTGCGTGACGCTTTCGTTTTACAGTGGGAAATAGGAATTCACGTTCCTCAATGGACTCGCTGGTATTTTCGTTTTCTACGTGAGAGAGGTTGCTGTTGGAGAAGCAGGGAGGGAGGCGGGGTTTGTTTGTTTCAAGTGAGTAAAACAGCCAATAGTCGGCGACGCTTTGGCGTGACGGACAGGCACGGCCCCTGCAGGACCCCCCGCCCCCTTATGACTGTGTGTTTTATTCTGTTTTTAGAGCAGCAGCGTCACATGTTGTTTTTCTCCTGGATCAGATCAGTCTGGTCCCCACTGCACTGTTGCTTCTGCCGTGGCGGACATATCCTGCAATGGATTAGAGATTTTTTTTTTCTTTTAGCGGTTTGTATTATATATTTATAAATAATTTCTTTATTTTGCGTTTTGCTGTGAGTTTCGAACAAAAAAAGCAAGAGGAATTTGCCGATCTGGACTTGAAAAGAAAAGCGGAGGGAAAATGGCAAGTCCTCCGGCGACGGGAGGACACCTGTTATCTAATGGGACGAATGGGGTGAAGAAGTGCGGATACCTGAGGAAGCAGAAGCACGGACACAGGCGATTTTTTGTGCTCCGGGAGCCGATCGAGCGCTGCCCGGCCCGCCTGGAGTATTATGAGAGCGAGAAGAAATGGAGAAACAAGTCCGCCGCGAAACGGGTTATAACTTTGGACTCCTGTCTGTGCGTAAACAAACGCGCCGACGCCAAACACAAGCACCTCATCGCCCTCTACACCAAGGACGAATACTTCGCCGTAGCTGCAGACAACGAGCAGGAGCAGGAGAGCTGGTACAGGGTTTTGACTGATTTAATAGCTGAGGGGAAAGTGTATGACAGTCCTGCTTCCACTTCCTCTCTAGTTGGCTTTGAAGAGGCCAGTTATGGACTCCTCACTCCGGCAACACCTACCTACAAGGAGGTATGGCAGGTCAACTTGAAATCCAAAGGTTTAGGTCAGGTGAAGAACCTCACTGGAGTGTACAGGCTGTGTTTGTCCAGCAGGACCATCAGCTTTGTGAAACTGAACTCTGAAACAGCTGCTGTCAGTTTACAGCTCATGAATATCAGGAGATGTGGCCACTCAGACAGCTTCTTTTTCATAGAGGTTGGCCGCTCTGCGGTCACGGGGCCCGGGGAGTTCTGGATGCAGGCGGAGGACTCGGTGGTGGCACAGAACATCCACGAAACGATCCTGGATGCCATGAAGGCCATGAAGGAGCTGTCTGAGTTCAGGCCGAGGAGCAAAAGCCAGTCTGCTAGCACCAACCCCATCTCTGTGCCCACGCGGCGCAACCTGAACAATCCCCCCCCAAGTCAGACGGGCCTGGTGAGGAGATCCAGAACCGACAGCATGGCAGCCACATCCCCAGGAAGGAAGGTCACGCCCTGTCGGATAAGAACATCCAGCGAGGGAGACGGAAGTGTGACCCGGCCTGTGTCAATGTCCATATCTGTAAACGGGAGTCCCACCAGTCCAAACTCTGGGAATCCCCTGAACAGATCCTACACCCTCAGCAATGGGCGCACCTGCAGGATGCTGGAGTCCACATACAACCTCCATCACAGCCGCTCGATGCCAGTGTCCAACTCCCCTCCCGCTGTCTCCAGCCCCATTAGCATGTCTCCACGAGGGGGGGGCAGGATCTCTACTCCTGACAAAGCTAGGCGCCCCTTCAGCTGCAGTGCCTCCATTTCGGGCTCTCTCAGCGATACTGGCTTCATGCTGTGTGATGATTACAGTTCCAGTCCAGGTGAACTCCGGTTCCTCCCCTTTACTCGCAGTGACACCCCCGATTCCCTGTCTAGCACTCCTCCTTCCCGTGACACTAGTGACCCCTGTGGCTACATGATAATGGAGGGAGTAAATGGGAGCAGGTGCAACAGGGGTGAGAGTCTGGCTTACAGGAAAAGAACACACTCCCTCACCACACCGCGTCAACAGAGGGTGGTAGCGCCGTTGTCCTCAGCCTCTCTGGATGAGTACACGCTTATGAAGATGACCCACGGACAGAACTCCCACTCTGCCTCACCCAAAGTGTGTTACCCGGAGGATTACGGTGATATTGAAATCGGTTCATCCAGAAGCTCCAGCAGCAACCTTGGTGACGATGGCTACATGCCCATGATACCAGGTATAGCACCTCAGTCTGGCAAGGCAGACAACTACGTACCTATGAGCCCCATGTGCGTCTCTGCACCGAAGCAGATTGTGAACCCTAGGGTGCATCCTCAGGCGGCTGCCAGTGGCAGCTACAAGACCAACTCCCCTTCCTCCAGTTCCCTAGAAGACAACGGATACATGAGAATGTGGTGTGGCGCTAAATCCTCCATGGAAAGCCCAGATCGGCATGGTGAATACATGAACATGTCCCCTGGAAACCCACCTCCTCTCCAGACTCCACCAGATTACTGCTTGGGCCTGCTGGCTGCTGAACCCACATCAGTTAGATCAGCATATCAGACCGGCTCCCTCACACTACCTGCTAAACTGCAGGCCTCCAAGAATGAAGATAACAGCCAGTATGTGCTGATGAGTCCCCAGAGTTTGAGGCAGAGACCTGGGGAGTCTGACTATTATTCAGTGATGCAACCCAGTGCAGCTCACTCCTCACCGCTGTGCCCCTCAGCACCCTCCCCAATCAGACACAGCCGGGCTGAGAACCTCTCCTACAGGGGGAGGCTGGGCAGGCCTAACAGGCTGTCTCTGGACACACTCAGAACCCTGCCCAGCATGAATGAACATCCCCTCCCAGGGGAGCCCAGGAGCCCTGGGGAGTACATTAACATCGACTTCAGTGGTGCCAGATTCTCTCCGCCCCCTGTCGTATCCACAGAGAGCCAGTCTTCATCATTGGGCTCCAGCGGTGGGGGTCCTGGGAGGTCATCTCTAGCAGACTACATAAACCTGGAGCTGGGATCACACTCGCCCAAGGATGCTGACACTCCTGCTGAGCGCTTGGACACACTCCCAGAGCTAACCTTGTGCCCCTGCTCGGAGGAGGATGGCGTATACCATGTGGATAGTGAGAAAGACTCCCAGGGCCTCAGTGATGAGGTGAAAAATGATTACACTGAGATGACATTTGGGATGACCAGTTTGCCCCCACAGCTCGTACCTCTGAACGCAGCAAGGTGTGTGTCTGTTTGTTGTGTTTTATCACTAATTATTATTTATTTAAAGTATTTGGTTGTGTGTTTTGGTAAAAATCCTGGTTCACTGCAGGTGGCAACAAAACGTCATTTAAATTAAATTCATATTTAGTTTTAGTCACATTTTTAGTTATTTTTATCTTAATTTCTCTGCTTCTGTTTTCCAGTAGTCAGGGCAGCAGAGAGAAGATGCGCTCCATGGAAGACCAGGGTATTCCAGAGCACATTGGGGTCTTCCTGCTCGGTCCAAACTCCTCCTCCACAGTGGACCCTGACTGCTCTGCCAAGGTAATCAGGGCAAATCCACAGGGACGCCGGCGCCACAGCTCTGAAACGTTCTCATCTACTGCCACTGTGACCCCGGTCTTCGCATCCTTTGCTCGTGGCGACGCCGTGAAGAGGCACAGCTCAGTGGAGAACATCTCGTCACGGAGCAGCGAAGGTTCTGACGAGGAGTACGGCAGCCCTGAGAACCGGCAGAGCTCAGAGGGTTACCCCAATGGACTCAACTATATTGCCTTGAACCTTGAGAAGTGTGAGGACCTGGTCGGCTTCAAACCCACCAGCAGCTGCAAAGGGGGCATCAATGGATTGCACAGCTCACCATATGTCTGCCTGGGATTCAAGGAGGCTGCAACCACTGCCAAAGGTGGGTCAGGTTTATGTCAGATACTGCTGAATAAAATATCCAAACAGTCAGATTTTAGCACAGGGAATGAAGGGTTTCAGGAATGTGGGAGGCATCTCTTTAATTAAAAAGAAAGCGGTACTGCACAGATGAAAAATTTGGGAGGAAAAAAAATATGAGAGACTTGAATTTCCTCTAGATTCAAATTCAAACTGGCCCTCAGCAGCGGATGCTGCCTTCAAGTGCTCATTTTAAGCTTCTACTTTTGAGTTCTTCTGTGAGTAGTTAATCTCTTTGTGCTTAAATGTTAGGGTGCTACTGGGAATTGGGAGTGCCCAAATAAAGCGAGGAAAGCAGCAGCAATTTTAAAGATACTCTTAACTGCTTTTAAGATCACTATCAGAGAATTTGCAGTATTTCCCACAACATGTGAACACACCATGTGACTGCTATGAAACGTGACCAGGCTGAGGGCTGTGAAGTAAACAAGCACCGTGACAGAGCAGGATGCTGCCTCGCTGTTGCTGTCGTGGGCTGATGATACCGAAAATACAAGCTCAGAGTTCCACCGACGCTTATAAAGAGTCGAAGTTTGTTGCAAAAATGGGCAGAAATTCCAAATTAGAGATTCATTTTAAACCTCATGCAAAAAAATTCCAGAGCAACTAATAAGTCATTAAATATTTATCTGTGAAGTGTATGTAACTGGTTTACTGTGGATGGTTATTAGCAGGCATAACCCAGTTGTCGATGTCACGGGAATCCTAGTGGAGGCTTCCTGTCAGCTGTAATGTCTCTCTGAGCCGCAGGCATTTCCGGCTGTTGTTTTTCAGTTGGGTAGGCATTAGGATGTGTTGCACATCAATGTGACCTCTACAGACCCCTTATTCCCACCATCCTGTGATCAATATCCCAGTGAGCAAAACAAAAGCCCCAGTGTGGGGCAGTAGACGAAAGGATCATGGGGGAAGCAAACAAAAAGTGCTGTGGAGTGGGGGGCAGCACAGTTTTGACTTTAAAGCTAAGTGTGACTCTTTGACACCCTTGCCATCCAACTGAGACATGCAGCTCACATGTGCTTGCAAGTACGTAGAGGTCGGAGGGGGTGGAGGGATGTTGTACCCCCCAATGTGAGGCCCAGTGTAAGTGGATATATGTGCATGTCCTTGTGAGCAATGACTAGGGGAAAACAACAAAGCAGGGCCATCAGGTAACTGGATGTCATGGTCTGCATTCCTAGCTGAGCTGGTTAGAAAAAGTTGCTGTGAGAGGGGGTTTGCTTTTCTCTGGCTCCAGGCCGATTGAACAGACGGTGGCTTTTATTTTACCACAAAGCCCCCCCTCATGTGAGGAGGTTTGATTTTTAGGATGTAGAAATGGGTAGGGGGGGGGGGGGGGGGGTTCTGTTAAGTTATTAGTATTTGGAGAGTCAGTGGCACTCTGGTAAATAAAGCGGAATGTAACAATACCGAGACAGTGACATGTTTGTTTTTGTCTCTGCAGGCTTGCACGTGTCCCCAACTCATGTTTTTGACAAGTGCTAATATTTTTATGACACTAATAAAGCTTTTGAATTGACCATGGAGAGGAAGGGGACAGGGGGAGGGAACATACATGTGGACTCTAGCACGTACACATAGGGTGTTTTTTTTTTTCTCTCTGTTACTTCTTCTTTTTTTCCCTTTTTTTTTTTTTTTTTTTTTCCAGCGGTGGAGCCTGTATCCTTAAATGCTTGGCAAAGATGTGCATAGGGAGAGAGAGTGTGTAGGCTGTGTTGTTTTCCAGTGCTGCCTGCCTGTTTGCGGGAGAGCGAGTAAATGCGTGCATAATGGGGCAGGATGGCACGTGCACTCCGCTGCCCTTCTGTCTCATTAGTCTGTTCACTTAGAAGAAGTAAGCAGAGAGAGAGAGAAGGAGGCAGGGGCGGCAGAGTGCTCGGTAGAAAGGGGAGGGGAGGCTTTCTGGCTTTTTAAAGGAACAAATAAACTCATCTGTGAGGCCCCTCTTCCACTGAGGTACATTCTGGGAGAGCGGGAGCCCTTGTTTACCCGGTTCCTCTGCTGCGCGGTGAAGCAGGGTGAAGGAGGTCAGAGCATTCTGCAAGGGAGGATTTTGGCACCTGGCCCTGCTGGCGGAGGGCTTTGATCCCGTGTTTATAGGGACGGCACACTGGGCTCCTGGACCGTGTGCCACTCTGACCCAAAAGTCTGCAGGTTTTCAATACAGCCAAACACCCCTGCTGATTAATTTTATACTCGCAGGTAAATGCAGTTTGGCCCGGTGGGTAACTTTCACTCTAAAGTGAGGATTAAAGCAACTAAACACCCAAATTGCTCCTCCTTCCATGTGACAGCCTTGCATTTTGAAAAAAAAACGTGACGTGCTGCTTCCTGGTTTGTTGTTTTTTCTTGTTTGTTTTTCTCTATGCTCCACCTCCAGTGAGCTTAAATGCCTGGCATAAGTATCAGGAGTTTGTTTACCTCCTGTTTTGTCAGGGAGCCAGGCCATGTGACTCAGAGGCGGTGTTTACTGCCGCGCTTACCCAAGTAGGCTGTCTCCACTTGCGGCCCTGGCTAGCCGCAGCTCAGCCAGGTGGATGTTCTGTACCAGACTCAGATTAGCCAAGTCAGCCGTCTCTGTTTCCACCACCTCTGACTAATACCTTTATCTGACGGCACCAATCAGCTCCTGCTTCCTGTGATGATTGAAGAGATCATTCCTAATGCTGTATTGATATGATTGTCCTTCACTAGACTTACGGCTGTACGTTTTGTTTAAGCATTGAGGGGAACACATTAGGCAGTGGGTTTGGACCTGATCTGTTTGACTGTCAGACACTTTCCTTAAAATTAGGTGGATTTCACATCTTTTTTGCAGAAAGTTGTGATGCAAGCATCTTTATGTAAAAAAACAAGCATCAGGAATGGATGAAGTGCATTCTGTATCACTTTTTGGGGAAATAACCTGCTTAAATGCTCATGGTGCAGATGTGTTTGTGTTCACGTTGGACACTTTGCATGCATTCAAAACAAGAGATCCATATTTTGGGCTGATGCAAAACGACTGCAGTGATCACAAAAGCATAATTTCCAAAATGTTGTTAAAGGTGAAGTTTGCCCTTCTTGCAGCTGCTAACCAAGCCATGCACTGTTGCCTCTGAAACCTCAGCTTCTTGTTGCTATTTCCAGTCTGGAAAGCGCAGAATCAGAATCTGCTTTATTGAGTACACGTGTATGTGTATGCATACAAGGAACTGGGCATTCAGAATTCTTTCTCTGCTGTTAATATACTTATCAGAATAGACATAACAGTCATCTGTACAGTTGTATCAAATTACAACATAGCAGCTCACCATTCTGATGAGTTTCAGAATGAGTTTCTGACATGCACAATTTAACTTTTAAAAGCAGCATCCATCTCTGTATACTTTATTATCAGCTTGGACTGTGACATAACAATCTTGAGCTCCCTTGAGCTTAAAAAAACCTAGTGTTTAGCAAGAGATTTCTCAAATGTATCCAAAACAGAACTGCAATAGCCAGATCAAGGGAAGCTATATAATAATGGCGTATGAAATGATGTCATCTTGTCTTAAGATACACGGTACAGTTTTGGGTTGCACAAGTGATATTGTGTGTGTGTGTGTGTGTGTGTACTGGATGAATTAAAGAGGTCCAGGAATGGAGCTCTGTGGCACACTTGTAATAATAGCAAGGTAATTTGGTCTGAAACCTTTGGAACACTACTGCTAGAAAGACACTTATTGAAAACAGAAATAGTTAGCAAACTAGTGAAACTTTCCAAAAACTGGAAACATGCACGTGTTATAAATCTATACCTAGAATAGCGGTGTTTATCTGTGGGCTTCAATTTTAACTAAACATTAGCAGAAGGTGGGAAATAGACTGAGGCCTAAGGGGGCTGCAAGTCCAAAAGGAGCCCTGCTGTGTCACTTCAAGTCCCTCCTGAGTGCTAGTGGCAGATGGCCATTTTCCGGAGTGCGCATGGGTTTGTTAAGGGGGGGGGGTTAAACACCTGCCATCCTGTTCTTTCTTTACACACTGTCATTACACTGATTTCCCTTACACATGCATACAAACTACCTGGTAAACGTACATATATCCTGCTATATTTCTCTCTGCAGTACACACCCAAACTCCAAACCGGTTAACCCCCCCACCCCCACCCCCAACCCAGACCATCTGCTGCGCCCACAGGCTACAGAGTGTATCAGTTCTCTGTGTGTGTGTGTGTGTGTGTGTGTGTGTGTGTGTGTGTGTGTGTGTGTGTGTGTGTGTGTAATTTGTTGGCCAGATTAGAGACATCCGCGTCCATCTCCTCAAATCCCACTTCCCCCCTGACGTCATTCGGTTGGTTGTATTGTGAGTGATGTCATTGCAAAGTGCATGCAGTGGGTAAATGCACCCACTGCATGCACTGTGTATCTGTTACACAAATTTCCACTGATTCGTGTCCTTGATGTCAGAGGGGGAAGCAAGCAAAAGCGGTCTAAGTTGCCCAGCCATGCATTACTAAGTTACTCAGAGCATGCCCAGTAGACCAGGTTGTTATTCAGTTCCCAAAGTAAGGGCTGAGATTTGTGTTATGCGTCACAAGATAAATGGTAGGGGGGAAAAGTATCTTGTTTTGCTTTTTTGCTAAAAATGGGTTTTTGTACAGGAAATTCAAACTCCATTCGAAATATTAAAACTTGATGGCACAATTACTAGCAGATAAATTGTGCATTTAATGGTTGCATTGGAACTATTGCATCCTCTTTAAATGTTTACCCCAACAAAGAGCTCTGTTTGGATTTTACAGCCACATTTAAAAAAACATTTTTTTTTTTTCGCAATTTGTGGATTTACTCCTAAAGATGACACCTGATTGTACCCATTAGCCTGATTGCACAATCCATTCTTGCTATACCCTGACCCTTGAACACACACGCATGCCGGCTGTTAAATAGTTTATTTACACCTGCATCAGAGGAAAATTGAAGTTGGGATCTTACTAAAATAACAAAGAACGGCAAACAACCAAAGCAGGAACTCCAGAAATGCCATGTTACATGATATATGGAGAACAAACACGTAATGCCAAAGGCTCCTATGTCAGAGTTTCCAATGGTGTGTGTGTGTGTGTGTGTGTGTGTGTGTGTGTGTGTGTGTGTGTGTGTGTGTGTGTGTGTGTGTGTGTGTGTGTGTGTGTGTCACGGCTCAGTGAGAAGGAGGGGGGCTAAAGTAGGCCGGGATGTTCCAGACAGAAGCGCTAGCTGCTAGATAACTGCGTGGCCAGCGTTCCCCACATTTAACCAGCCACGGCTCCAGATGAGATTATAGCCTCTGCGGGCAAGATTAGACGGCCAAGGGTAGATCAGCAAGAGCCGGTGGATGCTCCATGGAGAGGAGCTGGGGAATGCGTAATGTAAGGTGCGGGCATTTAGGATGTTTTGTCCGAATTTGAACATGTTTATAAAGCTGAATTCAACAGAAATCTGACCCTGACTGTAAAATGATCTCGTCATTATAGTCAATCTCTGAAAAATCATATAAGATCGAGGGACTTATCTTTGGATTTAGTGATTAACATCTCTAACATCCTCCTCAGCTACACTATCATCTTATGGGGCCTAAAATATCTTCAAAAGATCTAAACGTGTGGTTCTGTGAAAGAGAACTGGGCTGCTTGTTTATAAGAGCGCTGAATGACAGATCCAAAAATGGCAGCTTTTCAGGAACTAACACAAACAGCCTGATCGCTGCGCATATTTGAGGTCGTTCAGCTGGCTTTTTTTTTTCTTCCCCAGGGTTTCATCAGCCTTACAGTGCTAAAGTTTTCTTAGCTCAAACTGTTTAAGGACATTGATGCTCCCTGTCTTTTTCAGATCCTACCGCGGCTGCATTTCCACAGAAAGAAAACAAATGTTCCATTCTTATCGTCTATTGCAGCATAAATGCAGCCACAGTTCCTTTCCGTTTGTTTAATATTAGAGATGCTGCTGTACCGCTTGTAGCTGCGCTAAGCGTGTGTCCAGAGCAGCATGACAGGAACACCCACCCCCTCCTCATCTTTCTGCATCCTAGATTATGTAATTATGCTTGCTGTGGATGAGCCCCTTTGCCCCACCACACACAAACTGTCCTTCAAGTCTTTCCTGGGCTAAACAGCTGGTGTGTTAAGATCAGAACATTACTATCCAATAAGGCCCAGCATACACACAAACACACTTTTAACACCTTCAGCTGCAGGATACTTTTTATTGGACAAAAGATCTTCATATTTAGTCAGTAGCAGCTCTAGAAATGTGAGGTCAAAATGACCCAACATTAGCTCTGTGGATAAGAGGCATAGCTTCAAATACCAAAGTGCTTTTAAATCAATAACCAGGCTAGAGTCAGATTATACAACATGTGTGATATTGATGTAAAAAAAACAAACGTGTTGTTGTTTTAGATGTGTAAAACTATATGTTCAGAACTGTCCCATGTGTGTGGCACCCACTTGATATTTAAGCTGTTTTTCCCTGTGCCTCCTTGTTATTGTGACACACAAAACCCTAATCTGAGCCTGTGAATGAGTTCACTCTGTACAGTACATGTGTACCTTACAGAGTGAACACTGTTCTCTCAGAGGCCCTCATGTCTGTTGCCTCAAGAGAGCTGCTTAATTGGCACCAGTGTTGTTTGTGGGGAAACTATCAGACTACTAACACGGGTCATTTCCTTTTAGGATGACTGTTACAGTTTTCTAGTTAAAGAACTTGTGTTTTGAATTGTCGAAGAACCAGATTTGTCAAGTCATTGGATGTTTTGCAGCATTAAAGGTGCAGTGTGGGTCTTTTTGGCCACTAGTGGTGCGATAGAGCAGCGTTTGGCCAGCTGACCTTACAGGTGCTTTATGAAAAAACAGTTCTTAGATCTTGGATGATATTCGCACAAGATTTAGTCATTTTGTTTCCAAACAAAGAAAATTGAGGCTTTAAGTCTCCATTCATTAAACTGCTTAAAGTGAGGCTTATTTGCGTGGATTTACATGCCAAGAATTTGAGTGTGCTTTGCTTGACAGTTGGATGCAAATGACCAAATATGCATATGATCGTTAGAGGGTGCAAGTTGAGGTGTACTAGTTTATTTGGCTTAGCCACTGTAAGAATGAAAATGTTAAATATTTTTATTAACTGTTGTTTTCTCTCTCTTGTAATCTCTTCCAGACTGAAGGACTTGATCTGTCCTCTGACTTGGCATCTTGACTGACCTGCTGCTCAAAAGGAAGAGAGAAAAAAAAAAAAAAAACAGAAAAAAAACAACAAAAAACCCCAAACTTTGCCCTTTTACGGGGCTCTGCAGCCCGAAAAGACTGTGTGGACCCTCGGCATCACAAATACACACTTGGGACACAAGCAGATCACCATCTATGCATGTCATGGATTTGCTGATGGCAGGGCAGGTGTGTTTGTGTGGATGGGTGTGTTAATGTGTTGTGAATCGGTGTGTCTCCTGCACTTTTAGAGGCCATTTCTCCTGTGACCCAGTTTTTGGCACAAGCACAGAAGATAGTCAGACAATAACAGAAGTCTAATGGTACCCAAATACTATTTATTTACTTGAGGGTAGTTTTATGACTGCCTGCATGTGTGTGCGTGTTTCTGACAAAAATACGACCAACAGTTATGCCAGTGAACAATGAAACCTAGAAATGGCCAAGGGAGAGAGGATACTAAGGTACACTGAGTATACTTAGATTAGATACTTTATTTATTTTTGGATGATGAATGTCTGAAAAGACCTACACAATGCCTTAATGTCTATACTGTCCTTATGTTTTCTATGAAACAAGTGATAAATATTCTATTATTGTATGTTTGTTTGGACCTACATCTCTATATTGTTATTCTCTTGTGGAAAGTAAAATGCCTAGTTTACCATTAAATCTATATATTATTTAAGAAATGTACAGTACTGTGGGGCTGCTTGAGAGCTGATTTATTGTATTGATATTAAAGTATTTTCTTAATTAATAATTTCTTATTAATTGTACCTTAGTTTATTTTTTGTCCAATCAGAAGTGCTGGACTAAAAGAAATATATTTCTAAATGTCTTCAAGAGTTATGCATGTCTATATAACTCAGCTCAGACCCCCACAACACCAGGCATCTGAATGCACTGTACCTCCCACAGCTCCTCAGTCACTTGAGCCTGAAAACCTCACACACTCCTACCTTCAAACCTACGGCCTGCTGTTTAGCTCGATGCAGGTCGCCCTGCTGTGATATCGTTTGACTGTACAATTGTCTAGGCGAGGTGATAACGGAGGGGTGGAGCCAACGATAGCTGTTGAGGTTGGGGAGCGCAGTTGAGCCGATATCTGGTCGGCAAGGGAGAGCTGAAGAAAAGGGGAACGGGGCACCGAGGGGGAGGAGGGCTGGGCAGCAAAGAAAATGTAGCACAAGAGAGGCCCACAGCCACATGTGACACCCCCACGGAGGCTCACGGAAGAGTCAACTGTCTGGAAAATATGATTACTTTGCAGACAGTATAACAAAATTAGAGCTAGCTGAAGAAAATTATATAAGGTTACGAATTAAAGCAAGCCGTTGTAATTGAATTATTATGTAATAATTGGGGCAGGGATAGCTCAGTAGGTAAAGTGGTCGCCCCATGATCGGAAGGTCGGCGGTTCGAATCCACTTAACGGCTACCCTGAGGTACCCCTGAGCAAGGTACCGTCCCTACACACTGCTCCCCGGGCGCCTGCTTAGTGGGCTGCCCACTGCTTCACTGAGTGAATGGGTCAAATGCAGAGAAAAACAAGTAATTTCCCCATGGGGATCAATAAAGTATCCATTATTATTATCATTATTATTATTATTATTATTAATTATTTCGTGACAGTACAATGCATTAGCCCAAGCAAAGAAGAGTAGAAGTCAGCAATAGTAATAAATATAATGATAACTAAATGGACATAACAAAGATGTATCACACAAATGTGTCTATTTAACGTTTGCTATTATTAGTTACCATTAGCCTGTGGCTACCTGTGACCCCCCCATTAGCAACTGTTTATTCCAGACCAATATATGTCTGAACTCCTAAGAGAACAATCTGTATGTGTATGTTTTTCTGTTTCTGAACATGCTAACATACTGTGTAAAGCTAATAAGTCTAAAGAAATTTCAGAAGTAAGCAAACTGGCTAATGTTATCAAAAGCTCGGTAATGCTAGGACTGTTAGCAAATGTTGCTAATGTTAACTCGTAGACACAAAACCTTTAACTTTACTGTTTGCAATATTCACAGTTTAATTTGCTAGAGGAAAAATTTGTTATTTCCTCTTTAGAAAAACTGGCTTGTTTTAATTTGATGAATCCAGTTGGGGGGAAATTATTAAAAGAAAAAACAAATCTGAATCAAGACTCTTTCTGTGAACCTCCAAAATGGCCGCTAGGGTATTTGTTTTCAAGGTAAATTTAAAGCACTCTATCGGTATCCTAACTGTGGTCTTTGTGCCGTCTGCTGTGGCAACTCCAACTGGCTCTCTACCCCTTTAGTGTACAGTAGATTGTAAAATTTTATGTCTGAATGTATCGTTGAGCTGGTGGAAACACCTCAGAAACAATGTGCAAATGGTTTTGACAAGAGTGAAATAATATTGGAGCTTTACCACACTAAGTCGTGGTATCTATTTATCTTCATAATCTTGAATGTGTATATTATGTATATAGAGTTTAACTAAAGAAAAAAATCTATTGGATATACATAAAGTACTTAGATTTAAAATATGTTGCGATGATATTCCTCTGTAAAGACTTTGGCTACCGATTTTTTTAAAGAGGGGATGGGGGCGTTTTGGGAAATACAGTTTATGTTATTCTTTTCTCCCTCACAGTGACTATATGGGAAAAAAAATTATCTTTGTCTATTTTACTATAGAAATCTCTTTGCCTTGTTGACACACTTTACCTAATGGCATATGCAATAGTGACATGAATAAAATCTAGTTTACAACTGTGGAACCAAATGTAATGTTGCATTGATTTCTTTTTCTTTATTGTGATGAGCAGGAGCTGCTTAGCTCTTTGTACATTTCTCTTTCTGCCAAGTGTTTTTGTTTTTCCATGGCTGGGAACTCTGTTCGCGACATGTCTAAATGCGCTTTCCCCATTTCTGTGTCCATAGACAGATTTTTCTTTATCCACTCATCTTTGATTCACTCAGTTTGAATGTGTTGTCTTCCAGTGTACATAATTCAATATACTGTTTATTGTGATGCACACAAGAGATGATTATAATGATTTATAAATTTTGGTAGTCGAGTATTGCTTTTGTCTGTATTAATTATGAATAGCAAACCTAAGGAAATAAATGAATTTATTTAAAGAGCTACTGTTTTTGTCCTTATTTTTTCATTACCATAAGTTGTATTTCTTGCAAACTACATCATAACAGTAATTACTAATTTCTTTCTTTGTTTCATATGTTTAATACATAATACATAACATGCATCATTATGAAGCCAAACTGCACGGCAATATCTGTTTACATCTACAGTTTGCTAGCTAACAAGCTGATAATAAAACCAAGACAGGCTGCAGCAGCAAAATCTAGAACTGATCCAGAAAGAAGTGTCTGTTTGATTGCTTATGATTTGTAACATTACACCCACACTCACAACAGTACTTTTTAAGGCACGGTATTCTCAATTTAATTTAGAAAATATCCCTGTCTATATGAAAACACAAACATCAAGTCCTGTCAAAGGCATGCCAAAGAAACAAGTTGTGATATAACCCCAACCATATAGAAAAACTGGCCAATAAGATGACACACAATCTGACTAAAAACCAAATAAAAGTACACAGCTTTGATGCTGCAAGACAAAATCTTATTTTCCTTTTCCACAAGTAAAAACACAAACCGAGTTTCCAAAAAAGCAGTTTTTAAAAGCTCTACTTCCAGCGACCTAAAATGCTGTTTACATGTGCATGAAAGGCCAAAATGGAGAGTAAAAATAACTATGTAGGTATGGACAATGCCAAAGAATGTTTTTTGCTGCTATTTTACACAGTGCATTATTTATCTAAGTTAAGTTCAAATGTGCAAAACTATGTTAAATATATCTGCAAATATGTGTCATTAAAGTGACCGAATTCATATAATAACTATGCTTTTATTAGATATTTTATTTTAAGGGAAAAGGAAGGAAGGTTTATAGATCCTAAGAAACATCTTTAACAGCTCTAAATGAAAGCGTAACTTTAAATGAAGAAATTAATGAGATAAAAGAAGAAGAAAGAAACACTGGGGATATCATCGTATATTTGGCACTTTGTCAAACAGCTCCCTGACTGTGTGTGAAGAGAGGAGGATATCCTTTCTCTGTCCTGTGGAGAGTGAAGAGCTGGAGTCTCCAGCCAGAACTTTCTCTCTGTGTTTTTATTTCAGGCTGAGGCAGAAGCAGGAAGCTCATACTGAGCCAATGACTTCCTGCCAAGCCAACTGGATCCAGAAAAGACTGTGTAGTCAGAGCTGGAAGGTCAGGAGATTCAACACGAGAGTGGTGTCAATTTGCATTCTTGCTCTCCACATGATAAGAAATAATTTCCTGAAATGTCTATTCTTTCAAACTTGAATCCATTTATTTTTAAAGATTTCGTTCAAAAGAAATTGCCCCAGTGGAGTTGCTACACTAAAATATATTAGCAATAGTGTATTTGTATAGCTTTCCTGTAGCCACAACAATACATTTAGTGGGTGTGCTGAGGGTGATCTCATTAGTCCACCACTGAAAATGCCTTTCATTAAAACTGATTACATCTGGACTACACTGATATTCCAATAAGAATCTAGTTTCAGACAGGCACCTTAGGTCTCACAGTGTAATTAAAATGCATCTGTGACCCTTTAATAATCAATCAGCATTGCTTTCTAAGTCTCCCATGTAGACACAAAAATGAGCACACACACAAGCAGCCACTGAGGACTCACCTCTAGCTGGTGTGTATTAATTAGCAGTATGACACTGTCATCGGGGGCTCTGCACTGCTGCCAGAAAGAAACCAGCCTTACATAAGACCCCTCTAGCAAGCCACCAGCAGGAACACAGTGTTCCTCACCCCTCTCCACACTGACTGTCTGAAACTGAATTTTTATTTTTTTTTAAATCAGCATCATTCCTTTCCCTTTTCTTTAAAAATCTTTCTATGGGCATTTCTGATCCAAAGGCAAACCACAGGAGAAGGAAAGAAAAGCAGCAGGTTTTTGCTCTGCAGCGCTTCTGTCATTGTGCTCCTCAACAAAGGGGACTAAACAGTTTCCTAAACAGAGTGGATTTCTCAAGCCTGTGCTACAACAGCTAAGGCTTCCTAAATACAGTTTACAGGATGCTGCTCTCAAAAAGTGTGTGTGTGTGTGTGTGTGTGTGTGTGTGTGTGTGTGTGTGTGTGTGTGTGTGTGTGTGTGTGTGTGTGTGTGTGTGTGTGACACACACACCGTGTTTTCATATCTTTGTAGGGACATCTAATTGACATAAGGCTTTCCCTAGCCGCGTATCCCTAACCATCAAAAATGAATGTGTAATACCAACTCTTAATCTAAACCTAACCTGACACTAAAACCACATTTTGAGTCTGACCTATAAGGTTGTTGGTCCCCACAAAGATATGTAAACACACACACACACGCACACGCACACGCACACACGGACAAGCAGCAAAGAATTCAGCCTGGCTGTTGAAGCTGAACATCATTTTTCTCTTTGATTTAGTAGCCTGGCAACCTCAACTGTGTGTAGATATCTTTGAAGATGGTAGAAGAGGAAGAAGCTACTTTCAGCTGCCCCCTTTTTCACAAAGGGTTGCCCCAGTGGCTAGCTCCACATGTTCAATTTTGCAGATTCTTTTGAATATGGCAAAAATTCTGACTTCAACAGACATGGCTGACATTACTTTCCAAAAGGAGTCATGTAGAGACAGCAGCATGTTAGCTGAATTAGCAACAGAAAGTACTGTACAAACATGTACATGTGACATGATCCTTTGTGATGTATTGTATTTATAGACAAGCTACTGATTATCAGTTTTGGGATCTTTGACTGTAGAATATTGCAACAAAAATGATAATTAATTTTCAGCCTACAAATAGTACTATAAGTTTAAGGGGCATGTATGTCCACCTCCATCTGGGATCTACAGGAAACTGGAAGGAAAGCATGAGTGAAATAAAACTCATATCTGAGGCCTGACTAGTAAGTGCCTTGATGTGCAGAATGCAGCCAAATAGGACGTAATCATATCAGGTAGTACTTTCAAAGGCATTTCTGCTTAATTACAGTATAGACCTGCTGCACTGTAAATCAAAACGGCCTCTGTGACATACACTGTAGATTACAAACATGTGAGAGGGTCTTAGTGAGCCAGTAGCTGCTCCTTTGAAACCCTCCTCCACCCTGTGCTCCACTGGGCCTCCCTGCCAGCTTGCTGCCGTGCTTTGCCATGGCTCTTGAGGGGATTGGGAGTCGTTGGCCCCATTATTTCTCCCTGAATCAGCCTAAGGAGGGTTTCAGCCGGGCTCACTGAGCTCCACCGCACAGCAGCAGCAGGGTGGAGCTGTGACCCACTTACAGTGGCCAGCCCTGGCTCTTCGTAGAGGAGGCAATAAAGGCACATAGTACTGCAGATACGCATGAAAACATAACATACTGACATATATTTTAGAAATACCACACGAAAAAAACAACTCTTTTTGCATTAAAACACACAAGAAATGTTTTGAAAATTAAAAACATGTAGAAAGCTTGTTGAAGATTAAAAAAAAAAGTCCATATTGTTTATTTTATTATTTTGAAGCCAGTGAATACTGTTTATTAGTGCTAATCATATAAACAGTAGATGACTCATTGAAAAATGCCACCACCACAAACAGGGAAGAAAAGGGGCACTTTATCCATAAAGCCCAAACATTTTTTTGCACCTGGCACTAAATGTTTTTACATAACTGTCTAAAACGAATTTTAATATGCTGACTCACTTTTTGGACAAGCCTCAAGTGGCCATTAGAGAAGCTGCAATTTTTTTTCATGCTTCTGTGTTAGCTTAATTTTTAGTCCTGGTCTTTTAATGTTTCACTCTGCCCAAAACAATTTCTTCTTGCTCTCATTTTTGACTGAGTGCAAACTGGACACTGGGGTGGCCATCTCTATCAGGTCTTTAAGTCTGATGTCATTAGCTGTTTCTAGGTCCAAACTCTGCTTCAGGTCCCAAAATCAAACAAACACTGTGGCATCACTGAGAGTTACAAACTGTCTAAATTCTTTCATCTTTAATAAAATGATCAGTGTTCTGCTCTACCAGGTGTAACAATTAAGTTTAACATCCAGGCATCCATGAAAACAGCATTTATGAAGTTTAACGGAGTTAGAAGTTAGCAGGAAGTTAGCTCACTAGTTTCCATCTAAACTTTGGTTGTAAGCTTCAGACTGAAAGATTTCTGAAAAATTAAATTAAATTAAATTAAACGTACAGCTCTGCTATCACTTCCAACATAAATGAAGACAGAAAACTAGACAGTAGTGACGTTTGTAGGGTTACTGAAGTTGGGCTATCTTAGGGTGACCATATTTTGATTTCCAAAAAGGAGGACACTTAGCTCAGTCTTGAAGAACTTGCTTAAAGAAACATATTTAACATATTTAAATGATGCCTTCTCTGTGTGTTTAATTAATTGTGAAATAAAATATGTCATATAGGCTTTTACAAGTCAACAAGTGCAAAAAAATAACTTAAAAACCTCTGGAATTAAATAATGGTACAGAAATAATGCCTCATCTGCATAAAAAAAAAATACCAGTACTGGGTCGGTATGAGGGCTGGACTGGAACAAAAAATTGACCAGGGAATTTTGACTAGAGACCGGCCCACCAGGTATTATAGGAAAAGCCATAAAGCCTTTGAATGAAAACAAACGCTGTGGTGACAGTGATGTACAGTCTTGTTGGTATATGTATGATTTCTGTACATTTTACATCAGATAAAAACTTTGGTTGTAAGCTTCAGATAATTAATTAATAACAGCCAGACATTTTAAATGAGAATAAGGAAGTATTTATTTTTGCCCCCCTTTCCCTGTTAATGCCCTACCTGGCCCCTCTGGCAAAACTTTGCTAGACCCGCCCCTGCACAGTTACCAGCTGTCAGCTACTTAGAAAAGGATCCTGGTGTTATTTGTCTCTCAGAAACAGTTTATAACTTCCCTTCAACTCATTCATGTCACCTAAAAGGTAAACCTGTTTCTCCATCACCTGTTCAGCTCTGATGATTCAGTAAGGACATCTCCTGGTTTCATCTTCAAGTTTCTCTCTCACCAGATATCCAAACCGACATCATATCACTATCAGTAACATCATAGCATCCGCCCAGCTGTATATAAACTCCGTCATGCTAGCTAGTACGCAGTACGAGTTATTGTAACTGACTGTAAAATGTCAGCACAACGAAAATAAACTCCACCTAAACTTGGGTTATATCTGACCCAGATAGACTGCAGGTCATAACTTCTTACCTGAAGTTCAGTTCACCTGACACTCATCCACCTGCTGGCCTCTGTGGAAGCGCCGCCACAGACACCACCAAATAACTGAGTTATTGTTACACACCGGCCAGCATCTGGCCAATCCACCACCTTTCATTGTTTATAGCATTACAAAACAACAACAACAAAACCATTGGCCGTAAAAACGAAAAATCACCGTCGGCCCACTGGGCAGATGCCCGGTATGCCCGATGGCCAATCCAGCTATGGTTGGTACAAGGGAAATTTCTTTTGCAGTTTGTCTGAAAAGATGCACTTGCGCTTTGGGATCTTTTAAACATCATTAGGCGCGTTGCTGCACGCTGTCTCTCCCGTCTGTGAGCGCAGAACAAGCGCTCACAAAGCAGCAGTTCGGGGATGACTTCACACACATGGGTCCTCTGTCGGAATATAGGAAAACCCAGACATTTTTATCAATCTCGAAAATCCCCCCAGACAGAACGTGAAAAGTGGACATGTCCGGGGAAAAGAGGACGGTTGGTCACCCTAGGCTATTTGGTATATAATGATGTGCTGCATGGTGGCTAGCGAAACAGCTATGTTAGCATAATATAAACAGTGAAGCTAATCAAGGTCAATCATTAATATAGTGCTGCATGGGCTGGGCTGTAGTTACATCGTAAGGTTTTAAAAACTGAGCTTTAAAATGAACAGTGGTAATAAAAACCAAGAGAGTTCCACAGTGGTCACTGACTTTTTTAGGGCCATGTTCAGATTAAATAGAACAATAGAACTATCATGTTTTGGCAAAAAGCCGACCCGAGGAGCAGACTCAAAGAACAGTTGGAAAGTTTACTGTGTTTATTGTCAGAGGGCAACTAATTTTCTAATAGTGGGGTTGGAGGGGGACAGCATATAATCAGTAGATGATTCATTGAAACATTGGACAGCACTACCTGTTCACAGTAGGGCAGGTTTCCTGTTTAAAGGGTTTTTTTCCTTCTCACTGTCGCCAAATGCTTGCTCATAGGAGGTCGTCTGGTTGTTAGGGGTTTCTCTGTATTATTGTAGGGCCTCTACCTTAGAATATAAAGCACCTTAAGGTGATGGTTGTGATTTGGCGCTGTATAAATAAAACTAAATACTGTTTGCAGGATGAAACATGATAATTTGAGACAATGTTACTTGCGTTGTCAAGGAATGGAGACTCGGTGGGAGTATATAAACAGCTGGCAGTAATTCAAGAACTGGAAAAGGTGACAAGTGGAGAGTGGGCAGGCAGATAAGCAGAAAAGTCCTGACATGTTGCAGAGAGTGGGTAACAGAGTAGGTGAGTTAGTTAGTTTTCAACAGGAGCATCAAGCTGACAACTAGGAGAGGTGAGGAGAGGCTGGATTAATGCAGGCAAACAAAGATAAGCAATGGGTAAGAGAGGGAGCTGAAGGTTCACCATAATGGCAATGATGCTCTGGCAGAGAAACATTCCAACACCAAACACTTGATTACCTGATGCACAGCAGGTGTAAGAAAGCAGCAACGGAGAAACTCCTGAGACTAAAACCAAGAAGGGTTAGAGAAACAGGAAAATAAGGATTTTGAGCCCAGCCAGCCGCACCATGACAACAGCTTTCACCATTATTGTTTATCCAACACAAAGCACAATAAAGAGGAGTGGCTGTTGGGAATAAATCATATTGGACATATGTGGACATCATCCACTGAACAAACTGAGATCTTCGTTTGGTAATCGCACAGAAAGAAAAGCTGGAGAAGCAAAAACTTGATGCAGTAGGTATTAAATTGTTAAAGGCTGATTCACGGAAAAAAGTGGTGAGAGGTCATGTGATCAGGTCATCTGAGTCTGTTTTTAGCTAGTCTTGTGATCTCAATGGGAGGTCAGCAGGTCAGTTGGCTTTATTTATCTCTTAATAGTTAATTCCCAGGTAGGAAACTCTGGATTCTGTGCTTAGTCATTTATGTCTAAAACCTTTGGATTTCTCTTAGAATTTATAAGAGTAAGACATCTCTGTCTTACTCTTATAAATAGGAGCACATGTCTGTGAAGAAGCCTGTGCATACATGTGTTTGTGTGTGTGCGTGTGGGTGGAGGGAGGGAGGGATGGTCCACAGCTCTGTGTTTCTTGCTCCACGGCATTCAGAATCCACGTGTTTGAACAGCATGTGGAGTCCAGGTCCTGCCCACTGCTCACAAACACTCCCACTGGTGTTTGCCATGCTGGCAGCAGAGTGGAAGACTCCAGCCTGCTTGTCCACATGCTGTCTTATCAGCCGACACACTCTCACAGCTTGTAAACATGTTTTGCAGAGGGAATTCTCAGGGAAAACAGTTGTAAAAAAGCCAAACATAACTAGGCTTATATATTTTTATATCTCTGGTGACCTTCAGTGGCTGACATGCTGAATGGGAGCGATATGTCTGCAGCATTACGATGTTATTAATTTTGGATTCAGCTAAAACAGAATACGTTGTGGTTGACCTTGCTAGCCTCCAGGCTGGTTTTCTTCCCCTCTTGTCTTCCAACACATAACCTGTACCCAGTTACCTCATGCTTGAAACTTGTTTAAGGCTGGAATGTTAGTCTCACAGAAGCAAAACGGATGTGTATGAAGTGTTAGTCCCGTTTGGGAAAAGGGAATTCAGATGACAAGGAAGTGAAGACAAATTTCTGGCAAGCTGAAAGATTTGCTGATAAAGCCTCGATCAGCTAACATGCAACCCAGAAGATCAACATCCAACATCATTCTGCTGTGAATACGAGCTATAAAATATTAAAAAGTGACAAGGTTACACTCCTCATTTCAGTTTGAATGAATGTTTCCTAATTCTATCTGTTAGAGAAAGTCGAAGAAATAATTTTTTAAATGTATTTAAAGCAATGAGACTTCAAGACATGTTAATCACCCTTTTTCCTCCATATCATCATGTATTGTTACATGTATGTCATTGACCTCTATAGTTAAACTATAAGGAATATGCAAACATAATGAAAGCTGAGTTATGAAATCCTCTTTTTTTCTATAAGAGAATTAAAAAACATCTTAACTGAGGAAGATCTTGTGTACTAGTATTTTATTATAGACTTCAGGAGTGTCAACAGTGTCTGGCTGGTGAGTGTAGGGCTGAGAAAGCACAGCCAATGCAGTCCCATAATTTTACATAAATGTATTTTGCAAAGGGCAGCACAGTGGTTAGAACTGTTGCCTCACTGAGTTCAACTGGACAATCAGGCCGTGTTTCTCTGAGTGGAATTTGAACGTTCTCTCCGTGTTTGCGTGAGTTCTCTGTCGAGGTCCAGTGCGTACCCTGCCTCTTGCCCTAAGAGAGGATAGGCTCCAGACCAACCCTGAAAAGGATAAGCGGAAGAGAATGGATGGATGGTATTTTGCTGTATAAAAACAAACAACGAGTCCCATATTTATCTTCTAGTTATTTATATAAGCAACATCCATTATTTTGACTGTTCTGAGTGTGGTTAAGTTCATCATTTTGCCAACAGCATGAACAGACATAATAATATTATTATAAGAAAATTAGAAATAGTCATATTTCTAACTTGTGAACATTAGCCAATGTTAACTATGATTGGATCACAGCAGCACCTACATCAGTGGAAATGTTGCAGACAAACAGTAAGTTTAGAAAAGTTAGAAATTTTGGTTTTTATTCTTTTTACTGAACATTTTTTGGAGGTTTTTTTTTGGAGTTCAAGAGGAGGGCAACTGCAGATGTGCTAGGCAAGTTCTCAGTTAAATACATATAAGTCTCTTCAGTCAAAAAAAATCTTCTGCCCAAAACACCAATTATTGTGCTAACAGCATTTAACAGAAAGTAACAAGCATCTTTACAATTCTGTAGCAGCACTGTTAGCACCGCACATGTACTGAAGCTGAAATTGAATGGCAACACACATTCCCATTATGTTGTATAAATATCTCTAAGTCAGTTTTCTGTTTGCCTGTTTATATATGTATTAAATATACATTTTATACTTCTGGAATTTTAAACCTCAGATCTTAAAAAAAGAAAAAAAAAGCCCATTGGAAAGAATTTACCTGAAATTTGACCTCAGTCAAGTTCACGTCTTTGCAAGTTCTTCATATGGGAAAAACAAGCCTGGAAAAGCTTGGAATTCTCTGACTGACGCACACGGGCCTGCACTGTCCACTTCCTGCTGTGACAAAACAAATTTCCCACGTGTGGGACTAATAAAGGTTATCTTATCTTATCTTATGAGTCACTGCAGGCCTTAGGCTGAACAGGTGAACACGTATTTATCTTGCAAATTCTTGCTAATAGGTAACATGCAAATAACAAAAGTTTCATCTTTACTCAAGCTGTTTAAAAATAGTTAGATGGCTTTTTGTTTTGGAGATCTTTAGTTACAGTCTGTACTTTCTCAGTTTTTCCAGCTGTTGCATCATGATTCAGTGTGATTGGAGACAAAATGAACACGTTTGATATATTCTTTTCAATTTTTAAATAATTAAACAAAAGCACAAATGTTATTATTCATAATGAATATATTTATATATATAAGTAATTACACTTCTCATTATAGCATTTTAAACTCTCAGTGGGACCTTGAACCTTCTTTGCTTTTTGGATACTGAATGTGTGTGTGTGTGTGTGTGTGTGTGTGTGTGTGTGTGTGTGTGTGTGTGTGTGTGTGTGTGTGTGTGTTGCAGTGACTATTTACATCAGCCTTAGTGTGAAGTTCAGTACTTCCACTCTCATTTCAGGTATTATCTTCAACCATTATTCATTCATTTCACTCCTGTTTTAATCAGTTTAAGAGATCAACACCATCTGATCAGGGTTAGATAACAGTTATGTTTTCTATTAATGCTCCATTTCAAGACTTCCAGAGTGGCAATGTTGTTACCAGTGACAACATTTAATATGTTTTCAGGTTCCTTTTTGGAATTTTGTAATGTTTCTGACTGTGCCAATTTAAGTGTATACAGCAACAGTAGGGGATCTTTGAAACTGTGCGCAAGAACACCAACATGCAAGCGTAGTAATGCTAGGATGTAGATGCTTAGCCATGAACCATATAGCCTGTAAAACATAGACAAAGGCACCACAGTGTTACTCATTAGTCATGTCTCAGTTTGAAGCCTCAAGCTGAACACTTTTGCCATAGTCATTTTAATTCATATATTTTGAAACCAGACTAAGTGAAGGCAGAAAACAGCATAAGCTCATTGGCTTGAGCAAGTGAACATAGAATGGTTTAGCCTCCTATTTTGCAATTAGCAAGATGGTACAATACATACCTGGATCATCAAGTTACAGACCCCTGCATACAGATGTTTGGTGTGCCCATCATTTATTTTGATTATCTTTTTTTGAGCAGATATAGAGAAATGTGTACATGGAATCGCAAGTTGGAAACAGAGAGCACTGTACCTTACTGAAGAAAATGAAAACTAACAATCACAATACAGCATCACTAAAAGCTCTAAAGTGCCTTATATATTATTGAAAGATTAAGCAGCAAGTGCTTTTTCATGTTTCATATAATGATAATACTGTCAGTGAGTGAAATGAGCCATGTGGAAATAATAAAGGAGGATCCAATCGCAGGCAGTGGTGAAGGTGGTTTATTGAACACAAAAATAAGAATAGACAAACGGCAAACGGAGAACTAAACTATACTGGGACAACTAAACTACTGAGCCTGAACAAGAACACGAACCTGAACACGAAGGAAGACGGAAGATGGTACATGACAGTGACAGCAGGGCGAACACACGAAAGGAACATGGTAGATACACAGACGGACCAGCAACTACAAAGACAGAAGACACGACTTAAATACACACAGAGAAACACAGGGAGATTACACACAGGTGGGGGACACAGCCGGGAGTAATTAACGAGACGAGACAAGAGGTAAAACTGAACACACTCACATGAGACGCAGACCTTCACAATAAAACAGGAACAAGAAATCATCACACAAAGACGCAGACTCAACACTGAGAGACAGACAGAAAATGACACATGGAACTAGACCTATACTAAGCAGACACGACCGAAGAACAAATCCTTAAACAAGAACAAACAGACACAAAGAATTCTAATAACAATAATAATAATAGCACCCGAAAACACAACAATCATTCAAAAATAAACCAAAACATCAGAACTCAAACTACTGGGTCGAACCGACCCAGAACCGTGACAAATACAGTCCAGCTGCAGTTTCAGGTCATATATTCACTGCAACAGTGAGCTGCCGCTAGAGCTAACCTCTGGATTAGATAGCATGTCATCTTACTGGCTGTTAACAATTTTAAAGTTAGCCACAATGTTTTCATTCTTATATATTATTGAAAAATAAAGCAGCAAGTGCTTTTTCATGTTTCATATAATGATAATATAGTCCAGCTAAAGTTTCAGGTTATAAATTCCCTGCAATAGTGAGCTGCTGCTGCAGCTAACCTCTGGATTAGCATGCCATCTTAGTGAATGTCAACAATTTTAAAGTTAGCATCAATGTTTTCATCCTGAATTGGTTGGAAAAAAGTATTTGCGCTATTAAAGTCAAGGCCAAAAAATGTCAACGTGGTGGCATGACAATTCAAATCTGATCACACACGAAAGTCATCAGAAGTCATCTTCAGTACAATGAATAAATATATGTCCAAAATACAATTGCACTCTATCGGAGATGATTTGAGATCCATGTATTTGAGTCTAGGCTGACAGAAGTCACTGTAGCATCCCTAGAGTAATGTCACTAGCTAAGCTAAAAAGGTCAAAGACTACATTTGTTTTATCCCATTTAATCCTTTATTTATCATGAAAGCAAGCTTCTTCTTCCTTCTTCCTTCACTGTAATTATGCAATTGTCTTTAAAGTCACGGAACACAACATAGAGTAAAAGCACAGCTTCCATGCACAGTTTACTTAATCCACTCATGTCAGGAAACACAGCGTGTGCATGACATGAGTGGATTTTTAAGTGTGGAGTTCTCTGCCGCTATCAGAAACCATAACACACAAGGCAAGATTAGGAGAAATGGTGACTTTGGTGCACACATACAGTCGGGCACATAAATCCTGTCGGCTTATCCACGTTTTCCATCTGTGTTTCCGACCTTTACTGGCCCAAGGGCAAACAACTTTAAAGACCCATGCTGCTGTACGCAGAGCATCATAAAGAGTTTTCTCTATCACTATTACTGAAGATGCCTAATCTGTTGGTCTTTTTTATCGCTGCTTAATCCTTTAGCTATGGCGTCTTTGCAGAATGTTTCACTACCAAGCTACAGTGTTCAAGTGGGAAGTCATTTGGTGGCATATGTTTTCATGCACATGAGGTAAATGCTCAGGAATTTGAACACACCTAAGGAGCTTTATAATGTGGAGAATGCCGTAGAGGTTTGTCCATGTGTGATACTGTTCTTTCTTTATTGCTAATGCACTCTGCATCTTTGTCCCGTTTCTTTAGCCTCGTATGTTTCTGTAATGGAGGACAATGCAATTCAAGTTAGTTTGTTGTCTTTACTACATATAGCTACTTTTACATGAAGCCCACTTCTTGTGGATTGAATAGTTGATTACTTTCTGGGTGCAGTTTTTTGTTCTGAACACACTCTTCATCTTGGCATCAATGTGTTGATACATTTCTTGTCTTCCCAAAAATGCATTTTTAAATTTTTTTAAATATAATTGTAAACAACAGTCTACAATAACTACTGGACTGCAATGATTGCGAACTTTTAGGAAGTTGATCAAAGAAAGATAAGCAGGAGACAAATGCACACAAACATTAGAATCATCATAATCACTTTCCATGTAAAATTTGACCTGAAATTTTCAATCAAAAAATGTGTGCATGTAACCCATCCACTGAGACGCTGTTGCTAATGAGCATTAGCTTAAGCCTATAATGCAGAGCATGGCAGTTTAACATTGAGGGCAGCCTTAGCACACAACCAATCTGACTCGCTGGATTTGGGATGATACTGTTGGTGACCTAAAATCGGCAAACACGCATGTACAACACAACACAGGTCTCGCTGTTTACCTCAAGCATTACTTGGACCATTTTCTTTGGTTTTTAGCTGCACCTATTTACATTAGAAAATAATAAAAGACATTAAATGTAAGCAAATAAATCTTGGAAATAGTAAAGTGACCTTCCTGACAGATTGCACTTGTGTGTGGTTGTGCGCCATTTGACTCAAACTGATAACATGAGGGTAAGGGGGTTTACACATTTATCCAACAACTTTGGTTGGTGGACTGAATTTATTATGTGGTATTTAACAAAGGACGTTCAGCTGTTCAGCTTCTGTCTTTTATTGAAGTGGATCGTTCTCTTTACAATGCAGTCTAAGGCTCATGACAAAAAGTGAAGACTGTTTAATTGCTACCTTAATGGTTTTAGTTACCTATCAAAAAAGGTTCTATACATTAAACTTAAATGACAGCACCGAGTTGTCCATGGTAATCCTGCAGTGCTTAAAGTTCTTGAACTCGTGCCCGATGAATGTTGCCAGAAATTTACGAAGCCAAGAAGGTCAGAAAGTCAGATTTATGTTGAATTTGTTCATTTGTCGAGCTGTCAGTTTAATTCCTGGATTTCTCCAAACAGCTTGAAAAATAACTGTATAGTGAGCATTGAAAATTACCCATCAAGCCTGTGAGTTTCCTAAGGTGAGAGTAAAATATCTGATAGTCTGAGGAGTCAGGTACATCTGGTAAGGATCAGAGTAGAGGCTATTGCCAAAAAGTGTCCATGAGCTAATTAAATTTCAGTGCTACTATACCACTGGGATACTTTATTTTGTGCTCATATGCACAGATAAACACCAATCACACAATGTTTATTTAAGCATTGTATAAATGGTCATAAAAGCTCTACACGCAGACATATATACAGCTAACACTGGGACAATAAACGTACATCACAGAACAACCATTTATAAATGAATTTATATATTTAGAAGATTGGACTTGAATGTTTTGGTCAGTGATGCAAATTCAGTTGTCAATTCCAATGCAAATGCAGTTTGATCCTGTTACAAATCATGTTAAAACCTCCCTCCCTGCAAATACTTTCCTCTAATTCCATCTCCGTGAATCTATTAGCAAGGCTCGTGCATGTGAATCCAGGGTCATGCCTGCCTCTTAGCCTTGTGCATTAAAGTCGTCCACACGTAAGCATAATGTGTACATGTTGGGAAAGACTGTGTCCTCTCTGATGAGCTGGAAGAGGTGGCCAGGGTCAGGGAAGTCTGGGATTCTCTGCTCAGAGTGCTGCAGTCACTACCCAAACCTGGAGAAGATTAGATAACCTAAAGTGAAGACACACAGCAAAGAGCCTCATGTGAAAAGTGTCCCTGGGCAAGATGCTGAACCCTGATGCATTCACTGATATTTCAGTGATAGACTAAAAGTGCTGAAGTATGAATGTGTGTGTAGGTGAAGTGTAAAATGTGCTTTCTACTCAAGAAAAGTAGAAGCACAGTTTATAAACTTCAGTCTACCTGCATGTTTTCAGTCATTATGCTAAGCTAACTGCTCTCCGGGTTCCAGTTTTATAAATAAAGAGACATGTGAGCGGTGTCAGCCCTTTCATGTGACTTTTGGCTAACAAGTTAGTTTAGGATCATCACCAATCGTGACTTAGACCTCACAGCGTTAGTTCAATTGTGATCTCACTTTTCTTGCACGTAGACTCTGTTAAATTCGAAGCCAAGATTTACTAACTATGAATTTCTTCTATAGCAACTCTCTTTCTATCTATTCCCAATGTAACAAGTTGCCGTACGTTTCCTAGCTTGAGTGTGTCAGTGTAAATAAAGGCTTTTTCTGTATGTCCAAACATTCTTCCAAGCACTCCTCGACCTCTGCTGGAGACTGTCACTGCACTACAGTGGCAATTAAGTGACTACGCAAATGGATGCTTACAGTTCCTGTTGATTACTGAGCTTTCTAAGCCATACAGATTTTAATGACAGCTTGGGTTTGTGAGCATGTGGGTCACTGAGGCTGGGATGTGCTTCAGGCTCCAGCGTCTGGCTCCACAGTTGAGCTGGTACCTCACTGTTTTTGACCTTAGTCCTGGTGCTTGTTTACCTGCTGAGTGGAATGCGGAGTTATGTAAGGCTTAATCTATCAGAAAGTACACTTTCCCCTGTTACCTGGCTCACAGGGCAGCACACACAGACACTGACCCACACACAAACAAACAGCTTTAATGATATGGCCTTTCTGGTGTCACGCACAGCATATCTAAACAGTGATCAAATAAAGAAACCCTGTGTACACACTGCTAAGCTTTCCAACACACACACATACTGCACACACTGGTGCTGAGGCCTTACACTCTGTCTGCGCACAGTGTCCTGACGCGTGCGCTTTTATGACCAATAACCGGGCTTTTAAGGTCACACAACAAAGATAAAGGCCCACTTAGCTTACGCATTCTGAACACACACATACACACACACACACAGCACACACAGTGGAAACACATGCACCTCGGGCAGTTGTTGACCAGTTCCAGTGTGTGTGTTGCCATTATACTCTGACCAATCTATGGAAATTTCCTCTCATGTTTGCTGAAAACACTCCACTGACGTGTTTGTTATATGTTAGGGAGCTATTGATGAGCACAGCAAGTCGATATTTCTTTCCAAAGGCTCTTGGATGCCCCCACCCCCCTGCAAAGAATTTAGTATTGGGTCAGATTGAACAGAAAACCCTTTTAAATGTCACTTTTAGAATCAATGCACTGTACTTCATGAGGTTTACAGATGAAAATAAATGCATAAATAGCGCAGAACCCATGTATATGTATATATATAGGACTCTGTTCTTCTGGATGAAGATCTCGGTTGTTGTCCTGGGATCTGCTGGAGCCACCTGCCTAGCTTGGGGTTCACAGCACCAAGTGCTTTATACAGCCTGCACCTGGGGTCTTACCTGGTGTGATAGACCCCAGCCTCTATGGAGCTTGTACTTAGAGCTTGTTCCTGTGCTGTCATAACTAGTGTCTCTGTGCTGTCTTTCAGTCCAGCTTTGTCCAGCTGTTAGGATTCAGCCACTTCTTCTCTCTGCCGGTGGTACACACCCTGCAGAGGCCTGTCCTTCTATGATGGTTCTTCTTCTTGCTCCTCTTCTTTCTTGGGTTTCTGTTGCCTGAAGTATTCACTAAGCACATGGTCAGTTGTGTCCAAGTCTTCAAACTGGAGACTCATTCTTGCATATCTGCCACTGTGAAGATTACTGGCCCCTGTTCAGAGAGGTTACTGTGGTCTGCTCTTAGCTTTACTAGCCACTGAGCATTGCTGTTATGTGTTGCGTCCTTTTCCCAGATGCTCTCCCAGTCTTAGTGGGGCTTCACCGTGATGCTATCTTTCAGGTCAGCTCTTGCACTCAACGCTCCTTCTGTTGGACTTGGGGCTTGGTGCCTAATCTCAGGTGGGGGTGATGATATCTACCCCCTGACCTGACATCCAGGCTTCCTTTTGCCTTAGCATTTGTGTTGTACCTCATTTGTGATAACAGTTACTTCTTCCAAATGTTGGAACATTGTGCTACTAGTTGTTTCACTATTAATGTCCATACAGTAGCTACAAACATGAACATACATAAAACCTGAAATATGAGTTCTCTATATACAGATATGTTTATATGTGTAAGAGAACTCTGTGGTGAAAGTGCTTCCCATATTCCCCATATGATCTTTCTACACATGGCTGTCTGCCACAATTTGAAACAATCCCATTACTCTGAATGGGTTAGTGCCTATAGAAAGCCTAGTCAGTGACACGACAACACCCAACCGAGGTAACATCGGGGGCATGTTTGCCTGCATGGCAGCCAAGTAAATCATCTGTCAAACATCCCAGCCACACGGCTAAAGCTTACAGAGACAGGGCCGAGTAAGACGGAGACACACATTCAGAGGGGCTTAATGGAGGTCGGCAGCACGCAAAGAAGCTGCACACGCAACCTGCTGACCTGCACACGCAACCTGCTGATCAAATCCAGTAAACAACTCTATGCCCCATCGCTCTGACATCACCAGCAGGTGCGAAACAGTTGAAGCCAGCTTGTAGAAACAACATAAAGTAGGGTGGAGGTGGGGTGGAATCTGTGATAAGCTTCAACAAGGAGTTCAACGAACATCATAAACGTGACAATTTTTGTATTAATGTAAGATGGTTGTAAACAGAGCATGACCTTTTATTTCCTGTCATAATGCTTACTAAATAAGACACGCCTGCAGGTGTGAGTGGGGCTGTAAGCGGGCTATTGTGCTTCCAGTTATGTTATTTTCTACCTAAACATGGACCTGACTCTTAAAAGGCTTTTCACACTGTTGCAATGCTCTGAAGCTGAAGATAGTCATAGGTCAAAACTTTATGAATTTTTACAAAACAACTTAATGACTAAATAATTATTTTACACATGACAATAGGGTGAATAGGACTGACTTTTGTCACATCAAAATTGTTATTTTTCATGACCTCACATATAAGTTTGCATTCATAAAATACTTAAATGCCTGAAATATTTAAAATAAAACACCATTAAGGAAACAAATGCAGAAATGGAACGGAAAGCACTCCCCCCTCTTACCTAATTATGGAAACTTCTGGCTCTCCATAAGGAATTTTGAGTATAAGCCATAATCTTGTAGCCATCCAAAGCAGATTTAGTGGGAGGTGTGACATTGTGAAATGATGATCTGTGCTCCCGTAGAAACACAAGTCTGCATGATAGCAACCTTGTTTTAACAAAAGAGCGTTCGATTCACTTTGTCATGAAAAAGAGCTACAGCAGAGTTGAAACAGCGATGTCACTGACTGGTGGAGGTCACTGTTACCATGGAAATGTCCAAACCCGTGAACAGCAGTTTGCTTAGTGAATCAGGAAGTCAGAATTTACGCACTGTGCTGTGATCGATAACTGGGTTGTTTTTTTACAACACATGCAACACAAACTATGAAAATATTTTCAGAACTATACATTAAGAGAAAGAAAAATGATTTAACTCAAGAATGCTGGACCCTGTTCACCTCCAAATCTGGGATTTGCTGCATTGTTGGAGTATTTCCCTCATTGTAATAAATAAATATAAATAAATAAATATATATATATATATACTTCCAGATACAGACGGACAAAATGGTGGTGGCTAACCAACCGGACATAGTGGTGGTAGACAAACAGAAGAAGACGGCCGTAGTGATCGATGTAGCGGTTCCGAATGACAGCAATATCAGGAAGAAGGAACACGAGAAGCTGGAGAAATACCAAGGGCTCAGAGAAGAGCTCGAGAGGATGTGGAGGGTGAAGGTAACGGTGGTCCCCGTGGTAATCGGAGCACTAGGTGCGGTGACTCCCAAGCTAGGCGAGTGGCTCCAGCAGATCCCGGGAACAACATCGGAGATCTCTGTCCAGAAGAGCGCAGTCCTGGGAACAGCTAAGATACTGCGCAGGACCCTCAAGCTCCCAGGCCTCTGGTAGAGGACCCGAGCTTGAAGGATAAACCGCCCGCAGGGGCGTGCTGGGTGTTTTTTATATATATGTATATATATATATATATATATATATATATATATATATATATATATACAGTCTTTGCGTTTTTTTTCCCATTTTCCTTTACATGTTTGAATCAAATCAATCTTTGCACAGTCAAAAATATCCTAATGGGTTGTTCTTTATCAGTTTCAGTGGAAAAAAGGAATGAGAAATCATTTCAGGAAGTGGACTTACTGTGTTTCAAAATGCTACATTAACAGCATGCTTAGGCAGATGCTGTTAAGGTAAGAAGTTAAGTAAGTTTCAATTAATATGGAGGAGAAACAACAATGGGTTTTTATAGATAAGTCTACAAAGCATTAGTAATTGATAGAAATCACTTCATTAAACACAAACTAAAAATCATTTAGCAGGTAATGTCGCATAGGATCTGTGAATCTGACTTGCTCTTAATGGGCTGTTTGAGGGTTTGCTCACATGTTAATATGATTAAAGTCTTTAACTCTATAATATTGCTTGACTTTAACAGTATCACAGACCTGGACATGCATAGTCTGGCATTTTCAAAATACAAATGAGTGTAAACATTGAGACAGTGCTGCTCTGGGCCACCCAGACAGGCAAATGTTTGTTTACAAATGACCAGATTGTAGTCGCTCCAATTGCTCATTGGATTACAGCCACTGCCAAGTGTCCCAGACTGGTATCACACACGCAGGGCCAGAGTGCCGGCCTGAGGAAAACAAAAACATGTCAATAACACAGAGCGACGTATATGCAATTTATATATAATTATTATATAAATTAATCCTGAGCTGATCGTAACATTTCACAGGAGCGTAAATATCTAGGTTCATGTTTTTATGATGGAACTGTAGTTTAAACACAATAAATTGTTATAAAAGTAAACAACACAGCAGTGAAGTAGCCAACAGTATGTTAGTAAGTTCAAAGTGTACAGCCTACTGTCTTGGAACAACCCCTTGCGTTCGCATCAGAGCTTTTCCCCCTCACCAAACAAGATGCCTTGTCCCTCAGAAATGTCATTAATTTGAATGTTACGTAAGGACTTGTTTGTGCAGAGCTTCGTACTTTAGAGAAGGACCAGTGATAGTATAAGGTTACATAAGATGTATTAAAGGGTAATGTCTTGACTTCTTTGTGGTGGCTGATACTGTGCGTATTATCAGCGAGTGAAGGTTAGCGCGTCATGTTTAGGCTGAAGGTCAGGATGGGAGCAGCTCTTCCTGACGACAAAGCTCTTTAAGTGACTGAGTTCATAGAAAACATTCAGATAGTAAGACTGCAGCAGATAACAATTACAGCAGCGTCAGTGAGATCAACAACATCACCTTATGGGAGGAGAAGCCTGGCATTATAAATGACAACAGTGCAAATGTATGTTGCAGAGAGCCTTGGTTGAGAATACAGGGAACTCCGTACAGTGTTGCTTTTACATTAGAAATGGACAGAATAACAATGCAAATACTAGAGGTGGGACCCACCAGACACCCCATGATACAACATTGTCACAACACTTCACTAGCAATACAATATCATTGTGATTTTTACATTCTTCTGATATTCTTGGTTTTGCAGGAAGATATATCACAATCTATAACATTTCGAATATGTCCTCAAAGTTCAACTTTGTCAGTATCTGTTTTATACAATAAGATAAAGTTATCTCACTGTAGTTGTTCATTTTGCTGCAAAATGAGATTATTAACCTGCCATAAATATTACCATAAGAAATAGTGTGTCTGCAGTTGAATGGGGTCATGCTGAAAAGTACATGCAATCTGTTACTGATAATGCAGCAATTAACTATGATAAATCACTGAAAATCAAACATTTGTTCCTCTCTACATAGACAGAAACACTTAACTATCAGATTTCTGCTAAGCAACGTTCATGTTCTATAGGAAAATAACCAGAATACAACCAGCTGGCAGCCAGCTGAGTTGAGTCCCCTCGTGAAAGAAATGTGGTGAAGTGCATACATTTTTGGAGTTTTAACTGTGTTTTTGTTAGTTTTACAACTTTTCCTATTGACAAAGACTTCCTTCATGGTCATTTACTGAAATAGTAAAAAAATAAATGCAAGGTTGTAAACAGTGAGGGCCCAGGCTGAAAACAAATAGGATACAAACATAACATACACAAACATAATAGGCCCCAGAATCGAGCCCTGAGGCACATTCAAGTGATGCTTTTGGGCTGAAAGGTATCACTTGAATGTGATACCTTTCACAGATACCTTGTTAGATTCAAGTGAGCTAACAAAAGCTCACTTGAATCTAAAAGAAGCCTAAAAGGTTTAAAACAGTACTTTTTCCAGAGTCGGCAGTTAAAAACACATCTTTGAGCACCTTCAATACTCAGTTCTACGGAAGTCTCTGAAACTAGACTGATATACAGCGCGGTACAAAAAAATGGTTTGGGCTTTTATAATTAGTTTCCCCTTTATGACAACCTCTGAGAACCATAATATGGTTTGCTCTGTGGAATAAACTTTACAGGAAGTTTGTACTTTTGTTTTCAAGAAAATTTTTTATTTCCATTCATTCAAAGTTGATGTGTTTTGTGTGCTTTTGCAGCATTTTCTTTTGGGGGTGGGATTTGTTGGTATTTTTTTAAGTTGCAATGCGTTTGACCTTTCAGGGCCACTGTACTATAGACACACCACTTCTCGCTTGAAGACTAGTTCCATAGTTCCACACCACTAGCTGGAAAACAAAAACTTAACATAATATTTTGAAAGTTAGCAAAGCAGAATCTCCCTGTCCTCGTCTTTCCTGACACTGTTGCTCTGAATGCGATCGTACCTCGAAGCACTGATGAGTCAATATCAGCTTTGGCGTGGGCGTGCGGTTATGTTTTTCTCATTTTGTTTATAAACACTAGAGACTGCAAATTTCCGGTAGAACAGACAGAGGAGAGAAGCTATCTAATTTCGATCCTGATGTGTGAAATCTGGAATTTTATTAATAAATTCGGATAATGTATTTGGCGGCACCAAAAGCAGCAGCACAATGAGAAAGCACTAGTCTGAATGGGCTTAAGTTTAAGGCATAAAAGGCATCAGTGAGAGTTTGGCATTAACCCGTCACCTCCCTTTAATGTACTCACACAAGTCTACTGTGCTGATAGTGGACCTGACGAGTGTTGTTGAATGACTTCTATGACTTAATTAGCTCCTAAAAACAAGTCTCACAGTCTCACATTCTAATAATCTAACCCTGGCTACCAGGGGTGCATCTGCCTTGTTTTATGGCTGAACTAGCTGTTGTCTCTTGGTTTGTGCTGCTGTGTTGACCCCTTGAACCCTATGCTATTATGCTACATGACATAATCACAGGTTACAGGTTAGCCTGCTGTCCAGTCAGGGATTTCACAGGAATGGCATTTCATAACAACTGAGAGAGGGAGAGGGGAGGTGCTGTTATGACACAGCATGTTATGAAGGGGAGTAAACAGGGAAGACAGACAGATATCAAAGAGTTCCAGAATCACAGTGATGTCTAATGTATCCTAATATCTCTTGGTTCTGTCTGGCTCGCCTTGCCAGCTGAAAAAAAAGAGAGAAAAAAGGCCTCGCACAAAATTCTGTGCTCTGCAATTTTGACAAACAGGATCGCACTGTCCTCATCTCTCCTGACATTTATGTAAGATTATGTGGTGAGGAGTTCATTTGTGTCTCGAGGCGGCGGCACAACATCAAACGTGGCTTTGGCAAGCGTGGATTATTTTTTGCTCACTCTGTATAGACAGCCACTGCTGGGAACACAAATTAGGCACTTGTACGTGTTGGTACATACTGTACGGAAAAACACGTACGCTTGTAAGCCCTGTGATGTATATCAGACCGAGCCCTTGGGCTGCTGCTTACAGCGGGTGCACTAGACGCGGGGGTTTCAAGAACATGCTTCATTTAACGGTGCAAACAACAGTGTAAACAACAGTGAATTTGAGGAATTTCAGGTGATGCAGCAGCACCAAAAACATGAAGTAAGCACAGATAATGGACTAGAACGTGACTTTTGGATATCTATTCCTGCCGTATATAAAATATAACAGCACAGAAATTCGTAAGAATTTTGAGGTAAGACTAAAGAGTAACAATCTATCAGCCTTTGGAAACCTACCCACTTTATCTTATTTTCACTTTTATCTTTGAAACTGAGCTTGTGCAACCACATTACTGTGGCTGTAATAGAAAAAAAAAGAGCAGTCAGGTAAAGGCATTGTGGTTAAGCTGCAATGAAGTCACATGCTTAAATGTAATTAATTACAGGAGAATGTTTGTGGAATGTTTCCCCTGAGCACTCGAGATGGATCAACAGTAAGGTTTGACAATGTAGGTTTAAAAGACACCTATTATGCTCATTTCCTGGACTCTACTATAGTAGCTTTGCCTGATTCGCAATTCAAAATAAGCCTAGTTTATGTTATATTGGGTATTTTGACTGCTTTTACACTGGCTATGTTTAGTACACTATCAGTACCAGGATAGTATGCTGAAAACTACCAAAAAGTGTGTGGAACTTATACTTGTACACTTGTTACCCTCAGGGGTTGGCATCTAGTGGAAGAAGGGAAGGAACCATCAGGACGAGAATACTCTTCAGATCTATAACGAGCATTTCTGTTTAATATGTTCGGTCAGGACCACTACAGCCAAAAAGGAGACTGTTATATCCATAGGCAATATAAATACTAGTCTAAGTCAGATACAGCACAAAGATGCTGGGGTTGAAATTGGTTCCAAAGTGGCTTGCAGATGTAGGTCAAAGCAGCTTAAATAGCATGGCCTGTATGATATTTGCTAATTGAATATATAGAAGGCTTCCATGCCAGAGGTAAGGGATTTTAAGCTCAAGCTCTAAGCAAAGAATCAGGATTTAACAGCAGTTTAGTCGTGAGGTTCTTTTGACTCCTTTTGTATCTTATAAGTTTCAATATGTGGACTCAGAGAGTCCAGTTCACAACAGGTGCTTTATTGTACAGACAACAGTAGAATGAAATTAGAGCAGGGACAGGTTAAATCAGCCAACATATTTGCCAAACAGATGCACACAAGCATATCAGCTGATGTCAGCTGGCATTTAGATGTGCTGATCTGACAGGTTAAGCGGCCACGCTTGAATTTATGGTCTTCTAAGATGGATTTCAGGTGTTGCGTTCCACCGTGCTTGAGTGTGGAAGATTTTTGCATCGTGTGCTCCGAGTTCAGAGATTTAAATGTTAGTTTAAAGAAAAGCCACAGCTAGCAGGAGAATCAATTCCAAATGCTGCAAACACATCGCTTCCTTGAATTGAACAGCTTGTACTGGATTTTCATACTACACAAACAAGTACATGGTGTACACAGAGTGAGTGTTACCAACAGGGATATTGGAATTTAAGCACAGCATTTACTCTAAACTCTAATGACTTCACTCTGACATCATTAGGGTTAGTTTCCCAGCCCATAAAAAGCTCCCTCCGGGCTGACAGAAAATGTTATACAACTGCTTTCACGGCTGAGCAGCACTCCTCTTGACTAGTTAGCAGATTGTCACATGTAAAATTAGCAGCTCTTTTAAAACTGCCTCTCTGTTTCTTGCCATTTCTGTCTCCATCCTTTACCTGGATCCCCTCCACCCCTTCATACCTGAGCAGAGTGTAAAAAAAGTGGGTGAAGCTTTTTGGCAAACCCATTTCTCAGTGTGTCAGCCCCCTGCCTCCCCCTTGCATGGGCCAGGAAGTGTTTACCACTGTCTCTGAAGCCACACTCCTCCAACAGCTCACTCTGAAAGTGGAAGCACCATTTAATCACAAACAGCGTGATTTCTCTGCAGCCCCCCTCTCTCTCCTCCTCTTGTGCCTCCATGCCAGGATACCGAGTCCCACCAGCACGCTATAAACACAAGCCCCCCTCCTCGTTTTTCTCACCCCCTCTCTCTCTCTTCAGTGCGAGCTGACGCATGCCACGGAAGCAGTGACGTCAGTTGTTTACTGTCTTGTAGGTCGCCTCTCGTTGCAGTGCAGCAGCACATCCAGCAGGGCTTATGTAACCCCCTTGCCTGCTTCATGTCAGCATGACGGACGCTTTACTGCAGAGTGTGTGTGCTGCGGGAGGGTCGGTGGGGGTCTCATGCTGCAGCCTGCACGATACATCATCCCCACGCACATAAGCTCAGGTGCATGCACATACTGTATGCAGACATACAGTAAACACACACACACACACACTTTTCCCTCCATTGCCTGCATTGTGTACGGATTGAAAACACAGAGGTTTCACTCCTGGAGCACATAATAACTCCAAGAGGACCCCCTCTACACACACACACACACACACACACACACACACACACACACACACACACACACACACACACACACACACACACACACGCCACAGTCCTCCATTGCTGCTGCAGCATCAGCAGAGAGGTAAACAACTCTGGCTCACAGCTGCCTGCCTTTTCGAGAGTGGACACACTTCGCCCCCTGCTGGCAACAGGAAGCAATGACCAAAACCAAATTTGGGTTGCTGAGGAAGTGAAAGTGGAGCCGGGGTCTTTTTTATTTATCAGGTCAAAATTAAGTCCTCCTGCTAGACAGGTGGTCCACTCCTACTGAGCTGATGTCAGTGCTTAAATTAGAGGAAACACCAGACAAATAACAGATTAAGCTGCATTTTCTCTGCACTCATTTGAGTGTTTCATAACATGCAAGATTTGGACTGTGCTTGAAATGTTTTGTTTGGCATTTTTCCTTAAAGTGGTTTGTGGCCCAATTTGTATTTTATTGTTTTCATGGTCTTTTTAAATGTATCATGTATAGCTTATAATAGATAAACTTGCCGAACCTTCTTGAACAGGACGTCTACTGATCTTTAAAAAAGTTAAACATAATGTTATCGCCAGAGAGTTCATGTAAAAAGTGAGACACCTCTGATGTCCACAGTTTGTTTTTGTCCTGTCTCCCTCCCCTCACCACCAGTTGGTCTCAGAAGAAGGTCGTCCCTCCCTGAGCCTGGCTCTGCTGGAGGTTCCTTCCTGTTAAAAGGTAGTTTTTCCTTCCCACTGTCACCAAGCGCGCTTGCTTGCAGAGGATAGTTGTAGGGGATTGTTGGGATTTTCTCTGAATCATTGCAGAGTCTTTACATATAAAACAGATATTTACAATATAGGCGACTGTTGTTGTCATTTGGCACTATATAAATAAAGCAGAATTGAATTCATCTTTCCCAATAGATCAGATATTCTGTCTTTTTAAAAAAATGCTGCTGTCATCTCTGGTAATGATCACAGTGACAGCTCACTTGTGATATTCCTGAATGCTTTTATCGTTGGTGACCTTTTGCTTCATGGCAATTTATTTAAGCTGATCTAATAAATACTTTATAACAGCTGTAAACAGCTTCAATGTCACTGTTTAAGTGTTAATGGAGCATGTGTCTCACGTCTATGAATACGTTTTCTCTATTAAGATTCATAGTATGACAGAATCTCACCTATACATTATCAGTACTTGTCATTTTTCTTTGTGCTGATTTGTGCTCTTTAAAGTAAAGCTTGGGAGACACACACACACACACACACACACACACACACACACACACACACACACACACACACACACACACACACACACACACACACACACAGATCAGAAGTTAGAGTCATTGACTGAACAGCACCTCTGAAGCTGGAGGAGAGCTGCCATTCTAATAACAGATCAAACTGCACAAAAAGCCTTCAGCCGCTCCATCCAATAGGGACGCCCAACAGACTCAGATCCCAGGTTTCGGAGAAATGAGCATCTGTGTTTATTTTCAAAGAATGTGCCCTGCCTGGACGGGCGTGGAATGTGACCTGTGTTTTTTTGGATTCCACATCAGCACATGCCTCAAATAGTTTTGATTTGAAGCCAGATGCCACTGGAACGATTTCGCGTTACTTTAAAAGAAACAGGCGTGTACTTGGAAACACACCAGCTACCAGCTAATGAAGTGTCAAAACAAGTTTGTAATGGAAACAAAGCCGATGGCTAAAAAGCAGTCGAGCTGTCCCTTTGCATCCCTCACACATGGACATGGCAGAACTGTCAAATGTTGAATTTGTAAATCATATTATATGCACTGAAGCTGGAGTATGCAACATACTGGATGGAAAATCTTTAATAGTAATCTTTAATGGTTTCAGCACATTGTAGTTCAAGTGGTTAAGAGGGGACGCTGATTCCTGCACCTTCACTGGGTTTTATGTTAGTTCATTTTTCAAAATCATGATCAGGTCTGTGACATACAAAGAACAGAGAAGAGAATACACGAATCTCGTATATACAGGGGTTACGGTGGGCTGGAATGATCCAGAACAGGGCTGTACCTTTCATTTATGAGTAATTAAATCTAGCAGGCTGTTTAATAATCATAACATCTGGTCATTTTTTATGTGCTGGATCCCAGCATCCCTTCAGACTGGTGCCATGGAAATACAGACTCACATACACCTTCTTGTTTCTCTCTTGTGTTCACGTGAGCAGATGTCAATAAAGCTGCAGTGGCACAATTTCATCATCTAGCTGATGCTCTTTATTAATAATCAGTGGTCGCTAATATCATGTCAAATGCAACTTTTCAGAGAGTTGATTTCTAATCTGACTGACTATATTTTTGTATGTCCCGGGGACAATGGGTAAATTAAACAAAATGTTTACGTGTGACAGAATTTACAGATGGAGAAAGATGTGAGAAAGGCAGGAAAATCAGAGCACTCAAGTTTAGGCTTTTTAATCAGACAGTGAATCTGTGTATGATAACCAGGGAGGTTATGACAATTCATTAAAACTTCCCTTGCATCCATCAAGGTCCTCAAGGTCAATTTAATGATTTCTTAGTTGAAAATTGACAAAAGGTCTTACAAGTTTGGTGTGTATAGTTGACATATAGAAACTACCACATAACGATTTTAAATATCACATCACATTTGATCAATGACCTCATTTTTACAGCTGTAAAAATCCTTTGAAGTAAAAACAACAACAACAACAACAACAAGGAAAACAAAATGAATATATAGAAAATACAATTGGAGGTGGAGGTTTGTATTCTCAGAGTGCTTCTTGTTATATTATACTGTGAAATGTCATTTACAGCTAAATGAATCATAATAAATAAAACTGGGTTTGGAGTATTGTAATAAAGTTCACAGTGCTGGAGGGCAACTACCTGGTGCAGGGCAAATTGTGGTATTCGGGGATTGGTTATGGGTTAGGTTGAATTTAAGATCATGAAGCTCTTTAGTATCATCTTTTCTTGCTTTACACTGGATAGGGGTTGTGAAGCAGCCATTCTGGCTAATGTTATATCTTCTTATTTACTGCAGAATGCTGTTGGGAAAATCCACAAAGAGCAGTAAATCTCAGAGCAGCAGCAGAAGTGCAGGTCACCTGATCACAGCGTGTACACAAAGAAAACTAATCTTAGTTTACTAAGTTTACAGCTCAAATTGTTCTGCGAGTCGTTTCCACATGCATGCTGCACCGCTACATGGTTCTCCCGGTGTTCTTAGAGCCAGCCCAGTCATAATTTAACCCCTATATTCTGTATGTGTTAGGAGGTGCTTAGAATAAAGAGGAGGCAAGGCTTTCAGTTTTTGCAGAATTCTGCAGAACACGGCCTCAACACGGCAGATTACTGATCAACAACTTGTTGTTGTTGTTAATACCTGGCAAAGTTTTGCAGTAGGGCTAAAAGTGCTTCCTTGTTCTGATATTGTTTGCTCTACAACCATCAAAGTACAATGAATCACACTTCTCCCACTTACATGTGCTGCACGTGACACCTGACATGCCAGGTAAAGATAAGACCATACAGATTCCGCACAGTGGAAAAAGACAATAACACCATTTATCTTGGAAAGCTTCCAGGGGCTTTTATTTATTTTCTATTTATATAGCTGGGACTCTGGAAAGTACTGCACTCTCTGAGTAAACACTGGTAAATCCCAAATACTGTAAACTGAAACTTGAGAACACTGCACGTAGTTACAATCTATGAAATTATCAGAAAACATAAACATTCCTCCTTCCGGTGGACTCTGGTCAGTGATTACACAAACTCTTTAGTGAGGAGAATGGCCTCATGGTTACCAGTAAGTATGAATGCATAATTACCTTTTACTTTTGCTTCGGACTCAGCTGCCCCAAGATCAGAGTAGTAAACAACCTCCACCTGTACCTCCATCAGCACTGCAGCGTTTCATTTCTGCCCTCTGCTGGTGGATACAGGAAAAAGAAAATGATATCGAGGGAAATTTAAAGGAGAAGATGTTTATGTCAAATAAAAATAAGAACATGTCCACAGTTTGATAATCACATTAACTAAGATAGCAACAAATGTTATAAGCAGTCCTGTAGTTATGAAAAAAGCATTCCTAATACTGAAACATGTGTTTAAGGTTTAAACCAACCTCTTGATCAAATGAGTCACACAAAGATCCTTTAATTTATTTTAATCTTTAATTGCAATGGAGGAAGGGTTATCCTGTGTGGTATATATGGTGCATTCACTGGATTTAACCAAAACCTGCTGTTCAAATATAGAAAAATGATTTTGGCTTTATTTTATTTTATTTTTACAATACAACATCATATGCTACTATATCCTTTGTCTCTTTTGCCAAATTTGTTGAGCATTAAAAGAAAGGACAAAAACCATATTTTTTGCTTGTGTTTTTAAAGCAGACGTTAATCTGCAATCACAAACAAGAAACAAATCACCGCTGAGCCCAATATAAAAAAATAAAACTGAACTGAGGAAGAGTTATCGGTGAAGAAAAACCACAAACCAGGTCAAATAATAATAATAATAATAATAATAATAATAATAATAATAATAATAATAATAAAACAAATAAATACATACATACATTAGATAACAAAGCACAATAAAGAATCAAAACAAAGATAAAGAGTAGAAATGATTACCAATCCAAATAAAAGCCAGGAGGACTACCCCTTCTGTTCTGACCTCTGTTTTTCACGCGTTGTTAGATTCGTCACGTATGCACAAACACAGCTTTTCACCCAATAACTTACCCCATGAATACAGTGTCTGAACAGCAGTGACTTTAAATACAGGACGGAGACACTTTTCGACAAAAGCCGGTTTGATGAATGAATACGTCTTATTAATGACATGGCGTTTCACGTTTTCAGAAATAATTCACGTCTCTCAGTTGCTTGCACTACCAAGAGAACAAACCTTTGATGCGCTTCCTGTCCTGTTTGAATGCTAAACCTGTGGGTTTTTAGCAAATTTGTAATTATTTTTCATAATTCTTTCAAAGAAAGGAAACATTGTCTCTAGGAACCAAGTTTCCATTTCGGTTTCTATGGGAAGGGTTTCCTTGAAGCTCCCCACCTAAAGTTTGAGGAAGCGTAAACATGTATTTGTGGTGAGAAAAATCAGTCTTTTACTGCCGTTTTTGAGGATATAAGCAAACACGGTAAATCTTTAACCTTTTATTTTTCACTATTTTTGCTAATATGTGTCATTACTCTCTCAAACGGAACCGGCATTACTTTAGCAGAGTGTTTGATGCGCTTAGTTCACGTTTAGCTTTTTGTCAACGGAATATTTCACTCAGATAATTAAAACACAAAATGACTCGTATCTGTTTTAGCTTTTGTCACTAAGGGTCTTGAACTCATTGTGAGCAGACATGCCCCGACGAACACAAATGTGAAACGACAACAGTACTTTTATTTTGAAACGTAAGCGGAATTGCTTCTTTTTTCAAACACTTTAAAAGGCTTTTCTTTATTGTACCAGACATCAAGTTCTCAGTATATATAGCTATTATTAACTAAATACTTACAAGGTAGGTAGGTAAAGACAGTTTTCCGGTTCTGTAGGAGTGTCTGCTGCTTAACGAGTTTATAGTCAGTGTGAGACATGTCAGAGCATGTTTGATCTGTGTGGAACAATAATCAGCGATTGTGCAGCTGTAAACTTACAGTAGCAGTTAAGTCATTTTAAAATTTATTTTTACCCACAAGTATTTAGCAGTGGTTTAAGTTGATTGCTTATTTCTGAATTAAGTTTTATTTTGTAGTTGAGCTAAAAAAAAAAAAAAAAAAAAACTACAAAAAACAAGTTGTTAAAAACAAGTTGTTAAAAACAAGTTGTTCTATTGAAAGTGAGAGAGAACAAATTGTTATTATTATTAGCAGTAATATTATTATCATTATTATTACAAATGTGTTGCTTTTATTTCAGCAATGTATTGCGTTTTTATAGTCATGCTTTATTCCAACTTATACCTTGGCTTTATATATTTGCTGATTTCAAGTACCAGTTAATACCGCTATCACATTAACATACTATTTCTCACTGTGATGAGAAGATGTGCAATCATTTTTTTATCACATGGTAGCAAGTGCATTTAGGCATGCACGCATGGTCAAGGTGACCTGCTGGAATTGAAACCAAGCATGGTAGGGTTAGAATTTGGTGAGGCCATGAATTCATCCTGCCTTGTACCAGTGGTTCAAGCTGGTGCTGATGGTGTAATAATGTAGGGGATATTTTCATGGCCCACTTTAGGCCCCATTGTTTAAACTCCACAGCTTATCTGAGTGTTATCACTGACCATGTCCATCCCTTAATGACCACAATGTATCAATCTTCTGAATGCTGAATGCATCATCTCCAACTACTCAAATTGCCTTCATAGTCATCAGTCCCATCATGGATGTGCAGCCAAGAATTCTGTGATGCTATCAAGTCTAAACATGTTATCATAGCAAGTGCAAAAGATCTTTTAACTTTTGATCTTTTACTTTAATGACGAGTGGTGTAGTAAACATGGAATACCACAGGATGAAATGGAACAGTTTGGCTCATTATCACTGACATTCAGTGTTTTTTTTTGTTTTTTGTTTTTTTTGTGTGTGTGTGTGTGTGTGTGTGTGTGTTGGACTTGTCAACATCTAGTCTAGATACTGGATTGTTGCGCTCCTGAGCATGTCAAGTCTTGGCTTCATCTTGTTTTGTCTGAATGTCTAAAAATATATATTCAGCTTCACACAAAATGGGGAAAGCATTAAGTCCTCACATGTGGTACCAGATTTAATTCCCTCTTTTAAAGTTGTATTATTAAAAGAATCTGTTTCTTTTTGTTGTTGTTGTTGAATAACTAATTTCTCAAATGACTCATTTAATTTGTTAAATGCTGGTAAATAGAGGAATTCAAGGAAGGGCTAAACTGAGCAGACTTTTTCTTTCTTTTAACTGGTCTTACAGATTTCACCATGGACAGCACTTCCAAAACTGATGCTTCCAGTCAGTTATCTGTTGCTTCTCAGGTTCCTTTCCTTCACTTGTGTACCACATTAGAAAAAATTCAAAAGTCCAAACTCCGTCCAGAGAAATCCAAGATCCTTGGGTACTTCGTTGAGAAATGGCGGGAATTTCATTCTGCCCTCCACAAAGACAACTCCAAAACTACAGACTCTTTCTATCCTGCCATGCGCCTCATAGTCCCGCCTTTTGAACGAGAGCGAGTGGCATATGGCATCAAAGAGAGCATGCTGGCTAAACTCTACATTGATGTATTAGGCCTCCCAAAGAATGGCCCTGAGGCTAATAAGCTGTTGAATTACCGTGCACCGACCATGTCCCAAGGAGAAGCTGGAGACTTTGCTGGCATGGCGTATTTTGTGCTGAAGAAACGATGCACCAGCCAAGGAAATCTCAGTATTAAAGAGGTCAACGACTTCCTGGATTCAGTAGCCACCAGCAATGCCACCAAGCAGAAAGATCTTGTCAAAAAGAGTCTGCTGCACCTCATCACCCAGAGCTCAGCTCTTGAGCAAAAGTGGCTCATTAGAATGATTCTGAAGGACATGAAGCTCGGGATCAGCAAAGAAACCGTTCTCCAAGTTTTCCACCCAGATGCTGCTGAGCTCTACAACGTCAACACAGACTTGAACAAGGTGTGCCAGCAGTTACACAATCCAGCCGTGTCCTTAAGTGAAGTCTCTATTGGACTTTTTTCTGCTTTCAAACCTATGCTGGCAGCTGTGGCTAACATCCGCAACGTGGAGAAACAGATGGGAAACAGCACTTTTTACATTGAGACAAAGCTGGATGGAGAGCGCATTCAGCTGCACAAAGATGGGGATGTGTACAAGTACTTCAGCCGAAATGCTTTTGAGTACACGCAGCAGTTTGGAGGATCCCCGTTGGAAGGATCACTGACGCCTTATATCCACAATGTTTTTAAAAGCAATGTGGTGAACTGCATTCTTGATGGTGAGATGATGGCATACAACCCGGCAGCAGACACCTTCATGCAGAAAGGGAGCAAATTTGACATCAAGAGGCTGATGGATGACTCAGAGTTGCAGACATGCTTCTGTGTGTTTGACGTGCTTTTAATAAATGATCAGAAGTTAGGCAAAGAAACTCTCAAGAAGCGACATGAGATTCTTCAGACAGTTTTCACTCCAGCCAAGGGAAGGCTGCATCTGGTGCCAAAGGCTGAAGCCAGAACCATGCAGGAGGTGGTGAATGCTCTTAACGATGCTATTGACAGCAGAGAAGAGGGGATCATGGTGAAGGATCCTTTATCCATCTACAAACCTGACAAGCGAGGGGAAGGCTGGCTGAAGATAAAACCAGAATATGTGGATGGCTTGATGGATGAGCTTGACCTGCTGATTGTTGGTGGCTACTGGGGAAAAGGGAGAAGGGGTGGCATGATGTCCCATTTCTTATGTGCTGTGGCCGAAGCTCCAGAGCCTGGCGAGAAACCTTCAGTTTTCCATACCCTTTGCCGCATTGGCTCCGGCTACACCATGAAAGAATTGTATGACCTTGGTTTAAAGCTCACCAAACACTGGAAGGTCTACCGGAAAAACAACCCACCAGCATCCATCCTGTGTGGAACAGAGAAACCGGAAGTCTACATTGAACCCTGCAACTCCGTTATCATCCAGGTTAAAGCGGCTGAGATAGTCGGAAGCGACATGTATAAAACCAACTGTACTCTGCGCTTCCCCAGGATTGAGAAGATTCGAGATGACAAAGAATGGTACCAGTGCATGACACTGGCAGAGCTGGATCAGTTCCGCAGCAAGGCGTCTGGGAAACTTGCCTCTCGGCACCTTCACATTGACAACGATGAACCGCAAAAGAAGAAGCGCAAGCTCCCAGTCAAACCCAAGAAAGTGATCGGCGTCATTGACCAATTTAAGCCCCAGGACCTTTCCGGGGTGACCAAGGAAACAGATATGTTTGAGGACGTGGAGTTCTGCATCCTGAATGGCACCGAAGATCATCCCAAGTCTGAACTGGAAAAGGGTGTGGCCAGGTAACAGAAGTTATTTTTTTCTAGTAAAGTTAATGTTAGTTTGGTATTTTAGTTAAAGAAAAAAATATGACTGAATTAGAAATTTTGGGCAGACAACATTTTTTTTACGTATTTAGTATTTTAATGAAATTTTTATGATTAAGTCAATTCTATCTTAAAGTAAAGCGCTGATATCGTGGCTGAGTTCTCACTTTAATAAAGTTGTTAATAAATACATTTTATAATGTGTCTACAGGATGAAGACACATTGTAAGAAAATGTAAATGGATAAACTTTTAATAAATGTAAACATGTGACAGCCCTGGCAGAGATACAGCTTTACTGCTTTAGCTAACAGTAGGGACTTTAATGGTGTGTTAGCCAAGCCCTGTGAAGAAACAGGGAACATCTGTTTCAACTTTTGTTATTATGATCACTTTTTCTGTGTTTATGTTTGAGTAAACAACATCTGGATAAGTAGAACTGTGGCGGTGCAAGTGGCACTGGCATTCAGGAGGCACTTCCTCGCTTTCTTAAATGAATTGTAATTCCAAAAGGTTCTCAACCAGTTAGATGACTCCAATTCGACTATCTTGGACTATAGCTGGAAACAATATCATTTGTTCTGCTCTACAGCCATGGTAAGCTATAGCATAGCAGCACTAGCTTTCCATGTGTTTTAAGTTTGGTTAGAGAGGCAACAACAGGACAAGGACTTTCATTATCCACTGGATTCCAAGAGTTGGAGTCTATCCAGCTGTTGGAGGAAAGTCTCAAATGTTCTCTTTATATAGCGCTATATCACAACAATAATCACCTCAAGGCACTTTAACCCTTTCACGCATAGGGGTCACTCTTTTTTTCATGCCTAAAGATGAATAAAAATACTCAAGAAAAAAATCCTGATTGAGGTTGTCATAATTCATGCATGAAAGGATTCATTTGGAAGCCAAAGACCCTAAAATACAGAGAATAGTGAGAACCCCGACGACCCCTTGTGAGCAAGCGATTGGTAAAACTGGTAAGGAAAAACTCCTTTTTAACAGGAAGAAACTTCAGGTGGTGGTTATGACTGAGTGTCTAATAATTAATAATTTTTTATGTAATTCCCACTTTAGGTGTGGAGGTTTTGTAGTTCAGAACCCTGGACGGGACACCTACTGCGTGGTTGCCGGTGTGGAGAACATGCGCGTGAAGAACCTGATTTCATCCAACCAGCATGACATAGTTTGGGCCACCTGGCTGCTGGAGTGCCTGGACCAGAAGGAGGTGGTTCCATGGCAACCCCGCCACATGATCCACATGTCGCCTTCCACCAGGGAGCACTTTGCCAAGGAGTACGACAACTATGGTGACAGCTACTTTGTTGACACAGACGAGCAGCAGCTGCGGGAAGTGTTCAACAGGATCAGCAGCGCAGACGCAGCAAACGAGGTGAATGTCACGCAGGTGGAGGGACGCTACGGCTGGGATGACCTTCCAACCAGCATGTTCAGACCGTTCACAGCATATATGGACAGATTTGCTGACATAGGAGACCCTAAAAGTGCCATACCTGCCACCTGCCTGGACACCAGGGCATTGGAGTTTCGTTACCATGGAGGAAAAGTGGTGGAAGAGCTGGAGGAAGGCGTTTCACATGTTATTATTGCAGAGGCAACAAGACTTCTGGATTTGAGAACTCTGAGGCGCTGCTTTAGGAGGAAGTTTAAGATAGTAAAAGAGACATGGGTGACTGATTCAATCAAAGCAGGGCATGTGATGAATGACACTGAATATCTGGCTTGAAGAGGCTCTAGTACATTTAAATGGACACTCAGCATTTTTAATTTGTTCCTAATACGATTAGGAATAAACTCTTTAATAAAATCTACAGCATGAAAACTCCAACGACACTAATTCTCAGGGTTTTCAGTTTCTGTGAGTTTTGTCTTTTGTGTTCTTAACGAGACAGCTTATTATTAATTTTAAATGAATAGGCTGCTGACTGGTTTTTCAATTTCCAAACTCAGAATCATTATGAAGGGTTCAGATGCTTTTTGGGAGAATGGGGATGGGGGTCGGTCCTTCCTTCTTTCAGATTTTTAGCCAAGCAGTTATTAAAACTGTTTCTGCAGCAGAAAGGAGACTTGCCAATTAACCAGAAATGGAAGGTTTAATTCTGACAGTAATTTCGGTGAATGATCCACATTAGAGAGCAGCAGCAAGGGAATGCTCTGCCATAATAATCTGTCCATTGTGAAGGGGCGCTCCAGTGGTTTCATGTTTCACTTTAGCTAAGCTGACGGACTTGTGAGAGAGAGATTAAGAAAATAATGGTTCAAATTGAACCTGGAAAAACTGACTCGTGTTTCCCATGATTCCACAGTGTATTTGATTTGATCGACCTTAGCCTCTAAATATCCATTTTCTCCAAACCCATTGGGAAAACATCAAATCTGAGGTTGTTTAGCCAGTTACGTTTGGAGCTTTCCCTCCAGAGCCTAAGAAGACACTCAACATGATCATAGACTGTAAATGAAAGATGTGCATGGCCACTGCGATTTTTACTCATTGGTATCTAAAGTTCACAGCAAGCCACATTATTTTCCAGATAATAATATTGCTCCAAAAGGAACCAGCAGCAGGATTCTTTCAGTTACATACATGAATGAAGTTTTTGGCGATAGCTATATGTGTCACGTCTTACCCATATGGCTGGTGAGTTACTGAAACATTTACCTCCTGTTCAGTTGTCATAGAGGGAAAGAGTATCCATAGAGACCCAAACACTTTGTGCACCAGGCTGAAAGCATGATTTTTAATAATGTAGAGTTATAAATTTTAGATTTGAAGTTTATGGCGAGTTACCAAGAGGCAACATCCAGGGTTTAAAGATTAAGCTGGAGTGAAAATGCCGAAAACTACAGTTCCTCTAATGGCCATTTGATGCTGGCTCCAAAAGTCCACACTGACGCCCATGTTAAAATGCCCAACTTTACAGAATTACCACATCCTAGTAGAAAAATTTTATATAAATTTAATATAATCAATTCATTTGGATACTTGAATTAGAGGTGTCCAGATACAAGCCATCTGCTACCGTCTCACTTTCATTAATTGGACTTGTGTTTGCGTGTTACTGTCTGTGCCCTTTGTAATAGAAAGATGTGACAGGTAATACAACCTGCTCTGTGGTGCAAACTATCAAAGTTTGTGCTTCGGTTTTATTAGCCTGCTACTTGTGTGTTTGTGAATACAGCCTGCTACCATTAGCTAAAAACGTCTTCCTTTTGTCCAAGTACAGTAACTTCTGGCTCCACAAAAGTGATAGCCAGATGCTAATGTTGAGGCATCACAGCAGCTATATTCATCTTTGGGATTGATTTGCTTTTGGAACAAGTGCCACGTGGCTTTAGAGGAACTGTAGTTTTTGGCACTTTCACATGGCCTTCAATTTTCACCCTGGAGGTCGTTGCGTGTTCATGACAAGTGAAGACAATTTCACGTGGTGTCCTTTAATGTAAGAAAAATGTCTTGAACTGTTCCTGTTTTTTGTGCTCTTGTGTCATTATGTATGAAGTACGACTCTAATAAATAATCCTGAAGGGGTTTGAAATACAATTTGTTAATAATTTTCTTAAAGACAACATCTGTGTGAAGCGATGGCCTTTGCCTCAGCTCTTCAACAAGGGACCACACGGGGGGTACGTTAAAATTGGCTCAGCTCAAGGCCCTCCAACAAAGATGTGGCCATGTTTTCCTGCCTTCAAAAATGTCACTGATGAGTCTTGGGAGTCTTTGATATGTTCTAACCTTCATTAGCATCATCTCTAAGGTGCAGGCAGCTGCCTGTGGCGCCCTGGGCTTTGTTATGTGTAAATGCCGCATGAATACATTTTTAAAGTATAAGTGATGAGACACCTCTTCCTAATCATATACTGTGAATAATGGCCTGTTGTTAACACGTTGTTAGATTCCCTGTAGAGTTGTTGCATAGTTTTGCGATTAAAATTCTATGCTTAAGATATTGATAAAGATTAAGGCATGTTTTTCAGCAGTCTTCTGCCAAATTTGTCAAAATAAGAGATAAAAACTGTCTTCATTAGTAGTTAAAAAAATATTATGTACTTCAATGTGCACTCTGTAACCCAACGCCCACTCTGCACTATTTCCAGGTGATGCTGAGTGAGCGTTTGAGTGACAGGCTTTAATTAGAGGTACTCAACCAGCTCTTTTTCCTTGTGCAGTTTTGTGAGTACAAAGTGCTGCCGTTGGTCCCCTAAAAGGACTCACAGGAGCAGATTATCAGTCCCGACGATCTGGAGATGCAAACATCTGCTGTAAATCCAGCATTGCTGAAATATGATGTCCCTAATGGGATAAATGCTCTCATTAGGCTGGCTGCAGCTTTTGGAGAGCTGCTACCAGCAGCAGCACCCAGGACAGAAGCAGAAGACAAATGGTTTGGAAGCAACTCCTGGACCACCAGTACTGCACGCACTCAGGGGAAGTTAATGAGCTAGTAATAAGACCAAACAGAGGTTCACGGCGAGTCTGCAATTAGTACGGCCTGCCCTCAGTGAAAGTAACAGCCAAACACGGCAGTAAATCAAGCTCGGGTTGGTGCTTCCTAAGGATGGCATTTGACTGCTAGTAGGTAAATTAGGAGACACGCCTTGTGTCTGGACAAAGCATCCAGTGTAAAAGTCTGCCCAATCAAATGTGCACTGTGGTGAATCCTTGTGAATAAGGGAGCAGCCAAAATAGGTTTGGGTAAATACAAACTATAGAGCACAGAGTAATGTGTGGTTTGATTAAGAAGAAAAAAAATGTAGACACATGCGTATGATGTCATAGAAAGCAGATCCCTAATATGGTCAGGTCAAGCACACATACAGCTACAGCTGTGAGCACAGACGGTTTGCTGTTCTGACCAGGGCTGGACTGGGACAAAAAATCGGCCCGGGCATTTTGACTAGAGACCAGCCCACCAGGAAAATTATAGGAAAAGCCATAAAGCCTTTGAATGAAAACAGACGCTGTTGTGACAGTCATGTACACTGTCTTGTTGGTATATGTATGACTTCTATACATTTTATGTCAGATAAAAACTTTGGTTGTAAGATTCAGATAATTATTTAATAAAAGCGAGACATTTTAAATGAGAATAAGAAAGAAAAGTATTTCTTTGTGCCCCCCTTTCCCTGTTAATGCCCTACATGGCCCCCTGACAGAACTTTGCTAGACCCACCCCTGCACAGTTACCAGCTGTCAGCTACACCGAAAAGGATCCTGGTGTTATTTCTCAGAAACAGTTCATAACTTCCCTTAAACTCATTCAAACCACCTATAAAGGTAAACCTGTTTCTCCATCACCTGTTCAGCTCTGATGATTCAGTAAGGGCATCTCCTGGTTTCATCTTCATGTTTCCCTCTCATCACATATCCAAACTGATACCATGACCAGCAGCTTTTACAGCTGTGGCTCCAGCAAACATCAGCTGATACTAGAAATTAATATCAAATAAATTCTAACAACAGCTGATCAAGCTTAAACGTGCTGCTGTTGTTTAGCGCGACATCCGCTGGTTTCCTCTTTCTGGCGCAAAGTGGGCGATAAACAAACAAGAGAGAAAAGCCGATCAGCTGATCATTGATCAGTTTCACGATTGAAGTAGAAACAGGAGAGGGAGGGGGAGAGAATGAGAGAAGAAGAAACAGCTGACAGCGTAAAGACGCAGAATAAATCCAGCTTTGTGTCTTTTTCCATTCTAGCTGAAGTCCGGGACAAACTGTGCTCCTTTTCGGCTCAATACGAAACCCGTAATATTTTCCCTGAATACGGGACGATTCCATTTTTTAAGGGACGGTTGGCAACTCTACTAACTAACCTTATGAATGAAATAAAGTTCACTATCAGTAACATCATTGCACCCACCCAGCAGCTCTATGTAAGCTCTGTCATGCTAGCTAGTACACAGTACGAGTTATTGTAACTGACTGTAAAAAGTCAGCACAACGAAAATAAACTACACCTAAAGTTGGTTTATATCTGACCCAGATAGACTGCAGGTCATAACTTCTTACCTGAAGTTCAGTTCACCTGACACTCGCACCGGCAGCCGCCTTGGATCTCTCCTCCTCCTGCCTCCCCTTTCCCTCATCCACCTGCTGGACTCTGTTGAAGCTCTGCCATAGCCACCACCAAACAATTGAGTTATTTTTACACATCTGCCAGCATCTGGCACCTTTCAGCACCTTTCATTGTTTATACCGTTACTACAAAAAAAATCAAAAATCATTGGCCCATAAAAACGAAAAATCAGCATTTGCCAGGGGGGCCGATGGCCAGTCCAGCTATAGTTCTGACCTGCTTTTTGCAAGAATTGGCCAATCAGAAGAAAGTTGGCAAGGGATTGAAATGCATTGAGGACTTATATATAGATGACAAATTTGTGTCTTTCCTTCAACTTCAACAAAAGTTTCAGTTACCTCAATCACATTTTTTTCGTTATCTTCAAATAAGGAATTTTGTTCAACGAAACTTTTTAGACTTTCCACTGAAGCCACTAAGTCATACTTACTTTGATATAATTCGGAAAGCAGACTTTAAACATCTGATATCTCAGTTTGTCAAGTGCTTTATAATCCCAGTTGATTCTGATCGAATTAAGAGTACATGGGCTGAAGACCTCGGTGTTCCTCTGTCTGAGGACCAATGGTCAAACTGTTTGTCCAATATTCAGAAAGGCTCAATAAATGCCAGATATAAATTAATCCAGTTTAAAGTCATTCACAGATTACATTTTTCTAAACTTAAACTTAACCGGATCTATAATTCTGTATCCTCCTTATGTGATAGATGTAATATCGGTGAAGGTTCCCTTGCACATCTACAGGGAGTGCAGAATTATTAGGCAAATGAGTATTTTGTCCACATCATCCTCTTCATGCGTGTTGTCTTACTCCAAGCTGTATAGGCTCGAAAGCCTACTACCAATTAAGGCAAGGCAAGGCAAGGCAAATTTATTTGTATAGCACAATTCAACAACAAGGTGATTCAAAGTGCTTTACAGAGACATTAGAAACAAAAACAAAAAAAAGCATGATTTAAAATTGATTAAAACAAGCAAACTAACTAACTAACTAAACACACACATTCACATTCACACCTGTTCGTGCGATCTGAACCCTTATCGTAAGGGGAGCTACCAGTCCTTCTGTGGACGAGCTACTTTCTATTTTAAATTCCCTGAATTTAAAATACTCTCTAGACCCAGTCTAGACCCAGCTGGGGAGCTACCCAGAGCTCTAAACCCACTTAACTAACTAACTAACAAACAAACAAACAAACAAACAAACAAACAAACAAACAAACAAACAAACAAACAAACAAACAAACAAACAAAACAGTATATAAAATAAAAACAGATAAAATCAGTAGTTAATGTAAGTTTTGAAATTTAAGCTTAAAAGTGTGGATTTGGTGCTTTATTCAAATGCAGCTGAGAACAGGTGAGTCTTCAACCTGGATTTAAATAAACTGAGTGTTTCAGCTGATCTGAGGCTTTCTGGGAGTTTGTTCCAGATATAAGGAGCATAAAAGCTGAATGCAGCTTCTCCGTGTCTGGTTCTGACTCTGGGAACTGATAAAAGACCGGATCCAGATGACCTGAGGGATCTGGAAGGTTCATACTGGGTCAATTAAGCATATTAGGTGATGTGCATCTCTGTAATGAGAAGGGGTGTGGTCTAATGACATCAACACCCTATATCAGGTGTGCATAATTATTAGGCAACGTCCTTTCCTTTGGCAAAATGGGTCAAAAGAAGGACTTGCCAGGCTCAGAAAAGTCAAAAATAGTGAGATATCTTGCAGAGGGATGCAGCAGTCTCAAAATTGCAAAGCTTCTGAAGCGTGATCATCGAACAATCAAGCGTTTCATTCAAAATAGTCAACAGGGTCGCAAGAAGCGTGTGGAAAAACCAAGGCGCAAAATAACTGCCCATGAACTGAGAAAAGTCAAGCGTGCAGCTGCCAAGATGCCACTTGCCACCAGTTTGGCCATATTTCAGAGCTGCAACATCACTGGAGTGCCCAAAAGCACAAGGTGTGCAATACTCAGAGACATGGCCAAGGTAAGAAAGGCTGAAACACGACCACCACTGAACAAGACACACAAGCTGAAACGTCAAGACTGGGCCAAGAAATATCTCAAGACTGGTTTTTCTAAGGTTTTATGGACTGATGAAATGAGAGTGAGTCTTGATGGGCCAGATGGATGGGCCCGTGGCTGGATTGGTAAAGGGCAGAGAGCTCCAGTCCGACTCAGACGCCAGCAAGGTGGAGGTGGAGTACTGGTTTGGGCTGGTATCATCAAAGGTGAGCTTGTGGGGCCTTTTCGGGTTGAGGATGGAGTCAAGCTCAACTCCCAGTCCTACTGCCAGTTTCTGGAAGACACCTTCTTCAAGCAGTGGTACAGGAAGAAGTCTGCATCCTTCAAGAAAAACATGATTTTCATGCAGGACATTGCTCCATCACACGCGTCCAAGTACTCCACAGCGTGGCTGGCAGGAAAGGGTATAAAAGAAGAAGAACTAATGACATGGCCACCTTGTTCACCTGATCTGAACCCCATTGAGAACCTGTGGTCCATCATCAAATGTGAGATTTACAGGAGGGAAAACAGTACACCTCTCTGAACAGTGTCTGGGAGGCTGTGGTTGCTGCTGCACGCAATGTTGATGGTGAACAGATCAAAACACTGACAGAATCCATGGATGGCAGGCTTTTGAGTGTCCTTGCAAAGAAAGGTGGCTATATTGGTCGCTGATTTGTTTTTGTTTTGTTTTTGAATGTCAGAAATGTATATTTGTGAATGTGGAGATGTTATATTGGTTTCACTGGTAAAAATAAATAATTGAAATGGGTATATATTTGTTTTTTGTTAAGTTGCCTAATAATTATGCACAGTAATAGTCACCTGCACACACAGATATCCCCCTAAAATAGCTAAAACTAAAAACAAACTAAAAACTACTTCCAAGAACATTCAGCTTTTATATTAATGAGTTTTTTGGGTTCATTGAGAACATGGTTGTTGTTCAATAATAAAATTATTCCTCAAAAATACAACTTGCCTAATAATTCTGCACTCCCTGTATTTTGGCATTGCCCTGTCTTGAAAACTTTTTGGAGCCAAATTTTTACGTGGTTTTCAAACCAATTTAGGAAAAAGGTACCACTTGATGGTACACTGGCTATGGATCATTTGCATCAATCGAATCTTTTTCCTTTTCACAAAAACAGATAGTTAAAACGGGTATGCTGGTGGCAAAGAAACTTATTCTTTTACAGTGGCGGTCTTCTTCGGCCCCGTGTTTTTTTTTTTTTTTTTTTTTTTTTTTTTAAATGACATCAGAAACAGCAGTATGCGACATTACGTGATGGCAGAGCTTCAGTTCATCCTTTGTCATTTTTTTTTTTTTTTTTTTTAATAAATAGGACAGGGGGAATGAATGAGAGAGAGAGGGGGAGAGAAAGAAAGAAAACCAAAGGGGAGAAGAGACGGTGAGAAGGGGGGGGAAGAGAGAGAAAAAAAAAAAAACTCCTGGGTCACCTGTATGGAGAAAAAAAAACAAACAAACAAACAAACAAAAACAAACAGAGGAGACAGCAAACAACAAAGAGCAACATAATAATAGAGAAAACAAAGCACCATCACAATAAACTAGCTAGTCATAGATATCAGTATTTACTAAGTAATAAACGATATTGTGCAGCACGCAAGATAGACAGCGCACAGTGTGCTTTGAGGCAGCAGCCAAGAAAGCTTTAGTCCGCGTCTGTGAATACCCCGTGTTTTAAAAGGTGGCTTAATGAGATGGTGTCTGTGGCCAGGGGGGAACAGATAAGATTTGATAGAAAGGGGAACCTGGCGAGTTTTTGTACAATTTGGCAGCCATTTCTAGAATTCTTAAAAATTAACTGATCATAATTCATGCCTCACACCCCGCATGAATTTTCTTATTTTATTTTATTTTACTCTTTATTTAGTTAATATTGCTATAATTCTTTTCTTCCTCTTTTTTCTTCTTTTTTTCCATGCTTATAAGTTCACAACTGCTAAATGTAGTAATTGTCCTCAGTTGAATCTGTATAAGCATGATGTGTTTAATTTAAAAGCAAAAAATAAAATAATTTAAAAAAAAAGAAGAAAGTTGGCTTACAGGAGAGTAGCTACAAGACAATAGATGAACCAGGGGCGGAGCAGGGGGGTGGCTTAAGGGGCTTAAGCCCGGGTTGTTTTGTCAGAAGCCCGGGGTATTTTGGAGTGTAATTTTTTCATAGTTAGATGCCTGGCTGACAACTGTATAAAACAAAAAGTACACACAATATTCGAAGCACATAGTGCACACTGTGGGAATTTACGACTGTGCGTGAATCCCCCCCTGATATTGGTATGATCCAAGCTCAGGCACTAAGCGACTGAGCGAGGGGGCGGGGCAGCTGCTGCCCGTGAGTGCGCTGTTGGAGAGACGGAGCCAGCCATACTAAGGAGAGCTTAAGTTTGACAAGGTACCAAAGCAAATCATTCATACCATACAAATAATGTAAATATGACGGTGCATCACGAAAGATTGATATGCGACTGATCACTTGACCAATATTATTTTACTTGCTCTTCAAGTGAATCAACAAATGGCGAAATGAAAATCCGAACAAATGCTATTTTTTTTAGAGAGTCTTAGCTTACGTGTGTTTATTTCATATTTTCAGTTCTTACCCTCCCCGACTAAATCGGTTTCAGTTATGTACTGAAACATAAGAATGGACATTCGAGGCTTCTTTCAAAGAAAAAAACTCAGGTAAATGTTATTTTATATATTATGCTTTGTATGTTGTTCAGTATATTTCTATGCAAAACAAGAGGGATTTCAGTACACAGCAGGATATTCACATTTGTAACCAGATATTTACATACACTTTAGGGAGAAAACATAAAACATTTTTACTGTACAAGATCAATTTAGAGTAAACTTTTGTTTTAGATAAATATTGAAATATATTTTGAATTAGTTAAATGTCAGAATAAAGAGAGACAGAGCTGTTTATTTTTTATCACTTTCATCAAATTTAGGAGTACATGTACACTAAGTTTATTGTTAATTAATAAGAAAACTCCAGACGATTCCATTCTGAGCTGAAGAAGCTTCTGATAGGTTAGTAGAGTCCATGTGAGTAAACTGGTGGCACAGCTGTGGATGCATATAAGGCAAAACACAGAGCCTGTTTCTTTGACATGGGAAAATCAAGAGATATCAACCAAAACACCAGGAAAAGAACTGTGGAGCTCCATAAATGTGGCTCAGTTTGAATACAATTTGGTGCCATTTGCAATTAAGAAATACAGACAGTTTCTCTCTTTACTCTCAAAGTTAACAAATATGTTTTTTATATTTATCAATCTAAAAAAATAAACATTTAGTCTGATTTGATCTTACAATTAAAAAAGTGTTTGTGTTTTGATCTGAAGAGTACATAAATATGTGGTTTCAACTGTATATTTGATGATTGTCAGCACAAACAGGGAGAGAGAGGAACAGAGAGGGAGAGAGAGGAACAAAGAGGGAGAGAGAGGAACAGAGAGGGAGGGAGAGAGAGGGAGATGGAGAATGAGGACAGAACAGAGATGAACAAGAGCAGGTGAGACACACATGTTAGTCAAATGGTTGTTTACCAAAAGTATAACTGTATCATAGGTACTCATGTATCTAGTACCTAGTGTTTCTTTTTAGGTTTGCTATTTTTCAAATTCTATATTTATTATGTTTTGCAGGCTTGTTTGCACAACAAGGCTAAATAATTATATAAACTTTTCTCAATCTAAATATTGTACTTTGGTAGAATTAAAAAAATAAGTGTAGTGCAGGTCTATGATGATTTTTAGTGCTACTATCATCTAGTTCTGATTCTGGTTCTGTCTTGGTTAAGTCCTCAGTAGTCCTGGTTTTGAACTGTTGTAGTCCTGTTTTAATTCCGGATCAGTTCTGGGTCTGGTTGAATTGGGGTTTAGTCCTCATGTCTTGATACAGCCCTGACCTTGTTCTGCCTCGCTGCTTAATTAAAAAACTAGTTTAAGGTGTCTTGCACATGTGATAAATATTTTTCCCTATATGAAGTCATTCTTTTTTGAACAAAAGTCAAAAAAGAGCCTATTAATCTTTCAGTCATTTCTACCCCCCCCCCCCCCCCCCCCCAAAAAAAAAAAAAAAAAAAAAAAATCCCACATGCATACTACCCTTTAGGGCTAAGCCCCGGGTGTTTCAAATGTCTGGCTCCGCCTCTGAGATGAACCACTTGCTTTGATGCTTAATAATGCAAAGCTACTCTAGTGACGTAGAGCATAAACATACTGAGAACAAAGGCACCAATAAGTCATCGATAAGTTAGAGGTTTAGACAAAAAAGATCAGTTATTAATGTATTCTGAATTAAAAGCTACAACCAAGTTCAGTTAGCTTTTTTCATTATTTGTTTACTGTGTGTTTTAGTAGGCTTTAGAGTTTTTTGTTGGCGGTTTAGCCTTAAGACACATGTCAGCGGGTTCTTGTCAGAGGATAAAAACCACGTGACCAACCTGTCTGAAACGTCCAGTCCAATAAGAAATAAAATAGTTTTCAGAAAAGCTTCTGAACGACTTATAATTGATACAGAACACTCACACATAAAATGCTAAGTCCCTATACTTATATTTATTTAGTTACATTCCTATGAATTTTATGCCCAGCAATATTCTTTTCTTTAAAGAGTTTCATTTCAGAGCTTTAATTCTGAAGTCACACTTCGAATATTTCTGGTGAAATTTTGGCACGGTCTGTTTGACTTGATGCGCCCTTGCACAGAGAGATGCGGCGACTGTGGTGCGCGCGCATAACGTCAGAGCTGAAGATGTTTGGTCAAATCGCGTTAATTAAGTAGCACCATACCGGATGTTAATCGAAATTACCGACAAAATAAAACACATGCTAGGTTTCAACGTTTAAATGTGATATTCTGTATTTGTAATGTACTACTACTAATAATGATAATAATAATAATATGATTGTGCCTTGGTTTGTTAAATAACTTTTCAAATTATTGTGTTATTTTTTTGACTTTCATTATTTTGCTTGAAACATTCTTTTCCTGCTTCATTTCATTTAAATAAAGAGGTTGGGTATTGGTAGTTTAAGATTTTCTGAATAATAATAATGGAATATTTTACAATTCCACCATTCATTCACTCTCACACACTGGTGTAGGCAAGCTACAGTTGTAGCCACAGCTGCCCTGGGGCAGCCAGACTGACAGAAGCGAGGCTGCCATATCGCGCCATATCGGCCCCTCACCAGTAGGCGGCAGGTGAAGTGTCTTGCCCAAGGACACAACGACCGAAACTGTCCGAGCCGGGGCTCGAACCGGCAACCTTGCGATTACAAGACGAACTGCCAACTCTTGAGCCACGATCGCCCACGATCGAATGTGTGGTTGAAGGCTTCCAGAATAAATTTAAAGTGGATCCAAGGCAGAAGACTTTATTTTTTAAATTAATTTTACTTCTTTATTTCTTGTTTTCATTCATTAATTAATTTATTGTTTGGGTTTTTTTTTAGTTGTGTTGATTTATAAACATTTTTTTAAAAAAATCAGTAGCCTTAAAAATAAAACAAAAAACCCTCATTTTGGAAGCATCGCGTGTCATGAATGTCTAAAAAGCGGGAAAGCTGTTAAAACGAATCACTAGGAACGACTAAAACGAGCCTTTATTTTGAGCGGCGTGACCGGAAATGCCGCCCGTTATCGTCGCCGCCTTTATCCAGCTTCCAGCAAACACACAGCATCTCTTAGCGAACATGGCGGCAACTTGACAACGGCAGCGAGCTGAGGATGGTGAGGGCTTGAAAAAGAAAAAAAAAAGAGGTCTGTCACAGGCTGTAGGCCCATCCGCCGACACAAAGGCATACAGCTTCGCCATGTTGGAAGAGGATAGCGCCTTTGTCCCTGCACGACCGAGGCCGGGGGAAACGTAAACGCGTCGGGAAGTGTTTCTAAAAACGGAGTCGAGGCTACGCAGAGGAGCGGAGCGGCGCGGCGCGGAGGAGAGCTCGGGGCGGGCGGGCGGGAGGACAGCGGCTTCACCGGTCAGCCATGGAGGATGCGGCCCGTGGTCGCCAGCGTTTGATTTCCCAACCGACCCACGCTCCTTTTAATGGGAATTACCGCTGATAGCAAAGGCAAGCCGGGACAACCCACCGCCCGACACTTGAGGGGAGGAAAACGCGAAGCGGACCCGACGTCAATGACTGTTGCGGCAGAGGAGCCCCCACGGTGGAGTCGGCCGGTTCCCAAAATATGACCAGGGGTGCTGGGACGTGTTGGCAGCAAGAAGATGACGACGGCTTCCAAATCTGGCTAGAGCCCCCCCGCGACAACCAAAAGCCATTCACCGACTCAGAGAGGGCGCAGAGATGGCGACTGTCCTTGGCATCCCTCTTGTTCTTAACCATCCTCCTCTCTGATCACCTGTGGTTCTGCGCCGAGGCCACGCTGGCCCGGACCCGGGACAAGTTCGCATCCACCCACCCTTTGTCACCTCAGACATACTCAGCACACAGCAGCCTCAGAGGAAACCCAGATGATATTTTTATAGGAAACTCTACCAAACATTTGTGGCGGCTCGAAACTTGCCACCGGGATAGTTTATCTAACGACTGCTTTACTTTCTTGGATGCCGACGAGTTGTGCAGGGGCCTTTCCGACAGAGAGGGGACGCGGGCTGTAAATATGAGCAATTTGTACCTTTCCTTTTGTAACTCCTACTCCCTGCTGGATTTGTTGTACGGCTCGACGAGTCCGGACAATTTGAACTGCAGCCTCGACGCGCTCGGCGACGGCGACGCGAACCGCTGCAGTCTGTGCGTCCAGGCGTACCAGCGCTACGACCAGCACGCCCAGGAGAAATACGAGGACTTTGAGCTCCTCACTCAAAAATACGAGCCGGGGGCATATTCGGTGAGGACGTGCATGGAGCAGTGCAAGGTAGGCTGCAAACAAACAAATAAAACCTGCAAGAAAAGAGAGGAAACAAACAAACAAACAAACAAAAGGGATGGGGTGGGAGGGTGTTGGGGAGAGGGGGGTGATGTGGTGGTGGCCATCTGTTGATTTGGGCCCGGATAGATGCCAGTTTGTGGTCCTCCTCCTCCTCCTCCTCCTCTTGTCACCATGGAGACGGGTGACAGATTCAAGGAGACTCCCGGCTCCGGGCCTCATGTTCATTCATCTCCTCATCGTGTTTAGGCCCCATGCTAATGTGCAGATGGAGGCCGTGTGTGCGCGCCCCATCCCCACAGTCCTCCCTTTTACAAGCTTGTGCACTTCATAATACCGGAGAACGCATATGGTTAAGTAAGACCACTGGATAATTTAATGCAGTGGTCCAATTTACCCACCCCTCCAAAAACAATGTGTCTGCTCTTTAAATGTACAGGTGCCCTTGTAGCTCACCTGGTTGAGCAGGTGGCTCAGTCCGCTGCTGATCATTGTCTTCTGGTCTCCCTTATTGGCTCCCCCCCCAGGAAATGCACATTTAATTAGTCCTGCGTTTTCTAACAGCCCAGGTTGTCTTTGTCTGTTCTGTTAATCAGTTGAAATCAAAATCGCGTAAGTCTTTGGAACTACACAGCAGTATTTTACTACTTGAAGTCTAGAAGTGCTTTAAATTTCCAGATGCTGCCAGCATGTTTAGCAGCTCATTTGACCAAAAAATTGGAGTAATTATGTACCAGCCATCAAGCAGGGCCAGATCAGACCCTTCCTCGGCCCTTTTTTGGCCACTGTGCCGCATGGTTGACACTCCAATTTTATGGCCTTCTAACAGTTTAATGATCAGGAATGAGGCAGGCACCTTATGCAAACAACTCTAGGATCCCCGTGTGTGTGTTTGTGTGTTGCTGCAGTCTGCCAGGTGTTCACCACCACTGCCCCACTCCATATCAAGAGTGTTTCATTACAGTCAAGAGGTGGTTTCCCTGCCTAATGTGCCGGAAGTCTCCTTCCCGCTGCTGTTTGCTTATCTCCATATCCGCACACACACACACACACACAAGCAAACGGCCTCGCGTTGGCTGTACTGTTTGATCGTTTAACATCTCCTGACAGAGCACGGCGAGGTTAATGTGGGCTGTAATGGGTGCCCGGTTAAGAGCTGCCTCTGACAGTCAGTCGGTTCAGCACCATGGAGCTGTCCACAGTGCTGAATGGCGCTCCCAGCTCCATTCACAGAAGCCCTGGCCAATCCCAGATGGCCTCCATTCACCCAACCAGCGGCAGAGACACAAGCACAGGCGTCAAGTGAAAAATCTAACCAGGCCATCTGCCTGCTTATACAGACCCAATGTGTGGCATGCACAGGAGCGGGGCCTAGTTTGGAAAAAGTAGCTAGGATCTAGGGGAAGGAAATGTGAAAAGGCAAACCAAATCCCTTTTGTGTGCATTTGCAGTCAGCAAACTATGATTCACTTTCTTCTTTATGTCTCTGTTCTATTGAATGTCTTAATGCTGGTAAATACAGCAGCCTTTTTTAGGTACGATAATGCATATTGTTGCATATAAACACTCTGATTCTTTGAGTGCAGAAAGGCGTTGGAGGAAGCTGCTCTTGAATTTATCTCCTGCACAACAGTGGATCAGGATTTATTTTCTTTCTTGACAGTTTTGCTGTCAGTGTTTAAAGCCAGGCTCCATATTCAGTCTGCTGTTACATGTCTCTTTATATTTCGAGTATTTGTGGGATCTTGATACATATTTGGATTAGCTACAAAAATACATACAAAAAATGGATCTGATAGATTTTTTTTGCTGAGCAAGACACTTAAAGACACATTGGATAAAAGATAGAAGTAGCACAGAGACCGATTCCAAGTCTCAAAGCCTGTATCAGAGGCTAGTTTATGACAATATAAGAACAAACTGAATGGATTTATTGTTCTGCTTAGTATTTTTAGCTGGACAAAATTTATGCATTTGTAGTGCACGTGAGGATCAACAAAAGCTACACACAATTGTTTGACAACAAACATCTCGAGGTTAACCACACTGGAATGTGATCCAAGAAAAAAAAAAAGTCAGGTTTCATCATCTGCAGTTAAAACTCTTACAATACTTACAATAAGGGGAACAATGGCAAACGTGCCTAAAAAAACATTAGTACGAAGCTGTTCATTAAAATATATTTGAGCAGTTTGTATAAATAGATGTACAAATGTACAATAAATGCAAACTCATATACAGAATAACATTCTGACCCTGTGCAGTCAACCGAGTCTATACGAGTGAGCAAAATGCACAATGTTTAAATTGAATGGCATCAAATTTAATCCGTGAAAGGGGCATCCATAAAATGGAAATCCCAGTAGGCGGTTATTATAATAGGCTACAGGAAGCAGCTCAACATTCATTCTTCAATTCTTCAATTTCTAGTGTATGAATCCAAAATGCTCTTCTTTTTAACAGTAATCTGTCTGCATTCCCACCACTTTTAGGAGTAATTGTAACCACTATTTCTATTTCTGTATGTATGTTAGGTAAATGTACCAGGGTACACTGAAAATTTTACAATGTGTGAAAATTTAACCATTCACACATGGGTAATAACTTAGTTATGTAAAATTATACTGTTCTTGACTCTTAACAGCCAGTGGAGTGACTTTTCTACAAAGGATTCAGGTCGAACTTCCAAAGGATGCAAAACTTATGCTCATTACTAAGTGCCCTGCTGCACTGCCTCTTTGTTGATGCCAGCATCAACAGTGAGCGTTACTAGCTAATAGTAGCGTAGAAAGAGTCCACTAACCTGAGTGACAAATGGCTGACTCGCAGCGCCAACAATTGGCTTCAATGTGCTACTGACAGTATCAGTTGCTAAGTTGGGTATCAAGTCTGTGTTAGCAGTCAAGCTAATGTTAGCTACAGGGATGTGCAGAACTAGTTGACTAAGCGACTAATGGTTGCTGTTGTCAGTAGTCGGGACCAGACGTACTAGTCGTTAAATCTAATTGTTAACATTTGAATTGATGCCCAGTCCTAAATGTTATGCAGCCAGCTGCCACCAGATAGAGCACTTAATTTAAGAAACACCATGAATGGATCTTTTTGTCAACAGTATTAGAGATCACAGATACAAGCGGTGAAAATGAGCTTTTTCCGAAGGGTGGATGGGCTCTCCCACAGCGATAGGGTGAGGAGTTCAGTCAATCGGGAGATGCTCAGAGTAGAGCAGAGTAGTCCTCCACATTGAAAGGAGCCAGCTGAGGCTGTTGCCTCCTGACTTTTTGTTTTTTTCAAAAGATATTTCAGTAATACACGAGCATCTTTTGTAGTAATATCTTTTCATATCATATTTAACATCAGCTTATTTTATGTGTTTTTCTTCTTCCCTGTCTGTTTGGAGTATTATGTACAACACTCATAATGGGCCAGTCGCATAGCTCATTATTGAAGAAGTCATATATTAATGGATTCAAATGCCTTTGTTTAAACAGTTTTTGGCATTAAATTATTTTCAAATTGAACGTTATATCTGAATGTTTCTTAGTGTAAGACTAGTCGTTTAGCCTAATTGATTTTTTCAAGTAAAAGATTAGTTGCCAGGATTATCCCTAGTGATCTAATATTAGCTAAAAGAAAGCCAGCTTTATCTACCAAAACCGGTTTGACCTAACCGGCTAAACCCGGCTAAACCAACAGCAACATCAGCAGTGTGTTTCATTCATATAGAATTTTTTTTCTCTCCCGGCTCAGAACCGACTCAGTGCTGTTGTTTTTCAGACTAATGTTAGCTAAAGCTAGTGTGCTTGCTCACATGCAAAAATACTGTCTTGAGTGGACAAAGCTAGCTGTTTTATCCAAACACCCAGGGCTGATCTGGCATCTTGGCTGTCCATTTTCACATTACTTTATGAGTTTAATGTTACTAACCAACCATCACCAGATTTGTGCAGTGTAGATAAGTTACAGCAGACTCACTGTATGTCACTAGCAAAATCATATCTGAGTATAAAGGTTAGTTGACTAGTCTGCCATATTTGCTTCATCAGCCAGGCTGTGGGTGTCATTGATAATACGAGTGTTAAGGAGGTTGTTAGGTCCACGAGTTGGACTAAATGATATCTGGAGAAAATAAGAATGTAGAGTCACAGTGTAAAGGAAAATAAACAGCTGATCTTGCACACTTATGGCAGGAAACTTCAATATTCCAATATTGAAGTTTCCTGCCATAAGTGTGAGACGGCTGTGCGTTTTACTCCAGCCGCCATGTCTGACATTCTTTCTTCTCCCCTGCTGAACTGAAGCCCTGCTCATGATTTCATGTTTTAGCCACTGCCAGTCTTCAGGCCCATTCTTCACACTCACCTCTTGGCATTTGAAGGGAAAACAGTCATTTAGTCAAGCTGCTAATTTCTTTAACAATGACCCTTCTCAGTCACCTTCTAGATTATAGGGTTGCCCGAGTCCTCCGTATGGTACAGAAAGAGCAGCATGACTCAAAGGATAATATCGAGCTCTTGTTGAGTTAATGGCTACCTGCCTCGGAGAAACCTAGCGGTTCAACTTGTGTGCCCGCTCAGATGGAAAAGTGTGAAAACATTAAACAAACAGAGGCCTGAATCACTGTCTGGTGCACGGTTAACAGTGCAGACAGGTACAGCAGGCGTTTGCTGCAGGACAGTCTCTGACATTTCGAGCGAGGATATTTGAGAGTCGCGTTTGTTGTGCAGGAGTGTCTCCAGTGGTCCGCAGGTGGTGCTTTGATTCCTCTCGCCTGAGGTGAAACATCACACAGCAGACACGGCCAGTGTGCTGTTCCTCACAATGGGATCCTCCATCATCGGACTCTGTGAAAACCCACCATTCATCCTGACAGCAGGGCGGGCTTAGAACATACAAACCGGGGCAGATGCACTGAGCAGCGGTATTTTCCAGCTTTTGTTTTTTTCTTTTTTTTTTCATCCCGAGCGTGAACCAACATGTCAGACTCAGTCAGAGTTTTACAGGAAACAGCGAAGCTCTCCAGAAAGCATTTGACTGGAAAATGACTGTTAGCTAACAAAGGCAAGGGGTCACAGTAATTAGGGTGTTCCCTACTCTGGAAGCAGGTGCACGAAACTCACGGTTTGCTATGAGCCTTGTTTTTAAAGTGGTGTTCAGTAAGTTTTGTAAAAGCTGGGAAAATGAGAAGACCGGTTGTCTGTCTCTATGTTAGCCCTGTGAGACTGGCGACCTGTCCAGGGTGTACCCTGTCTCCTTCCCTCCCAGTGCTGGGACACGCTCCAGCCTCCTCGCAACTCGATTCTGGACAGTATTTAAAAGAAATCATGCTATGTTCAGTGAGAGTTGAAACTAGAGATTGACTCTGTGAACTCGTCAGAAAAATCTTTACTGAGGTCACAGTTTGAGGGAGCCAGAGACTCATTGTAACCATAGATCTCTATAAAACCAGACTTCTTATTGAAACCAGAGGAATTCTCAAGAAAGTTCATTTGTGTGGCATATTTTAAATTACCTCAATTGACCAAAGTGCTGTAAAAGCTATTCAGAATGTACACTGTAAAAAAAAAAAAAAAAAAAAAAAAAAAAAAAAAATATATATATATATATATATATATATATATATTAGGGGTGGGGGAAAAATCGATACTGTGTAGTATCGTGATATTTTGTTTGCTAATAATGTATCGATACAGGGACAGCAGAAATCGATATTTTGTTACAAAAAAGTTTTTGTGGACTGGAACATGCTCCGACTTCAGAGCATGTTGATCCTTTTTCTGAGCAAGAACCCTGACATTCCTTCACTGTCCAAATGTGTTTAACTTTTTTTTTTGCAGCAATAAACATGACAGTTTACTTATCCATCCATCCATCCATCCATTCGCTACCGCTTATCCTTTTCAGGGTCGCGGGGGGCGCTGGAGCCAATCCCAGCTGTCATAGGGCGAGAGGCGGGGTACACCCTGGACAGGTCGCCAGTCTGTCGCAGGGCTCACAGTTTACTTATTTTAAGACATATTTTATTTTAATTAAGTTTAAAACTTTTTTATTTAATGTAAAATTATATTTTGTTTTAATTTACTTTCAAATTCTTCAGTTGCTGAATGGGCTGCATGGTTTTCATAAATTGCATAGTTCAGAATAGCTATAATTGTACCAGATGGTTGCATTCAGTTAAGTTGGACTAGACTGTAATACAAACCGTTCAGTTTGTCAACAATAAAACTGACTGAAATGAGAGAAAGACTGAGTGTGAGACTTTGATATTAGATAAAATGAATATTGATAAAGTTTACCTTTATGTACAGAATCTGAATATTGCAAAATATTTTTAAAAAATTGCAATAACATCGTATCGTGCGTTAAGTATTGTGATAATATCGTATCGTGGGATGTATGGTGATTCCCACCTCTAATATATATATATATATATATATATATTAGATGGGTTTTTAAAAGTGTTTTAAAACGATTAAGAGACTTGGCAGCTCTTATGTGAAAAGATAAGTTGTTCCAAAGATTAGGAGCCACCACCGAAAAGGCTCTCTCGCCTCTGCTTTCAAGCCTGCATCTAGAAAGAGCACAGACCTCGGTGCTACTGCAGGATTGTATGCCTTCAAAAGTTCTGTTAAGTGAGGGAGCGCCAAACTACTGAGATCCTTAAAAACAAGCAATAAAAATTTAAACTGGATCCTGAAATGTACTGGAAGCCAGAGGAAGGAGGCCAGTATAGGTGAGCTGCTGCTTGGAGGTGATAATGACTGGATTATTCTCTCAAAATCATGTGGCACGACGTAGGTAAAGGTAACCTCACTGAGGAGCCTGAACTTGATATAGACTTCTGCAGGAAATCAACGTCTTTCTCAGGAAGTGCACGAGAGGTTATTTGGAAGTTTACAGCTTTACAGCTAAAAGGAGTTTCCCGTTATGTCACAATTACAGTACAGTTTACAGTTAAAGCATAATTCATGCATTAGTTGAAAGAAGCTGAGCTTAACAAGAGAGCTAATCTGTTTATCACACTGTCAAAAATCACAACAAGGTTCCTTGCAACCGGATGACAGCAATCGGCTAAGGGTGTTTCCTCCAAGTTTGTGTTTTGCATTTGTTCAGATTGAGGAATTTCATCTTCAGCCGTCATTCTTACTTTTGATCTTTTAAAAAGATTGCAGGTTAGCAACACTTCTGTATTGGCATTGCTTTAGAGGCTCAGAAGCTCCAAATATCTTTCATGGATTAGAGATATTTCGGGTTCTGGCTTCACCAGTTATGGCCAATTACGTTGTTTGTTTAATCAAATACGGCTGGACCATATCATACTGTTCACGGTAATAATGTTGGGCAATGATAAGAAAATGAAATAACGTGATAGAATATGGGTAAAACGCTCATGCGCAGTGCCTTTGTTTTCATACGCACATGGCGGAAAAAGCATGGCGGCGACGGAGAATGAGAAGGACGGAAGCGGATCGTTGAATGAAACAGATGAACCAGAATTGGTTTGTCAAAATGCTGCAACTACAGTGGTGTGGAACTGGTTTGGCTTTCTTCCGTCAGATACACAACAAAGCACTATTTTTGGTAGAGCATGCTAGCGAGCCGTCGTTATTACCGTGTTTTTCGGAAAATGCGGCACAGTTAAAATCAGTCCTTTGATTTTCTGAAAAATCGACCGTGCCCCTTATAATCCCGAGTGCCTTATTTATGTAATTCTGGTTGTGTTTACTGACCCCGAATCAATTTTATGTGGTAAAAAAATCTGTCAAAAATGTTTTAGTACGACTTTGCTAAGCTACAAAGCCGCACTGCTTGATGGATTGTCGGAGCATTACTGCTACCATAGTCGGGAGCCTCGCGGAGTGATACGTACTGTGCTTCAACATAATATTACCGTATTGTGTGTGTATAACCTCTTTTTAAGTTTTGTGTATATTATACATGGTTAGGATATGCTCAGGATATGATGGCCCATTTCCCCTGGAAATGTCTTTTGGTTAAATTATCAGCAAGGAATTTGCATTTGCACTGTTAAATTTGTATATAGCTTTAATTTACATAAACCAGCTGCTTGTTTAAGTGAAAATACATTGATGGGATTTTTTTGCACTAATAAAGTTGTGAAGTTGTAAAGTATTTTGTCTTGCATCAATTATATCGTCAGTTATATTGTTATCGCAAATTTGCAAATATATATCGTGATAAATATTTTTGGCCATATTGCGCTGCCCTATAATCATATTTGAATTCTCCTTACAATGTCCTAACAAGCATCATGTTGGATTCAGTAAGACTGCAAACTTGTGTCTGAGCCCATAAACATTTCACTGTAAACATCTATACAACTTTTTGTAATAAGAATGCTGGTTTTAGGCATTTAAGTTTCTTGAAGACGTTTCATCTGAGAAGCTTCCTCAGTTCTAAGAGCAACTGGTAGAGAGTCCCCGATTTTGATCATCTTCCTAATCACACGAGCCAGGTTGTGAAAACAGGTGTAGGTCACAATCAGCCAAGGTTTCGGGTGAACCCATTGTGAAACCTAGCCCCACCCTATCATGTGAGGTCAAATGGCCCAGGATGTGAGTGGGTGTTAAGGTGTCTTGGAAGGGATCTCAAAACTGGATTATAGATGGCAGACAGTTGGTGTCGCAAGCCACCTCCTCTGTTCAAAGATAGTCGTTCACAGTGGAAATAGATGGCTTTTTTAGGCACTTTCACAATGGCTTCACTTTTCAGGCCTTGATCCAGAGGCTAAAGTTGGCTCGAACGTTAAAGATGTGCAAATTACTGTTGAATGCGTTCATTTTAATGAGCCTAGCCTTATTTCCAGTTGCATGGAGTTACTTGCTCAGTAATAAGAAAATAATACCCACAGCATGGTTACACACTTTTTCCCCCTTCTCATCTCTGCGATGCCTTCATGGGGCAGATGTAAATAAAGCTGGAGTTGTGGTATTCCGCATGTAGCCTGGAATATAGAAGAGGAGCAAGCATTAATGGATTAGTGTTTTCTTAAGTGGCAGGTCATTTCAAATGTAACATTTCAAACAGCTCAACAAATAAATCACCAAACACACAAACTCTTTCTGCGCAGTGTGTCTGCTCAAAACGTTAATGTGCTCCACTCTAAGAGATAAAGATGCAAGAAAGCCAGGACAGGAGAGGAAGAGGAGATTATTTTCAAAGCTTATGGAGTCACAGCAAGTGAAGTTTGATAAACTGGAAAATGAAAGCTTACAAGCGACGTATTATTTCACTTTGGAGATTTTCAATTCAGATGTGTTGTGGAATTATTATACAAACTCATACTAAGCTGGAGTTTTATAAAGCTTGCATGGATATAGTGTACCGTGCAGTTTTGTGCAGGTTAGTTTGCAGTACTGTGGAGAAGTTTACTGCAGTGACTGGTACAGAGCTGGCTGTGGTTCTCAGGTCAATGCTAGGCTACATCAAGGGTAGCGGACACTAACTTATATTTAAGGTGGTGATGTTAATTAGATTCACCCAGTTTTTATAGAGCTTATTAATTGAAAAATCAGCAATGCGATTCTTGTTGAATGCAGCTGGCTGAATGCACAAAGAGCAGTGAATATTGCAGTATTATAACAGGTCAACTGATCACAGCCCAGACAAAGAAAAATCTACTGGAGATCACAAAACAAATTACCGTATTTCCCGGACTACAAAGCGCACCTGAATATTAGCCGCACAAGCTAAAATCAGGGGGAAATCCTGTTTTGTACATACATTAGCCGCACCTGACTAAAAGCCGCAGGTGTTTCAATGTTAACTTATCATATGTAAGAGAATATGCACAAAGGGAATTGTCAGGAAAGAGATGGCTGTTTGGAGACACACCCCTTTTATTAATATTTTGAAAAACAAGTTATGGGTACATATTTGCACAGCTTTTTAGGTATATGTAAAAGTAGCGGTAATTACAAGTATGAAACATGTACTGTGCTTCATAAATGAGTAACAAATGTAGTACATAACAATAACCTACAGCACACCAGAAAAATAGATTCGGACTACCTTTTAGGCTCAGGTGCAGTGACACGGCTTTAACAAGAAGAAAAGTCAGTCATTCACCACCATCTTTCTCTTCTTCCTGCGCACTGAAACCACCAAAGTCCTCTTCTCCAGTGTCGGAGACGAACAGGCTCAGGATCGCTTCGTCATCCACTCTCAGCTTCTTTCCTTCGTTGTCACTTTCAAAACCAAACAAATCCTCGTTGTCAGTGTCAGAGTCGAACACCCTCTGAAGGGCCGTGGTGTCCTCTCCATCATGCAGCAGTCCAGCCCTTCGAAATCCGTTGGTGATCCTGGATGTTTTCACACTTTTCCACGCTGTCAGATTCCACCGGTGGAGTTGAGCATGACTTGCTTTTCGCAAGTTTATTGCCGCTCGTCATCCACGACTCCCGCTGAACGTGTAGCGCTACTTGTACGGCACTATGTTGCCTGGCAGATGGACATGTGACCAACATACCACTCTTGAACCCCGATACTGTGTGTCTGATCACATGCCCTTCCGCCAGGCAACGTAGTGCCGTACAACAGCGGAACAAACAAAACAAATCGTCTTACGATATGACAAAAATCATGGATAATCCATAGAAAAGCCGCACCTGACTAAAAGCCGCAGGGTTCAAAGCTTGTGCAAAAAGTAGCGGCTTATAGCCCGACAATTACGGTATTATGCGACTTACTTACTTAGAATTACTACTAAGTAATTCTTTGCCCCACCTGATGTAGGGTTCCCCCACCTTCCTATTTGTTGGTAGTCAATGATTTCACTAAAACCACAAAGGGCTACATCTACATCTTTTATACACAGTGTTCAAGTCTGGATTTGGCACTGTTTGAATTTGGTGATATGTGATGGGTTATTTTGTCACTGTAAGTACAGTCTGGTTTGCCTTAGACGTGTTTAGAAGTTGTTTTTCACCTTTATAGCCACACAGGGGACGTTAAACTGGGACTTTAAACAGTAAATGTTGGCATTTTTGCTTAAAATATACTAACATAATGATAGGATGCATGGTTTGATTCAGAATCCTGATGTTTTGCTGTTTGTAATGAAAGGTAATCCAACTGAGCAAAATAGGAAGCATCCCAGTGGGGCTGCACACCTCTCGGAAGGGCTCTGTTATCTTCATTTCCAGCTTTTATACATGTTTTTAATCTTCAATTCTGCGATTTCCCACCAGAAATGATGAGCCTGCATCTAAGTGCATAGTTTAAGCCAGAAACTTAAGTAAAAGGATGCGTTATATTCACCCAAATAATGCTCCATTAAGAATTCTTTAATACAATTAAATACTGCTTTTCAGGTAGTTTTAATGTATTACGTTGAACAGTGCTGGAAGTGAAAGCAATTATGAACCATAATGATATATCCACCGGGCAGCATGGTAGTAGCACGGTGGTTAGCACTGTTGCCTCACAGCAAGAAGGTCCTGAGTTCAATTCATAATAACAATAATAATGTAATTGGATAATCCAAATTGCCACTAGGTGTGAATGTGAGTGTGAATGGTTGTCGGTCCTTGTGTGTTAGCCCTGCGACAGACTGGCGACCTGTCCAGGGTGTACCCTGCCTCTCGCCCTATGACAGCTGGGATAGGCTCCAGCGCCCCCCGCGACCCTGAAAAGGATAATCGGAAGCGAATGGATGGATGGATGAATAATAATGTATACTTTATTAATCCCATAGGGGATTAGTCCTAGGTCTTTCTGTGTGGACTTTGCACGTTCTCCCCGTCATTGCGTGAGTTTTCTCTAGGTACTTTGATTTCCTCCCACAGACTAAAGGCAAGCAGGAAGTGAGGTTAGGTTAACTGGTCATTTGGAACTGCCCAGAGGTGTGAATCTGAATGCGAATGGCTGTCTGTCTCTGTGTTAGCGCTGTGACAGACTGGTGACGTGTACCCTGCCTCTCACCCTAAGACAGCTGGAATAGGTTCCAGCCACCCCATGACCCTGAAAAGGAGAAGAGGAAGAGCTTCAGGGAACAAACTGATGGCTGGACTTTCTCCTTGATTTTCCGGTAGAGTGCAGAATAAATAGTTCCATTCCATTAGTTAAACTAAGTCCTCCAAGTCCTGAAGTAGCAAAGCAACCACCATGTTAGACTGTTAGTCTGATGTTCTTTTTATGAAATGCTGTGTTAACTTTTTACCAGATGCAACAGGACTCAAACCTTCCAAAAAGTTCAGCTTTTGTCTCATCAGTTTATGGAATATTTTCCCCAAACGTCTAAAATGTGAGACGAGCCTTTGCGTTGCTTTTTGGTCAGCAGAGGTTTTCACTTTGCAGTCCTTTAGATGTTGTCCTGGGTTCTTTTGTGACCTTGTAGATGAGTCGTCGCAGAGTCCTTGGAGTAATTGGAGATCGGTCACTCCTGAAAAAGTTTGCCAATAATCCAAGTTTTTTCCATTTCTGGATTTGTGGCTCCATCTGTGGTTTGCTCGAGTCCCAAAGCCTTAGAAGTGGCTTTGTAACCCTTTTAAGACTGATAGATGTCACACACTTTGTTCCTCAGCTTCTTCAGATTGTGGTGTGATGTGTTACTTTTTGAGGCCTTTCTAAATGTTAACAGATGTTTTTACCTGAAAACCATAAAGTCATGCACTTCACACATCTGCAATGGAAAAGTTTTTATCTTTTATTATTGAGCCTTATCAGCTCACAACAATAACTCAGTCAGCTGGCTAGTTACACACACTCAGTAGTCTGTTTGTGTTTTTTATTATTACTGTAATCACAATCATCCAAAAAGATGCAAAAATGTGTAAGTGATAAATGAAATAAAAATTTCTTGAGGAGGCCCTCAATAAAAAAGCCCTTAGGCTAATCTCATCTTAATTTGGACCTTCAAAATTTCTTCTGTTCTTGACACAACGACATAAAAATATCTGCTGTTTTTTACTGAATCGCTGGGAAATATGCTTCAGGAAGAATAATGAATTAACGGCACAGGTGTCTGCACCGTTGTTCCTCCTGGGTAATTTTACTCATTTGTGGATTTGAAAGCAGAACTCTCGGCACCTGCATGGAAAGTAATCACAGAGTCTGTGGAAGTAAAAAACTTTTCCTGCTTGTATTAGGGTTTCTGTTATTTCTCTGTTGCTGCTGGTTATTTGGCTGCTTTTTGTACTACACCTCATCATTTCGGAACACAATCCCTGACCAGTCCTTCCACAAATTCATCTCCTCCGCCCCTCCCTTCAGGTCCGATTGAAAGTCTAATCTTAGCCGGTGTTGTGTGCAAATGGAAAGGAGGACAGCATCCACAGCATCCTCCCTCTTTACATCCTTGTCAACCGCACACATCTGCATTGATCTCAGGGACGGGTGGCAGTGATATCAAGAGGTTGATCCCTATTGATTTGAGCCTAGCGCTGCATGTTCACACGTCCTTCATTTGATAGTGGGCAGCTCCTCTGACCAAAATAGGGCAGCTGCTGAGCTCAGTGAAGACATCACGTTATTATCTGAACCTGTCTGATTGTGCCATTCGATCTGGGAACAAACGTGTGTTTCAGAGGAGGGCATGTACAGTTTATAAAGAGACCGGTGTTAGAGTATCAGCCACCTCATCTGTTATCTCTCAACCTGCAACATGGACAGCTATGCAATTGTGCAGCAAATGATGTGTAACAACAAGGATATCAGCTCTCAGATGGGGGGGCCTTGAAACTAAACCTAAACACAGATGGAGCTCAGTGAAGTAATGTGTTTTCCTGTTAGGGTTTGGAAAAGGCTTATGCACTACATTTTGAAGAAGAAATCAGCAAAATCTCATCACAGTTGAATATACATTAAAACCAGTGTGATACTTTTACTTTACTATATGTTGGATGGACTTCTCCTTTCACACAGTCATCTGATTTTAAGATGAGATTGTCCTGTAAAGACTGTCCCACCTATCTTAGCTGTTGTTTTTCATAATTACCTTGCTCAATTGAGAATGATCCATATTGCATGTAATTTATCATATTATTTCTCTTGATTGCAGGCATGGTTGTAAAAGTATCTGGTCAGCTGTGTCCCTGTGTTAGCCCTTAGACAGCAAAACAAGACCAATTTCTCTGCAGGCCGATAATATTAGCTGATCTTAGCTATTTGCCAGTTTATTGGTATCTGCATTTACACCAGTGAATACATGAAAATTAAAGAAGTGACAGGATAAACACCCTTCAACTATGTTATGAGTATTGACTTTACATAGTTTGTCCACCAGAGGCACTCCTTTTAGCAACATATATGTTTGGACAAACACAACCAGCTGATCCAGGCCGAGCGTAAATGAGTATATAAATAATTACATTTATATGCAGGAAAATCTTTTTACTTTTTGTGCATCTGAAAGAAAAACAAATGTTAGCCAATATATTGACATATCTAATTTTTAATCACAAAATTTGGATTAAAAATCCTATATCGATCAGGATCTAATACAGTGTAACAGATGGATGTAGATTCCTGTTCTGAAAGTGAAGCCATCGTGGGAGTCTTTAAAGACAGCATACTTTTTAATGGTGAACAAGGGCGATCCAAATATTCCCTTCCCTAGTGCTCAGTCGCTAGTTTCAGGTCATGTTGAATAAAACTTGATTTGTTTTCTAAATCCTCAGAGTCAGAATGGAGGGTTATTAATGTTATGCTGAATAGCCAACAACTTGACTCTGAGCTTCGCAGTCAGATCCTCTCAGTTGTCCTGTCCGGTTTCAAAATAAGAAGATGGTGACAGCAAAGCAAAAATGTTGACTGACTACTGCCTCTGCTTTAGTTGGATAACTGGTGGACAAATGAACACATGGACTAAGAATGCTGATATTTGGAAAGGATATTCTGATCCCAATCCAGAAATCTCAATATGGGTGATAACGGATTGCTAGCACTAGCACTAGCATTGTATAGTGAAGGCAAAGTAGAGGATCGTTGTATGTTTGCAGCAGAATCTGACTTAACCGCTAAATCTGGTCATGTGAGTCGGCATGAATGAAAGGCTCCGTCGGTGCCTCTACCATTGACGTCTCTTGCTCTGCCTCACTCACGTGTTGTTGAGTGGCATTTGTGCATCTGTGTGAAAGCACAGACAAGACAAACTAGCTTGCCTAAACGACAGCAGCGTGCAAAGTTAAGACTCTCACACTGAGCTGAAGCGAAACTGGGGCAAATAAAGTAGGTAGAAACTGTAAAAGCAAGTTTAAATTATTTGCTTTGTTCCCGTTGGCATTTATTATTTAGAGTAACTAACATTTCAGTGGAATTTGATGTATTTATTTGCTGCATTGTACTGTGCAAAGTGGAGCCTTTCTTGAACAAATGACCCCTGGAACTGGCAAAAAAGATGCATTGCTATCTTTCCGAGGATGGCTGGGACACCAAGACATCTGTGGGAAAAAAGGAACTATTCTTTACTGTGCTTATTATTTTCTCTTCTAATGAATTACTCATTTAGTCTTCAATAAATGTGATAAAATGTCTGATGCAGTTTCTCAGTAATTGAGGCTTGGGCTGGGCCATATTATACCCTTCACGGTAATACCGGTATAATGTTAGGCAACGATAAAAAAAGAAAATATCGCGATAGAATATGGGTAAAACGCGCATGCGCAGTGCCTTTGTTTACATACGCACGTGTTCCGAAAAAGCATGGCGGCAACGGAGAATGAGAAGGGGGAAAGCGGATCGTTGAGTGCAATGGCTGAACCAGAATAGGTTTGTAAAAATGATGCAACTTCAGTGATGTGGAACTGGTTTGGTGTTTGTCCGTCAGATACCCACCAAAGGACATTTTTTTGTAGAACATGCAAGCGGCCGTCGTTATTACCATATTTGTCTGACTAAGGTGCTCGTAAATCTGGGAGTAATCTGGGTCCCAAACTCCGTCCACTTCAGGTCCCAAAGTCAAACGAACACTGTGGCACATTGAGAGTTCAAAGCTGTCTAAATTATTTCACCTTTAATAAAATGATCAGAACTGCTGCTTTACCAGGTGTAACAATTAAGTTTAACATCCAAGCATCCATGAAAACAGAATTTATTACATTTAACGGAGTTAGAAGTTAGCGGAAGTTAGCTCGCTAGTTTCGCTAGCTACCTAAGCATGATATCCAGTTGTTCAGTCTGACGTCACTAGCCGTGTCTGGACCTAAACTCCACTGCAGGTCCATATATCAAACGATCACTATGGCATTACTGAGAGTTGAAAAACTGTCTAAAGTCTTTCATCTTTAATAAAATGATCAGCGTTCTGCTCTACCAGGTGTAACAATTGAGTTTAACATCCAGGCATCCATGAAAACGGAATTTATGACATTTAACGGAGTTAGAGGTTAGCAGGGAGTTAGCTCGCTAGCTTCTATCTAAATACAATATAGCATGTCCTGACTGCGGGGTTTTGGAAACAAATTAAAACGTATAGCTCTGTTATCACTTCCAACATAAATGAACACAGAAAACTAAAAAGCAGTGACGTTTGTCGGGTTACTGAAGTTGGGCTAGCTGGTATATAATGATGTGCTACGTGACCGCTAGCGACACAGCTATGTTAGCATAATATAAACAAGCTAACTTTTTTCCCACTGGATAAAAGTTAATGTGAGTGTTCTCGGTGGTCAGGAACAAATGTAATCGCATGGCAGGATGCTGTAAAAGGACCAAACTTCAGCCAGGAGAACAACTGAGATAATCCATCCATAATACGAGGTTAGTCATTCATATACTGCTGCATGGGCTGGGCTGTAGTTACATCCTAAGGTTTTAAAAACTGAGCTTAAATAAATGATTAGCGGTAATAAAAGCCGAGGGAGGTCAACAGTGATCGCTGACTGTTTTAGGAGCTTTTTGAGATTAAATAGAAGAAAATACATAACATTAAACATGTTAACAACACAAATGCCATATTAAACGCAGACTACTTTAGGCCCGGAAGTAGGATTCGTCGCGTCATCACTGAACAATCGGATAGCATGTTCTGACTGAGAGATTTCTGAAAAAATTAAAATGTACAGCTCTGCTATCACTTCCAACATAAATGAAGACAGGAAACTAAACAGCAGGTACGTTTGTAGGGTTACTGAAGTTGGGCTAGCTGGTATATAATGATGTGCTACGTGATCGCTAGCGACACAGCTATGTTAGCATAGTAAAAACAGTGAAGCTGCAGGATGAACGCAAACACTTTTCCACTCGATAAACGTAAGGGTTTCTGATGGTTAGAGACAAATGCAATCGCATGGCAGGATGCTGTAAACGGACCAAACTTCAGTCTGAGATAATCCAGCCACAATACGAGGTTAGTCATTAATATACTGCAACAACATGGGAATAGAGCAGCTGTGATAGAATACAGCATTAAGGAATCAATGGTACAGAAGTGGAGGAAGCAAGAAGTATGAGTTGAATAAAGTTTGATTTATCTGACTGCTTTGTTTCGCTTAATGTGCCTTATAATCCCGTGCACCTTGTGGTCCGAAAAATACGTATTTGACTTTTTTATTTGGCACACTGCAGTTAAATGTTGCAAAGCACCTCTTTTTAACTTCAGTGGATATTGTACATGGTTATGCTCAGGATATATCCACCCATTTCTACTGGAAATTTCAGTAAGAAATTTGCATTTGCACTGTTAATTTTTTATATAGCTTTAATGCACATAAAAAACAGCTGCTTGTTTAAGTGAAAATAAATGGATGGGTTTTTTTGCGCTAGTAAAGTTGTGGAGTTGTATTTTGTCTCCCATTAATTATATTGTCAGTTATATTGTTATCGCAAATTTTCAAATATATATCGTGATAAATATTTTTGGCCATATCGCCCTGCTCTAATTGAGGCTGTCTCTTGAATTGTCTTATTTTGTACAAAATAAGATTTTACAGAAATATGGGGAAAAGGGGGCAAACTCCAGCCAGACACTGCATCACCTGTCACCTAATTTTCTGTGAAAAATCGTTATCCTTTCATCAGGTAAGGGCCAGTATCACTGTGCAGATCCCTTACTGTGTTGGCTTTATTTTGAAATCAGCTTACAGATGGATTCTTTGTGTAGCGGTGACTCTGTGCGTATACATCAAACCAGCAGTGATTATGACGGCTCTCGGAGTGGAAGTGGCTCACATACGGGTGCTGCTGCAGCTCTGACTCGCTCTCTCGCTCAGCCCACAGTACCTCCTACTTGACAGCAAGACATAGATACAGACTCTCTCATCCACAGATCTCTCCCTTATGTTGCAGTGTTAATGTGCTTTAACTCATCTGCATGAATATCCTGTGATCACACATGCTTTTTTTCCCCTTTGTTAGCCTTTATTTATTATTCATATTAGCCAACACGGTGCGTGTGAGTCTGTTACAGTCTCACTGAGCCTCCTGTGCATTGACGAATGATAGACTGTTGCAGTGCATTGCATTGTTCGCCTGTCTAGGTTGCAGTAAAGCCACGGATGGAAGCGCTCACGAGTGATTTCTGCCATTGTGCCTTCCTGTGGTGGTTGTGAATGCTGACCTTGGAGAGGTTTTGTCCCTTCAAGATGCCTGGCCCACTCCACGACGCCCCCTTTTATGAATGGGCTGATCCCTGAGCAGAATGCTAATGAGCCAGGGAGAGGAGAGAGGGGAGGCCAGCTGCTGCAGTGCACGGCAGCGCTTCCATATTGTTTTTGAGTGTCCAGGGAGCAGATCTGATGAGATCACAGGAGATAGCGGCAGGGCTGGGAAAGAGGAGAAACTGCACTGGGCTAAACAGGGCTCACGTGGATTACCCACTCAATAGGCCTTATTCAACCTCTGTGGCATTTCAATTAGATATGACACATGGAGTCATTTCTCTGACATAACCTAATGTTGTCAAATCAAGGGCAAAGGCTTAAAGTAATCATAGCTCGATCATGTTTGATTACGGGAGTGGAAATTTAAATATTTCAGTGCTTTGGTTTGGAGCACTATAAATTTACTATAACACCAGTTCTCGTTACACCGGCTCTAGCCCCAGTTTGGACCCCTGGCATTTAAAAGGGTCGTTGAACAACACCTGGGTTCTAATAAACCTAAAGGGTGTTGTAAATATTTACTGTTGTTCTGAAGGCATCGCCCATGTCGCTTACAGATCCCTGTTACTTTTTTAAATGTATTTAAATTTTTTGTAATTTTGGCTGTAAAATTACAAAATAATTCTGATCTTTCAGGAACAATTAGAATTTTCTCTCAAAAGAGTTGAGGAGTTACAGTAATCTGAGACACACATGGTAAAATCTAGGCAGAGCTGATTTTTCTGTTTATCTGTTCAGATAAACATACCTTGTGAATGCTTTGTGGTACCATGATACACCGAATATCCCTGTAAACCTCGCCTTGTCTTTTTTCCCGAAACATTTAATTTTTGACTCTAGCACAAACAGTACTGGAGTTAATGCCAGTTAAAGAGTGCTTGTAAAATGAGCCGCCCGCCCATGGTCAGTAGCTTAAAAATAAAAAAGGGTTAACAGTCTTTTGTCAGTCTCATTGATGCTCATTTTACATTGTGGGCCTCATGCAGCCCACTTTGATCTTAAGTGGGCTGAACCAAAGAAAGACCCCTTTCTGTCGGTGTGAAGATGTTTAACTACGCATTTAATCCCATTTAATATAAAAAGAAGTGCAATTTCAGCAGTACATATCAGTAAATGCTGCTGTAGTAAGTGCAAAAAATCTGTCATAAGTAAATAAATACCTGTATTAAACTACAGATAAAGTTCTGGTAGTTCACTGCCCAGAAAATGTTCTTTATCTCTAAAAAGCAGAAATTTCTAAATCAGAAACAGGAACTTTCCTGTGATTCCATTGTTTTTGTTTATCTGTTACTTAATTGTTTTGGTGTAGAATGAATGGTAATGGTGGAGGTCTTTATCAGTAGGAAACACTGTAAAACTTGTGAAAATATAGTTAACTCATTCACTGCCATTGACGTCTATAGCCGTCAATGGCAGTGAATGAGTCAATGGGTTTAACTCATTCACTGCCAATGGCTGGCAGTGAATGAGTTAAAAGTCCAAAATCTATGTCCGCTATATTTTCCATACAAGGCCCCGGAGGTCTGATTCTGGCCCCGGGGCCTCGTATTTGACATCCCTGGTCTATCTTAGTGCAAAGATAGCAAAAGGTAAAAAGTTTCTTATGCTGCTTGTGTTTTCTGTTTTGACTGTGGGCAGGTCGCCATCTTTGTTTCGACTTTCAGAGAGAGACTCAACATGATGCATAATAATCTGAAAGTCCTGCTGTGAGCGGTTGGGGGTTGAGGGGAAAGAGAATATGAGGTTTTTGGAATGATAGTTTGAAAAAAACAAAACACATCTAACCTTTTATTTATTTAATTAAATGTAAATATAAATGTAAATATTCAAGGAAGGAACCACAGCAGCCACAGTGCACTAAATGAACACTGCATGCTAGCCTATTAGCTTCAGTTAGCTTATTTATAATGTAATCAAATGACAGACTGAAGAGACTGGAGTGCACCTACCCACAGAGGCAGCTTCATTTTAAATTGGGCCAACGTCCCCTTTAGAGTCATCTTCCCATGCACCTCTGGATTGATTTCAGTGCTGCTCCTGTTGAAATCCCATTTTGCCTGTTTCCACTTGCACCTCTGTGGCGAGTGTTGGATTTCTCCCAGTGTGTCAAAACATCAAAAGGGATGGAATTTTGTTTTTGTGGCTGCAAAACCCATTTAAAGTTCAACATGTGCTGGGTCACAGCGGCACAATGGTCACTAAGATGCCTTGGCACTTGGATGATCTGTGCAAGAGAAATTCACAGTGCACAACCTCATAAATGTGGAAAACATCTGCCTGGTCGCTCTCCTGATCTGATGAGCAATCTTCGGACTTGGAAAGTGTGAACTCTTTGAATGCATCCATTTGCTCTCTGGGTGGTTTCCAGAAATCCACCAGTCAGGTCAGTTTAACAAAAAGGCTGATATTTTCTCTGCTCAGCTTTAACATCCATGTTACATTTGCAGATCACACCTACAAACCATTCAAAGTCCCAAGCACCAAGTTGTCTGAACATCCTAGCGATGCTAGTCTGTTTTTAGATGATATGTTGGTGGTTGATGCCCTGATACACAAACTGGTGGGTTCTTTTTGCAAAGTTTAGACTTGATATTTTTTGGTTGTCTGTTTTAACAAGATGCAACGAGCAACTTTTCTGATATGGTGTTAGTGAATTTTGAGCCAACCGTGCAAAGCTTTAAGTTAGAAGTTAAGGTTACTTTAAGGGTATTGGAATATGTGGGGGGGTTGTAACAGGTGCTTAGTCTCTTCCTCCCACTGCAAAAAAAAAAAGACTAAAGCTTGGAAAGCTATTAATGTAATGGTTTTCTCCTGTATTCTAATAAATAAGAATGATTTCAGATCAGCACTTATTGGCCAACAATTGACCAGATGACCTGGAGCCCTAGTTGTTTGGTTATAGTCAAGTCTGGATCAGATGGACACTTTGGAGTTATTCAATGTGAAAATGATCTGCTACTTCCAGTTTAAAGATTAAAAAAAAAAGTGTATGCCCCAAAGAAAAGACAGATGCGTGTTATAGTGACACATCAAAAATCCTCCCTGGAGATGGATTGCATTTACTTGCCAAGCTGTTCTCCTGATTAAGCAATAATGGAACAACCAAAATTTAATTATAGTAAAAACATTCATTAGTTTGGCTAAGTAATTATGAGAAAATGAAGACATTTCAAGCAGGATGTTCTTTTCCTGTGAAACACCTAAGGGTCAGGCAAATGCCTCCATTCATTTAAGCGCATGGCATCAATTAGTCTAACAGAGCTATTGTCTGCATAGGTATTTAAATGGATTATTTTTACAGGGGCTGATATAAGCCTGAATGCATATCCCAGTCCCTTTGTGCTATATTACATTATGGTATTTAACTAATCTGGAAAATGCCTGTTTGGTGCAGGGTGGTGGGGGTGGTGGTGCCCTTGTTTATGAAGCACTCAGCGGTGTTTTCTGTGGTGGTGTCATATATGAAGACTGATGACAAGCGATCCTGAGTGCTGCCTTCAGATGATCACATCTTAAGTTCCCCACCACTTGGCACTAATGGAATTATCTGCCTTTCCCTTTAGTCAGGTACTGCTCTCTTTAGCTGCCACCCCCCCCCCCCCCCCTTCTTTTTTTAAAGCCAGGTGTGCATGTATATACAGTACAGTGAACTGGGTAAAAGGCTTTGTTAAGCTCTGTGTGGCCCATTAGGATGATTGAGGATCATGTCTGTCCCGGTAAATGAATTGTCAGTCTCTGGACATGAGTTTTGTTTATTAGAGCATAGTGTGACAGTGAGCAACAGTTTCTCTTTTTCTTTTTTACAGTAAGGTGATTTACAGTATCACAGAGTACACTGCCAGCCTGTGAGTTATAGGATTGCATAATGGTTTTTGTGTTTTTAAAAATGCAGCCCTGTAGGATACAGTGAAACCTAATTTACTTAGCTTTACTGTCTGCAGTGACGGCACATGCCATGTTCGGAAGAACCAGCAGCTTTTCATTCAGGATTTGCTGCAGTGGTGATTTCATCAGCTTCCCTCGCTGCTCTGAAATGAACTATATTATGCACAGTACAAAAGGTGGCAGAAAAGCCAAGGAGAGGCGGGGAAAACACAAAACAGGAAGTGACAGAGGGGGAAAAAACGCTTTGGCAGAAATTGGTGGATGTGGGCGTGAGCAACTGGCCATAGAGTCCTTTTTATCATGTATACTTTTTCAAGTCTACTTGGAGTTTGCTGCAAAGGGTGCATGGGTAGTTGGTGCACCGTGGCATAGTGTGTCCGTGGACGAGTCAGTGAATTTGCAAAAAAAGGTGGGAGACGCGAGCACGTCCGCTTGGAGCCTTTGATGACGAAATTTAGGTCGCTCAGACTTAAGCGGACCTTTGCATACTTGCGCGTGTGGAAAGCATAACATGAACCCAGCTACATTCAGACTGACAGCTCAAAGAGTTTAGTGAAGAATCCTGGACACTTCTCACCCTTAATGGACAGTTCGACGGATGTGCAGGTCGCAACTTCGCATTAACAAAGTACCATCCTTCGCTAAAAGCACGCCCACATACGATAAGTATGTTTTAACCTAAATTGGACCATAATTAACAACATGAACATGAGAAATCTCGACCTTATTAGGGATATATTTAATAAGGTTAGTGAGAAACAAGGTCATTGCTTTTTATACAGTTCAACCTCTTTTAGCAGCCAGAACAGATGCCATCTGCTGGCCACTCTGAAGGATGCAACAGACTTTTTGCATTGGCTTCACTTTTTACACGTGGAGGTGTGAATATAAGTGTGAATTGTTGTCTGTCTCTGTGTGTTAGCCTTGCAGTAAACTGAGATTTAATCAACCTGAGATCTCTCATCAATGTGTTCTTTTTGAACTGATGCTTTACCTGTTAGGGCTAATATTTAGATATGGCACCTGGACTTTGTGTTACACATTTAACAGTGTGGTGCATTTAAGGAGGTTTTTTTAATCATTACCGGTGAACATGTTAGAACTGTTCTTTTACAGTGAAGCCTGTCTAATGTCAAGGAATACCAGTTTAAGGATATGTCAAAACAAGCACAAAACATGTGAAATTACAATTAATCTATTCAGTCAATATAACATGTACTGGTTGAGGGATGGGAGCTTTGTTGTGAGACTTTAGTGGGACTCAAACAAATCTTTGTAAGTATCTGAAATAGCATTTCATATTTCACTGTATAATAGTACTGTCTGCAAACTAATCTGTTAAACTGGTCTCTTAGTAAAAGCAGTATCTCCTTGACATCAGTGGTTTTCACAGAAAGTATTTTCTGTGGTCTGGTTAAGATAAGGTGCGACTGATATCTTGTCCTTGGGTGTTGCACCCAGTGATTGAAAGAAAAGGCTATCTATGGTATCCCATCCACAGTTACAAGTCCACTTAAAACAAAACCGTCTGTAATCAAACATCCTCCATCCATTTTACCCTACAAAAAAAGCCCTGATGATTCTAATATGAGATAAATCTCCTGTAAATGTGTAATGACACCATTTTGAAACTACCCCAAGTGACTTTTCCTGTGTTATAATTCATAATGATGCACAGCCAGTATGGTAATTGCCAAAAAAAATCCTGCAATAAACCAATATAGACAGGTAATATAGGCCAACCAGTGTCTTCTCTGACTACATCTATCATTCAGGTAAATGTAATTTGCTATAAAAATTCAGTATAGTTGTTAAGAAGTACAAATTCCATTGATAATTCTGTTAATCTGTGTTTCTGTGCGCTAATAGTTAATCTGTCGGAGAGAAATAGAGAATTATTCGTTATGGATGGTTAATAACAGCTTTAACATTCAATTTCTGGTTAGAAATACTACATTTTGACTTGAAGTTCACTATAATGTCAAAAAGTTAAAAATGTCTGCAAATTCCACTGTTAAAACTCTAATTCTGAGATTTTGGTCCAATGATAGCATCACAGAGTTACAGCAGATTTGTGCATGATACAAATCTAATGTTCCACCACATCCCAAAGGTTCTCAGTAGCACTGAAATGTGGTGACCGTGCATCCCATTTGGTAACAGTGAACTCACTGCATTGTTAAAGAAGAAGTACTTTAAGATAAGCTGAGCTTTGCGACATGGTGCATTATCCTGGGAGCAGCCGTCAAAAGATGAGTACACAGGTCACGAAGGGATGGACACGGTCAGCAACAATAGTGTTGCTGTTATCATTAAATGATAGGGCCCAAAGTGAACATCTCCACACACACACACACACACACACACACACACACACACACACACACACACACACACACACACACACACACACACACACACTAATAGTATGGAATCGAATTTCCCAGAGGAACCCACCCGAGGGATTAATAAAGTTCTATCTTATCTTATCTTATCTTATCTAGTATGATTTCATACTATATACTATGGTGTAATACCCCCTTGAATCATTGATGCAAGGAAGAATGGATAGATCCATGTGGCAGAAATTACCAATCATCAGACTAGGCAGGTTTTCCAAGCTCCTGTGTTTTTTTTTTGGTTTTTTTTGTTTGTTTGTTTGTTTTTTTGAGAACTGGGACGTTTTTCTTTGTTTGACCAGAACAGATCTCTGTAAACCTTAAACAAGGCTTTGATGCAAAATCCCAGCAAATCAGAAATACCACAGATCAGAAATACTCAGACCAGCCCATCTGGCACCGCACCAGTACCTGGCTACATTCAGCGTTACTTTACATCACCTTTCTTCATGAATCTGGTGCTTGGTTTGAACTTCAGCAGATGGTCTTGAATAGGGTTTTCAATACTCAGGTACTAATCAATACTAATAATTGCTATCAGATTAGAAAGTCATTTGCAGTAGCACTGATACAAACAGTACTGTTTGTGCCTCTTCCAACTCATGCACAACTTCATACAGCACCACTGCAGAGAGTCTTGCACACAGCCCTTCCCATCACTACAGACTAAAGTAGTTGACACTCACGTCACTGAATTTTGGTTCAATAACACTGAAACATTAAACTGTTATAAATAAAGTTTATAATACATTAATGTTAACTGCTTAACTCTTAGCAATTACGTGATAGCTGCAAACTCTTCCTCAGGGGGTCATAAGCTAGTGTAGTGTGGTCCCAAACATGCGTAATTAGGAGGGTTTTATCAGGAAGGGCATGGCATCCGTCATAAAATCTTGCCAAATCGACCATGAGGATCCATCTGCTGTGGAAATAGAGAAGTTGAAAATACTTTTATTGGATAGCCACACTGGCTGTCTGTTAAGTTATCATTAAGGTAGCGGCTAGTGGCTATGGCTAATAGTAAGAGAAGTAGGATTGTCTTTAATTACTTTGTGGCAAATTTCCAATCCAGGGATGGAATGAGAAAGATCGACCGATCGATTAAGAGAAATGGAACAACTTTGAAAGCAGTTAAATGATTATATTTAATGTAAGAAAGCGTGTCGTTTGAATTTTTGTGTTCATTTAACACTAAAGATATTTTAGTCAGTGGTGTTAAATTATTTTTTTCAGTTGGGTTGTTGATTTTTAGCTCGAGTTTAAAAGCATAAGCACTAATGAATGTATTTTTTTGCGAACTGTTCAGGAAGCAGTGTCATTAATTGTTTGTTTAAACTCATGTCTCAAGGGCCAAAATGTGTTGTTTTCACATAAAAATTATTCATGCTTTTCTTTTTCTTTTCACAGATCTATGCTATATACACCTACAAATACAGGTCTCATATAAATCCCTTCATGACCTTGTGCTGCCTACTCACTAGCCTTAGTGCAAAGCAGAAAATATTTTATTTATATTTTATTCGTTGAAAGATGAACATGTGCTGCTGTAATTATTAACGGTAAAAATAACATCTGCCCTCAGATACACACCAAGATTATGAATTAATGGGTATTCTTTACTGAGTAAAGACCTGTGGCATAAGCAGTGTGAATGTAAATCATGTGAGTACAGGGATTTTATTCCGGTAAATCACAAACAGTTGAAGCTGCAGTTTGTAGCCTCCGTTGACTTTCTCACTTCATTAAGTCCAGTAAAAACACAGAGCAATCCCACAGTCTCTACCTGTTTTTCATTAGTATTCAAGGCACAGAATAACAGCCTACAGTAATAACCCACTAATAATCCTCATTGTCAGTTTTTATTTTTACTTTTTTGGGAGCACTTGGTGTCACCAGAGACCATAAATATACATGGGAAGTATTAAAACTCAGCCAGTCCTGCTGTCAGTCACCAGAATCTGATTTTCCCTCATTGTCTTGAGCAATGAGCTGGTGATGCAGGATGATGTCACTAAATCTCAGCTAATTATGATATTTGTTTTCTAGTATTTTTCATCCTTTTCATGTATTGAAACTTCCTGAAAATGTATCCCAATAGCCACTGTGTTATTTTAAAATGAACCCCAATACTTCCCCCTTAGACCGTCATTATCAAAGGGAAATAGCTATAGCTGGATATGTTCCAGATCAAAAGTTTAAGAGCACTTGAAAAATGGCAACAAATCATATTTTGCATGATTGGATCTTAACAAGGTTCCAAGTAGAACTTTAACATGCAACAAGAAGAAATGGGAGTGAGACAAAACATTTTTTTGTTTCTCAGTATTGAGTAGCTCCACTGTTATTGTTGATCACTTCAAAAATTCGTTGCTTGATATTTCCATGAGGTGAGTGGGAACAGCCGGCCGCATGAAGGACATCTACTGTCTAGAACTGTTGTCCATTTTTGTAAACTTCCCTTGCCATCCATCCCAAAGGGTCCTCAGTTGGATTTAGATCAGGGGAATACGCAGGATGGTCCAAAAGTGTGATGTTATTCTCCTGGAAGAAGTCCTTTGTCCTGCGGGCATTGTGTACTGCAGTGCTGTTCTGTTGAAAAACCCAGTCGTTACCACACAGATGAGGGCCCTCAGTCATGAGGGACGCTGTCAGCAACATCTGGACACAGCCAGTGGCCGTTTGACGCCCCTGCACCTCCTGAAGCTCCATCGTTCCACTGAAGGAAAAAGCACCCCAGACCATTATGGCGCCCCCTCCACTGTGGCGTGTAGAAAACATCTCAGGTGGAATCTGCTTGTTATGCCAGTAACGTTGGAAACCATCAGGACCATCAAGGTTACGTTTTTTTTCTCATCTGAGAATAAAATTTTCTTCCACCTTTCAATATCCCATGTTCAAAGTCCAAGTGGTCAGTTCTGTGGCGCTCAAGCAGACGAGGCCTTTGAAGACATTTTTTGTTTTTGAAGCCCTTCGGTCTCAGATGCCGTCTGATGGTTACAGGGCTGCGGTCGGCACCAGTAACAGCCTTCATTTGGGTCGAGGATCGTCCAGTGTCTCGACAGACAGCCAATTGGATCCTCCAGCTCAGTGCTGGTGACATTTCTTGGGTCTTCCACTCGACTTTTTTTTTCCATAACACTCAGGATCATTTAAGAAATTCCAAATGATTGTTTTTCTGCGTCCCACCTCAGCAGTGATGGCGTGCTGCGAGAAACCCTGCTTATGCAGCTCAACAACCCGATCACATTCAGGGAACATTGTTTTGACTTTGCCATCACAAGGTCAGTGTGACTACCTGACAGAAAATTACAATGAATCCACATTTTTGCACAGACCTGGCCTTTTAAAGGCATGAGGTCCTAAACTTTTGATCAGCTGTAAAACAGCCTGTATCAGTTTAAGTGCTGTTTTCAATAAATTGCATGCTCCAAAAAATGTTTTGTCTCACTCCCATTTCTTCTTGTTGCATGTCGAAGCTCTACGTGGAACCTTGTTAAGATCCAACCATGCAAAATATGATTTTTTGCCATTTTTCGCCTTTTAAACTTTTGTTCTGGACTGTACAAAGCACTTTTTTTTTTTTTACCCCTTTGGGATCCCCCCCCCCCCCAAAAAAAAAAAAAAAATTTCTTTAAGAAAACTGCACCATTGTTAACCACCTAAATAGCTACCTGCCTGTCTACGTGTAAACATGTTTACCTGTTGGGGCTGGGTTTGTGTCTCCTCCCACAAACCAGGAATCTTTCACATGTAGGGTGAAATATGTTAACTGCTACATCATGCTCATTAATGAATATTAGAAAGGCACTAAAGACAAACAAATAGCACTGCAACATAAAACCAACTCGGGCTTCCTCCTTGATGTTGAAACAAGTTGCATCCATTTAAATTTGCATACAAAAAACCTAAAGCAATACATTTGATCATATTTCTAATTTTTCAATATTATTTTTCATTTAGCTGTAATCCTAACCATATCATTAGCAAGGGAGTTTCAAACGTTATTTTTCAAAGTATTGCAGGACTTTGCAAACTGCTCCAGTTTGAGCATCCTTGTCTGGCGATAGATCAGTGCAGATCATGCACCTCTATCTAAGAGAGCTGCTCCGTTTAGCACGAATAGAGAGAATGTCAAGCCATTATCAGAGGCACCTGGTACACCCACAGTCCCAATGCCGTTCCCATGTGACCTCCCCTCCAAATCCTCCCCTCATGTAAACTGCTAAGTGGCCACCTGAGTTGAGAGCCACTTTGGTGCGTTTCGAGGAGCTGCACACTGCTGTGAAGACCCTCTCCCACCTCTTCAGCAGTGTTCAGCTCTGTTAGAACAATAGATGTTAAATGGGAAATCGCGCTCCTCAGCTTTGTCTCATTTCTAATAGATGCTCTTTCGCACTCGACTGCTACTGTAATATGTCCCAGAGATATTAACAAATTTCTTTCGTAGTTAGCTCTCAAGGCTGCAGAGATGGCAGGAGGAGGGGGTGTATGAACGCAGGAGCTTGTGTCAGGCTCCTGGTGTGGGCGGAACGGGAGGCCTCTTGGACATTTAACTTCCATTTAGCTGTTATATACACTAATAAACACACATACAGTGCATACCTTTAGTGACATTTCTGTGTGTGCTATACCAGAGGTCTGTAAGCACTCATTTTTAACTTTATAACATCTTATTTTTTGATCAGCAGGTGGATTCTTTCATTTTTCCTCATAAATTCTATGCCTACAACACTTTGCATCAGTTATCTGATTTCTAGTTACTTAAGAGACGTGTATGTCTTCACTTTTCTCTGAGGTCTCTGGGAGATTAGAACAGTAACACAGTTAACACACACTTAACTTTATAATGCATTCATAACAATGTCTTCTACTCTTAAGGGGCTTGAAAATAACCAGAAGATCTTGTCTCTGTAATAATCCTGTAATAATACTGCGAGGATGCTGCTCTACTAGCATTAGCTTTTAGTGCAACACATCACCATGTCTACATACTACATCGAAGAGCTCTTAGCATGGCTTTTGGTATTCATGTTCTAGTTACAAAGTTTTTTTAAATTATTAAATGTCTTAGAAGAGGAAAGGACAATAGCATGATAACAGCAAAAAGCTGTCTATCTGATAAACTAATCACATTATATTATGTAACTATAGTGTGTGTGTGTGTGTGTGTGTGTAATAGACAAGCATTTATATAGTTACAGGTTGTTGTGTTTTTTAATACAAAAATACATGTCTTTTGGCTAATAGCAGGGAGTTAAAAGTTAATGTTAGCCTAGTAAGCTTTTTGTTTTTAAAGTTAACTTTATTTGCGGCTTGCTAGCTTGGTTAACGAGGTGTGTCCATAATTCACTGTGATATTAAATGGCGTCTTAACGTTCAGTAGCGAAAAACAGGAAAAATTAGCTCTGGAGACTCAAGATATACCAGTGGGTTGGTTGTTGACTGGAGTAAGTTGGTACATTTACCTGTTATTAAAGTTTACCTATGTAGAAATGTAATTACATATCAACAATACAACACTTAATGTTTGTGCTGTTAGTTGAAATTCTTAGAAAGTTAGACAAAATTAAAATTGGTGATCTTAAAAACTGGATTTAATAAATTGGAAATGCAAAGTAAATTGGAATTGTTGCATCTCAATATAATGCAAAGGGCAGCAAACGACACTAACTGATCATCAACATCAACAACTTTGTGAACATGCTAGCGTTTAGTCTAAATCTGTACTCTGTCTTAATCGAGCCATAAAAAGTGGGCAGAGTGACGACAGACTGTGGGAAATTTATTATATGATGAATCTTTATTTTGTTTTCTTTTTCTTTCTTTGTTTTCTTTTTTCTTGCGAAAAGTAAAAGGTACATATTTGCACTGTTTCTTATTTTTCTTAGATTTTAGGGGTTTACTAGGCAGAGGTTAGAATCTTCTTACAGACATGTGATAGGTAATAAAAACAGAAATGAACCAACTTTACACCTTTTCTTAAAAAAAATCTATTTTTGTTGCTTTGTTGTAGAAAAAAGAAAGTACAAGGGTCAAAAATACGGTAAGCAATTTACCCCTAAAGGAGTAATACTTTTTTTTTCCTGACTGTGTTCAGATTACAGTTTTAACATCTATATGCTGATTGCTCTCCTCTCGCACACTGGCCCTTCCTTCTCATTCCCTCTCTGTCATTATTCCCAACACTCGGATGTGATGATCACTGTTTACACTTTCTACCTTGAAAAGCGATCATCTGTGATGACGTCAGTCACCTTGAATTTATTTTCTGCAGACCTCAAAAACTCAGTGTGTAGAAATGGATGGAATCCAGAGATTAATGTTGCCAACTTGTATTAGGTGTCTGGATATTTAATGATCTGTCTGTCCCTTTTTTCTTTCCAGTATTCCCACCTTTGAACCTTGTCTTTTTCTAGAGTCCTGTCATGTTAGTACTTACCTGGACTCCAGTTCTTTCATCCTCATGTTAGCGTACACATAAACAACCAGGTGTTTTAGATGTCATGTTTCATTGCTGATAAGAGTGATGTAGCCAAGCTCAGTTTTGTGGTTCCTGTGTGTCACAGCGACAAGGTCCCTACTCAGCATTTATCCCACTGTGTTTATCATGGAGCACCATCTCGGGGGTTGGATGGTTCAGTCGATATGTCCCAGGCTTATGTCAAGCCACCTGCAGTCAGCAGGGTCTGCATCGATGAAGAAAGCAGAGCCACACTGACCTATTCAGCAGCCTCGCTGTTCTCTGATCCAGCTGAAAATGATTTCTTTAAAACTTGGGAGAGGAGAGCTGCAGAGCTGGCTCCAAGCCAAGAGGGATTCTTCGACCAGAGCACGGCTTAATCTACTCACCGTGAAAACCAAACCTGGGAAACAACCTCATGCCTAAAGAAATTAGGTTTGTTTTTCGCAGCAGATAGCATTTTTACATGGGCTGAATGCCAATTGTTAGACCTGCCTGCTTTGTAAATGGAGCCAGGCTGAAAACAAATCCCGCCATGCACATTCATGATCATGTTTTCTCAGAAATGATGAACAAAACACGGTTCAGGGAAATGATGCTATGTTTGCATCTACGTCCTGATAAGTGGATCCAATCTTGCAGCATTGGGTGCAAAGCAGGAGCAGATAGCGTTGAGTCGGATTGTAAAAATCTTCCCGTTCGTGTCAGTCAAGCCTAATGGGTCAGACGTCTCATAAAGCTGTGTCCTCTAGAGAGGCTTTCCAGCTAAAAGGGTCAAGATTTCTAGAAGCCTGTCAATATGATTGATCTTTAAAGCAGGCCCGTGTTTAATGTTTTCACCTTTAAACATTGTTCTTTTGGGCTTGTTTACTTCTGAGAAACTGGAAAACCGACAATTTGTCAGCATTTACACTCGGTTTCAGTTCAGAGGTTTATCAGAGCTGCTTTACTGACAAATGTTGACATTTCAAAAATAATAAAATAGATTAAAATCTCATTTTTCGTAGATTTTTTAAAATGTTTTATTTGTTGAACAGTTTGAAATGATTGTATAAAAATAGACAGTACTGAGCAAATGTTGTGAGCCAACCTTCATTTCCTTATATTTTACTTTCAAGGAGCCAGCCTTTCTTATTCTTACACTTTTTCAGTGGACTTGAGCATTAAGTCTCCAGCCTTTCTGAAGGTCTTTCCAAGCTTTTCACTCATTTTCAATCTAGTTCTTGTACCTGCTCATTGTTGTTTTGGGGGGTTTTTTTGTCTTTGTTAAGCCACTTAACACTGACCTATGAATAATTCCTGTGTGAAAAAGGCCCCTAACTAGACGGATGAACCAGTGTTGTCCCTTCACATAACAGACAATTGTAAATTATATCTTTAGGGACTTTGTTATGGGCAGCCTGTAACAGAAACACAGAATTTGTTTCCGTTTCTTTGGTTCAATCCACCAAAAATGTCAATGGTAACATAGTTTGACAGGCATAAAATAGTATTTTTGCAACACCGAGGTGATTGCCAAAGAGTTATTAGCTGAAAATTTGGCATATCTTGACATAATTCAGCAAAGACCTGACACAGGGTCTAAGAAATATATGTGACCTAGACCCGTCTGAAATACTAGTAATAACTTTTTTTTGTATAGCACTTTTTAAAACACACAGTAGTAAAGTTTCTCACAGTTATAGAAGCCACACATTAAATACAGACACAATCAACATACTGCTTGGGTCCAGCTGATCACAGGCTGAGAAGGCTTTATAAAAACGAGATCACCTCTGGTTTTAAAATAAGGATGTAGGAATGTTAAGAGACCTGATGATCGGAGAGGCTAGCTGCTGTTACAAGTTATTAGTATTTCTGCTATCCGGTTGTTCAGTGATGACGCGACGAATCCTACTTCCGGGTCTAAAGTAGTCTGCGTTTAATATGGCTTTTGTGTTGTTAACATGTTTAATGTTATGTATTTTCTTCTATTTGATCTCAAAAAGCTCCTAAAACAGTCAGTGATCACTGTTGACCTCCCTCGGCTTTTATTACCGCTAATCATTTATTTAAGCTCAGTTTTTAAAACCTTACGATGTAACTACAGCCCAGCCCATGCAGCAGTATATGAATGACTAACCTCGTATTGTGGATGGATTATCTCAGTTGTTCTCCTGGCTGAAGTTTGGTCCTTTTACAGCATCCTGCCATGCGATTACATTTGTTCCTGACCACCGAGAACACTCACATTAACTTTTATCGAGTGGAAAAAAAGTTAGCTTGTTTATATTATGCTAACATAGCTGTGTCGCTAGCGGTCACGTAGCACATCATTATATACCAGCTAGCCCAACTTCAGTAACCCTACAAACGTCACTGCTGTTTAGTTTTCTGTCTTCATTTATGCTGGAAGTGATAGCAGAGCTGTACATTTTAATTTGTTTCCAAAACCCCACAGTCAGGACATGCTATATTGTATTTAGATAGAAGCTAGCGAGCTAACTCCCTGCTAACTTCTAACTCCGTTAAATGTCATAAATTCCGTTTTCATGGATGCCTGGATGTTAAACTCAATTGTTACACCTGGTAGAGCAGAACGCTGATCATTTTATTAAAGATGAAAGACTTTAGACAGTTTTTCAACTCTCAGTAATGCCATAGTGATCGTTTGATATATGGACCTGCAGCGGAGTTCAGACCCAGACACGGCTAGTGACGTCAGACTGAACAACCGGATATAAGCAGAGCCATGTATCTATGTAAGTTAATAGAATTTTAATTCTGAATTTTGCTCAAAGGTAATGAAGGGAAGCAAGAATCGGGGAGATATGCGGATGTCTGCTAGTTCTTATTGGCAGCCTAGATGCTCCAACTGCCTTCTGGACCAGTTGAAGTCAGGCTAAAGAAGACTGAAAGACACACGTTGAATAGTTACAATAATCAACACAGTCCTAACAGTGATGACGTCCTCTGAAAGTCTCATTAGGAAATTAGGAAATTAAGGTTCTTTAATATATCTGTGAATTGCTGTGTATTTATTTTTATGCTTTTATTCTTTTTTAAGTCCTTACTTGCTGTCATCTTGGTGTGATGGTGTCTTGGGCTTAATGTCTCCTCTATGACATTGACTGCTAGCATATTGTTATTGAAAAGTAATGGAGGTATAGTATTTAGTCTTTATGTGGTTAAAAAAATTTTTTTTCTTTGTTCACTTGATTTTTCCCAAGTGAGCGCTTGTCGGTAGAGGCTGACACGGTCAAGGTAGGAACAAGGGTCGCACTGAAATTGCAAACCATCTAATTTGGTGAGAGCGCCCTGCCTCAGTGTCACACACAGAAGCTCTGCCTGGATGTGTTACATCACCAGAGGATGGGATGCAATAAGTGCACACGTCAATGCAGGAAAACAGGCAACCGTGTGTTTGCCTGTCCTGCTGGATTATCCAAGTGTTGCATCATTGACCCAAGGCGACCGCTGAGATTTAAGCTTTGAATGATCAAAGTCCTATCAACAAAATTTTGCCAGTATTGATGGTGTCTTTTTTATGTCCTGCTCTGTGTGGTTTATACAATTCTTTTTCCTGAATGAAACAGGTCATATTCGCTTGTTGATTTCCACTTCAAATGTGAGCTCTTCAGTATCGTGAATCTAGCCCTATTTTGCACACTGGGTACAGTACGGTACTTAAAAAAAGCCTTGTCAAACCGCGAAACACAGCAGAAAATAGCACAGGTAGTGTAAGAGCCCCTTCCTGTTCTAACGCAGCCATGATTTGTGTGAGTGGTAATGATCTGTGTCATTCAGCTTCTAACTGGGATCTCACTCTGCTGCTGACTCATATGCTTTTTATAGCCGTCTCTGTCATTCCACTTTATAGCCGCCGCGTGTGTGTGTGCGCGCGCGCGTGTGTGTGTATGTGTGACAACACCGTCCTGCTGGGAAAGAAACAGAGTGTTGATACTTCACAGCATGTTGAGTTAAAGTTTTTTACATACCCGGGAGCTTTAAGCCAATATGAGTACAGTTAACGTGGCACTTCATTTATGAGCCAGAACTTGGGGATACACTCGTTGTGGCTCAAGACATCATTTCATGGCCTGTGTTTAGTAGTATATTAAGGCTAATAAAAAAATATGCACACTTAATGAGTAATGTTTGGAGCTTCCTACTCAAAAGCAGCCATTTTACTGTTTTATGAGCCCCATTTTAGAAAACACACTCATTCACTTCAACAAGAGTTGAAAAGATAAAAAAAATTAACACATAATATCTTCACATATATACACATAGTAGTATAGCATAAAAACCTGAGACAGGAGAAGGGGCTAGCTTGACTCTTAACAAGAACTAAAGGGTATGGGATAAAACATGATATAAGACATCCGGTATTTGGTCAGTTCTTTAGTAAATTGGTAAATAAGTTATTAGTTATTAAGAATGAATTAGAGTAGTTGAAAAACAGCAGTGCATATGGGAGCTGCTGTAACAGGCTGCTGCTCAGGAACAAAATAAATAGATTATTTACTCTTTTCAAATGTAACATAATTGACTATTCAAACATGAAGCTACATTAGCTTATCATAAAATCTAAAAAGCAGCTCTCTTGCTTTTTTGTTCTTTTTTTTGGAAAGAAGAAAATTAACAGTTTAAGTCAATTCTGTAACATAAATAGTAATTTAGCTTAGTTTAGCATCACAGCTGGAACTGAAGCGGGCTAGCTTGGCTTCTTTTAACAAAATTAAAACAATATTCTTCATCTTTCTAAGATAAATGTGAAGTTAGATAATGTTAGCATATGAAACAGAAAAAGGGGGGAATCTAGCTTTAATTTTTCTGAATTTAACAATATTAACACAATTTATTTCATGTCTCTAAATTAAATATGAAGCTAGATTAGCTTAGCATTAGCATAAAAGCTAGGACACAGGGAGGGGACGCTAAATGTTAGCTACCTTTCATGTTTGAACTATTACCAGTACCTGGAATTTTTTGACACTTTCTTCACGTTAATAGTATTGTATAATAATACATAATAAACAAATTATAAATAATAAAAAAATACATCAATAATTCTTGAATGAATTTTTTTTATTTTGCACACCATAATAGCTGTGTTGGTTACTGTCTGACAATGTCTGTGATGTCAACACCACTGTCACAGTGTCTGCGTACTTCATTATTAAATAATAATGTTAGATTATTATTGGTTATGGTTATGTTACATAATATGTTTGTTTGCAACAAGTTTCTCTGACAACAACTTATCCCACGGCCTAATTAAAATTACTAATTAAGGATAAAGAAATTAACAATAGCAATGGATAGACATGACAACAATTTAGTTCCCTAATAGTCAGATTTTTTTTCATTATAAAGAAGCAGAATTTAGTGTCTTCTATATTTCACAAAGAATACGTACAGCCATTTATTTCTTTAGATCATCATAATGTAGCCCCACATTTTTTTCCTCTTGTTGGTCTGCACTTGAAAGTAGAAAATAAAGGCACAGTGGGGTTTTTTACGAGTGCTAGTTTGATGTTGAACGTGTTTATATATTGTTGATTTTTGTGCTATGCTACCAAATGAGTACCGAGCAAACAATTACATGTGTCTGCAATTCAGCAGCTCCTCTTGTCTACAGACAAGCTCTCCCACAGTCCTCTCTGTGTTAGATGACAGGCATGCGAATGGGAATGGTGGGGGAAGCCCTGCAGCCCGGGAAAGCAGAATGGAGGATGAGCTGCTTTGCATGTCAGATTTACAGGAGCTGTCAACCTGAGAGCCGCTTCTTGTGAACAGCTCTTGGTTTTGGTGGAATGACCAAAAACTGACCCTTTTTTACAATACAGAAGTCACCAGGAGTGTGTGATATCCATTTGAGCTGAGGAGTGGATCCCCTTTTAGCCAAGCAGAGAGAAGTTATTTGTAGGGTCTTTTTATTACATCGTAAATGTGACTTTTTTCCTTTCTGGCTGCTAACTTTTGCAGCATGTAGCACCAGAATAGCTCCGTTAATCTTTATCTTTCAATATACAGCACAGTTGTAACGCTACCTGCTGGCTGCAAAACCAGTGACACCCCCCCCTCCCCACATGCATTCCCTGCAGAGACACAGTTGCTCCGCTGTTTGATTTGAGAGTGTTTTTTGCTATCCAATTGATTGATGCTACATGACAGCACACAGGCAGAAAACCTCCCCTGAAGGCATCAGATGCACTTTTTTCCAACCTGCCAGTTATTTCATGTGGCAAACAAAAGCATTAGAACTAAAATCATTAAAATCAAATTGAATTTACAATTAAAATACACATTATATTCTCCCTTGGCTTTGAATTCCATTCAATTCAATTTGATTTTATTTATATAGTGCCAAATCGCAGCAATAGTTACATCAAGGCACTTTATATTGTAAGGTGAAGACTTTACTATAAGGCTGAGAAAACAGTGAAAACACCAACTATCAGATGACCCCTATGAGCAAGTGCTTTGGCAACAGTGGGAAGGAAGAACTCCCTTTTAAGGAAGAAACCTACGGTAGAACCAAGCTCGGGCCATTAGGCTTGTGTTTGTTAGTTGCGATTGTAGATGCCAGTTGTTTGTAATTATTCAGTAGTAAATGCATCCCTGCATTACGACAGTTAGCTCGTCGGCTATTAAATGCCTTTAACACATCTACAGTCTTGATGGTTGTGAGGTCAGGACTCCACAATGAAGTTCTGTCATTGTTAGGTTGTAAAAGCTGGTTAGTCAGTAACAGACAGGAACACTTCTTCATCATCCTGCTGTCCATTGTCTGTGTTTTCTATTCCCTGCATTACAGTTTTTCAAGTTTCACTACAACTTCGAGAGCAGTTGGCAAGTGGCTGCAGACATGCCAGCTTTTCAGTGACTGATGGTTGCCAGATGGTCGATGGCTGCTCTCTAGACCCGTGTGACCCCTAACAATAGTTGATCCGTACTTTGCAATTAGGAGCCTTTACCCAGAAATAGTAGATAAAATAGTACTTATGCATTGAGTCTCATTTACCCAATCACACAGATTCATGTAATGCTTTTATCTGTACCTAGGCACTTTGATCTAGCATTCATGCTCTCAATAACACTCTTATTGATACATCTGGAACAGTTCGGGGTTCAGTATCCTTCCCAAGGACACTTCGATACATAGACTGTAAGGACGTTTTCCCAAATATAGTTTGTTTCCTCTGGTCCGAATAAGTTGATGAATTTGTAGCTTTTTCCTGTGGTTTGGTTTGTTTTAGCACAGAGAAAAATCCAAGTCAAGTCCAAGTGAACCAAAATGTGTTGAGAATTTATGTTCATTTCACAGCTAGTGCTTACCCATACTGACCCTTGCACTTTTATGATAACTTGCCGCATCCCAGAATACAAAGCATATGTGGTTACGAGACCTCTTTTTTTTTTTTTTTTTTTAGCTCACACTTGTAAGGTAGACCTCGTAGTAAGTTTGGATCAAGGTCGGATCACATTCACACCATAAACAAACCGCTCTGGAGTTGAAATCAACGAAAACAACTGCGCCAAGACTCTTTGGAGGAGGTGGTCGCGGTGTGGTTCTTTTGGTCCACATTTCAGCGATTACTGTATTCACACCTGCACAAACAAACCGCACCGAGCTTGATTGCAATGGACTAAACACCACAGGTATGAAAAGACCTTAAAAAAAACCTAAAATCCTATTTTTAGACTGCCCGTTCTACCACCTAAGTCAACCTTAAAGAAAGAAAGAAAAGCTAACTAGCTTTTCCCAAGTGAATGTGCACCATGAAAATGGACAGGTGGCCTTACTTTTTTAAACAGCAAAAGACCAAACCCACAGTAGTCAGTGCTATAGAAGTTAAGTGTCTTGTGTAATAGTTAACAAGTTGTGAAGTATAAAAACAATTAATGCACTGCATACTGTAAACAACCATTGGTTGTTCTAGCATTAAACCTCAACCTGTCTCATATAATAGTCATCACTGCTGACACTTATCTGGCAGAACATTAGCACTTAAATGGGATTTTTATTCTTATTTATTCTTCAGCTTTAAATAATTGGCTTGGGAGAAAATTACTTAAATTTCTAGAGTTAATACCCAAAACACAGCGACTAACCGACACGTGATGTGTTGTCAGGTGTGGCATCTAAACAGGACTGAAGCTCTTTGTGCAAATAGATGGGCTTTTGCTGAAATCAGCTGCAGGGAGTAAAGCCCTGGTGGAAGCAGTTGCCAGCTTGGTGTCTTTCCTGTCTGTGTCTCTGGGCTTCAGTAAATTGTACGAAGCAGACTAAGCTGCATGGCGACAGAGGCTTTTTGAGTGCCAGGTTCCCATTCACACTGATCACACATTAGACTGATCAAATCAGACTCCAGGCCTGCTTCCTGACTAACTCAATTTGCTCTTGTACGTTTCCCTTTTCACGCTGAGCATACGCACGCACACATTTACACACACACGCAGACACACATAGACCTGCTTGCACGCTTAAACATGTGCACACAAACAGACAAACCGACAGAGAGTGGGGCAGTACCCATTGAGCTCTAATGAAAAGCAGAAAAAGCCGTTACCTTGGCAACTGCCAGCATACATCTTCAGGAGGACCCAGATTTCCTGTCTCACTGCGATTGTATTGTTTTGGCTCTCTTTTGATAGCCGCGGTATCCCTAGACGGATTATCTCACGGCGGTGAGAATTTATATAAAATGATCGCAAATTAAACAGCAGCATATGCGCAGACAAGAAGCCGGCACAGTGAAAATCCTCGGTCACGGATTTTACACGTCACACTCCAACAAACTCTTGAAAGATAAACCCCCATTCATTGATCTGTCTGATTTTTATCTTGGCCCTGAGCTTGTTTTTTCCTCTGTACGTTGAGCTGTTGAGCCACTTCACCGTAACAACGCTTTTACCAAAAACAGAGAATCATGGGAATTACACTGTTGGTGTGGTCTATCTAAATTACCCTCCAAAAAACAAAGAGGTGTAGTCACTATAGTCCACAGCAGTTTGTTGTTGTTTTTTGCAAGTGTGAGCTTGGATTTAAACAGAGACAGATTTTCCCTCTAAATCCCAAACAGCATTGACTTTTTCCCCTCTCCTTTTGCTTTGATGGATGAGTGTATTTCCTGGAAATAAGCCCAACAGTACAGTATGTTGCAGATGCATGTAGAGTGAACATGAAGTCATACGTGTCTGGAATATATTAGATTTTACAAAGCACATTGTTCTCATCATTATGATTCCCATCATCCTAATCAGATTATTATAATTAATATAATTGCCTGTGCACTGTTTGTTATCTTTGTATATTGGCATAAATAGGAAATGAGACGCACATGTGGGAGGCCAGTGCTAGAGGTGAAGATTTACCTGGGTACAATTTAAACAAACATCTAAAACCACGAGGAGTCGAACCACAATGACAGCCCCGCCTCCAAAGCATGGATGTCTCTGTGTGGTTAAATAACACGGAGGGATAATTAACTGTGCCTGCACCGTTTTGTCTTTCCCTTTGGATTTTTTTGTTAGTTTTGTTTGTTTCATTTCGGAGGTTTATGACTATCATTACACATACAAAATTTTTGATTTTATTCACATCTATTATTTAAAGGCCCCATCACTTTTGTTTACTTTTGAACAGTTTTGTATTTATTTAGTTTGCCTAAATTGTTAAAGTTGTTTACTTAGTTTTTCACTTAAATATTTAAAATCAGATTCATTTTCATGATTAAATTGAGTTTAAGTAAGTTAAATTTTTGAAAAAAGAAGACAAAAAGCTAAAGTTTGCTACTTTGTTATTTATTAAAGTCTGAAGGTGGATGCTTCTGGAAACTGGCCAATCATAATAGAGGAGGGGGAAGGCCTTAAAGAGACAGGCACAGGCTTACATTATCACACGTATCAAGGGATCAATTCTAGATTAAAAATCATTTCGTAAATTCAAAAGATGATGGCGCAAAAATCAGTATATAACACTGCCATATTATTGGATTGTATTGATACTGGTGAGCATCTACACGGTAACTGACAGTTTTAAGGTTAACAATAAAGAATAGTTTTAGTGCTAAAAATATAAAACCAAATTTAAAAAAATGATTACAATAGAAATAAAAGAAGAAGGCAGTGATTTGCAAATCTTATTAACTGACAAAATGTACAATTTGAAGAAAAATATATGATGCCAGAAACACACTTCAGAGAAGTTGGGGCAGACCCATGTTTAACACTGTGTAGTATCACCTCTTCTTTTAACAGCAGTAAAGCTGCTGCAGCAGTCCTGAGTCTTCTTTGTCATGGTTTTTGTCTCATGATGCTCCAAATGTTTTCAACAGGTAAATGGCCTGAAATGCATGAAGCCCAGTTCACCACCTGGACTCTTACAAAAGCTACAAAAGCCATGCTTTTGTAATAGATACAGTATGTAGTTTGACATGGTCTCCCTTGAAAAAGATTTAATTTGGATGGGACCATATGTTCCTCTAAAACGTGTATATACCATTCAATTCCATGAGCACTAATGCCCCCCCATGCATTCAGCGACACAGGTTTTTTAAGTGTGTGCCAATGACAAGCCGGATGGTCAACATCCAGTTTGTCTGGCCACAGGGTAGTTTTTTTGCTTTGCATTAATCCATTTTAAATGAGCGTTGGCTCAGAGAAGATGGATTGTATTCACATATTGCATAATAGAGTTTTATTTTGTTTGCCTACAAAGCGGGGTTTTCAGCATGCACAAGCATGTTCCCGTGCAGTCCTCCAAAAACGCAACATCGTCTAGCTAGAATGGGCATAGGTCGAATGCTGATTGGTTGAGAAGTGGGTTGGAACGGGGAAGAGAGCGACAGTTTACCAGGAAAGGGAGAAGTGTGAAGCAACATTAAAGATTAAAAAAAAAAAAAAAAGCATATCACAGGCTCCACCACGCCCAAGATGGGCTTTTATTTTCATTTTCCCAACTTTAAAAGGCTTCATACTAATGTGGAACATTGGTGGTGTTCCCCTTAAAACTCAGATTGCGTTATTGCAGCATTCATTAGTAAGTGCAAAACTTGGCTCATGGCAAGATTTTAGCATTGTACTATTTGGTAATTACATGACTGTTGGTAATGGTTTGTTTTGTCTTTGATTCATCACTTGAAAATTGCTGTTGTACCTCTATTGCTTAAATGTGTCAGGCAGCCTAATGACTCTTTTAGTGGCTTTCATCACTTAATAGCAGCACATTTCCGCTGTTATTTAACTGACACAGCTTTTCATTGCATGTCTTTGTGGCTTCCATGAGACAATAATTGAAAAATTGTGTTGCCAACTCCAGGTAGAGCAAAGAAAGCTGGCTCATAGGAAGCATGTAACATTGTAAGCAGTCCAAGGAAACAAAAGCATCCGGTGTGTGTCCCATCATGCCAACTCTTTTTTTTGAGGCATAGGTTTATTCAGCTTAAAGGTTCCCAGCTAGCTACAAAGGTAGATGGGATGGGGGAAAGTGCCTGTCCACCTTTAAAGACTGTGTTAGAGGGCACTTATCGAACTTACAGTGATCTTTGGTCCCACCGGGTTGGCGCAGTAGGCGGTGGGGTCCTAAACAAATCTGATTTCAGTCTCTGCTTGATATCGTCTGTGCTCTTTCCCCTCTCCTGTGTTAATCCCAATAAAACACACAAAGAAATGGCTAAGAATGAGAATGAATCCAGACTGTGGTATGCCCTCGGTTCATTTAGTTTTGCTAAGCTTTCCAAGCTCGAGGCTTTGGCTATTACATGTCACCATCTGTCTCCTTATGCACATAAGTCTGTGCGTTTTGTATTACATCCTGCCTCACAGTGAACTAAAGCAAATTTAACTTGGAAGAAGACGCAGGATGAAATGTGGTGAGTTTATTTTGTGCCATTTGGTTTTGATTGCACTGGCATGCAGCAAGCAGCCAAACACACCACAGCAGATTAAAAACACCCCTTTGCTTTGAAATAAAGTCTCGTACGTTTTTGTCATGACTGTTTTTTTTCTGTTAAACGATTTTCCATTTGGCTGTTTCAAACACGCAAAAAGTCCCTCAGAAGGGGGCAGATGTTAACCAAACCCTGTCCCTAATCCTAGATGAGTCACTGATGACATCGTGGATATTAAGATATTTAGTGCCTTTAATGGCTTTATTGGAAAAAAAGTCCTGCCTGCCAATGATTACTCTGTATTTGGCGTAGCTTTGATTAGCTAATCTTTGAACAGTAACCTCTAATATCCCAGTGGCTGTTAGATTGATGTGTGAAGTGTTGCTGTTCTATTTTGGTGGAAAAAACATGTGACGCTTAGTGGACCTCTAGATATTTATTTGTTATTGTGAAGAAAGCTATTTGAACCAAGGGGAGGGCCAATACCCAGCAGAGACAAATGCAGTAACTTCCTCCAATCCTCTTGTGGACCATGAACCTGCATCTATTTATGTAATTTTCTTGCCTAATTCTTCTTCCTCCTCCTCCTTCTCCTCCTCAGGCGGCCTATAAGCCCTGGCTGTGTGCTCAGTATTTCCCCACCACCCAGCAGTCCTGCCAGAAGAAGGTGCCGTGCCACCAGTACTGCCTGGAGGTCCAGCAGAGCTGTCCGTTCATCCTGCCCGATAACGACGACCTGATCCACGGTGGCAGCCCCAGCTTCATCTGCACAGGTTAATACCCACTTCCTGCCTAGTGCCACTTCGTGTATCCTGGAGATGAGTGCAGATTGTGTGTTTGCATGCGTGGGTGTTCATGGGGCCTTGTATCCTCTTCACAGAAAAACCTTCTAATTTAATTTATGCTAGTGAATAGCTGGTGAGTAGCATTTTGCAAAAGGACAGACAGTAATAAATCATCCAGTGTGTGTTTCTCTGTATTGACTGAATGGTGTCTCACCAGGAAAACAGTGAAGTGGTTCTAAAGGCTTTCTGATGACATCTAGTGGTGTTTTTGAGCACTGCAGTCCTCATGCAAGGACGTTTTAACAACACATTTAGTCCTTCTCTCAGTATCTGCTGCAGATTTGTTTTATTCTGTAATAAAGGTCAGCTTCACGGGTTACCTGGATGAGACTGACAACATAAAACATTTCAACACCTAAAGGCTTAGAGGTTTGTGCATGCTTATAATGGATGGAAGTCATGATTTTATTTTTAGTCACCTCAAATTTTGATTTTCAACTTTCGCTGTGTGATGATTCTATGAAAGTATACTGGGGTTAAACAGCTGAAAACAATTCCTGCAGTGCTAAATGAGACTGTTGGGTCAACTACAACCAGATTCCAAAGTAGTTGGAATGCTGCGTGAAACTAATTAAAAACAGAAAGCCGTTATTTGCTTTTAAAGCCTGTATTGAACTGAAAATTATACAAAACACATCTTATCAAATTATAGCAAAAAGTTTTCAAAACATTGTGACAGAGGCATGTTTCCCTTTTGACAGCAAATTTTAATTAAGTGTCGTCAAAATTTAGGCATTGAAATTATTTTAGTTTTAGTTGACTAAATATCATTAGATGGTAAATGGTAAATGGCCTGTATTTATATAGCGCTTTACTAGTCCCTAAGGACCCCAAAGCGCTTTACATATCCAGTCATCCACCCATTCACACACTGGTGATGGCAAGCTACAGTGTAGCCACAGCCACCCTGGGGCGCACTGACAGAGGCGAGGCTGCCGAACACTGGCGCCACCGGGCCCTCTGACCACCACCAGTAGGCAACGGGTGAAGTGTCTTGCCCAAGGACACAACGACAGAGACTGTCCAAGCCGGGGCTCGAACCGGCAACCTTCCGATTACAAGGCGAACTCCCAACTCTTGAGCCACGATCGATAGACTACATCCAAAGTTGATGAAGCTGAGTAAAATAGAAAGTCTGAAAGTTAAAGTGTTAAAGCGTCTGCTCTTCTCTTCCTCCCAAGCGCTGACATTTGTCTCGTTTTCTACCTGCTCCTGGGGGGAGATCAGATGTGCGTATTTGACCTGCACAAGAGTATCCAGAGTATTTTAATCTTGCTTTTATTAGTTGATGAAGGTGTCGATGCATTTCATCGTGTGTTAGTTTTTATTCAATTATCGTCTTGTTTCTGTTATAAAAAAAAAGGTTACTGAGGAAAACTGTGATGTGAATTATTTTTGGTTTTTACAAAGCTTTTCCTGCCCTTTTGGTGTCCCTTTCCAACAATTTTTAAAAAATACCATTTGGGCATTAGCACTCTCACCTCTGAGCAGGAACGTTTGACGTCCTGTTTGACCGTGTTCCCTCCTGTGAGTCTCCGTGGATTTCCAAAGTTCAAAGACATGCATGTTAGGTTAATGTGAGTGAATTAAAGAATTCCTGATGGTTATAATAAGTTAGTTTGCCATAAATTTAAAAATATGCCATCAAAAATATTAATGGCTGCTGTAAGCAAACTGTGAGCCACAGTGAAATACTTTGTGAAGAGAAAGGGGCAGGTGCATGCAGGTGTTCTAGAATCAACAGGAAGTTAGTCATGCTAGTTTAGCGCCTGATTTGTGTCGGTAACAGTCAGCAGTTTCAGCAACACGGCTGTCTGCGGCGCTCAGCTTTTGGAGCCAATTAAGTGACTTCCAATCCTCTTTGCCTGCCCTTCCATGTTTTGCTTTAAAAAACTGCTTTAACATCTCAGCTAAATGTAAACACCCAGCGGTGATACTCACATTTTTAGTGTGGCTTGCACTATTCAAACATATCATTATCCTAGAACTCCTTCGTAGCTACAATCTAGATATTATTAAATTTCTAAGCCATCTTCAGTGTTGAACTAATCCAGCGCTACACTATATTGCCAAAAGTACTCACTTGTCTGCCATCAAACGCATATGAACTTGAGTGACATCCCAGTTTAATATGATGTCACCCAGCTTCAACTATTCTGGGAAGGTTTTCTATAAAGTTTAGGAGTGTTTATAAGAATTTTTGACCATTTTCCCAGAAGCATATTTGTGAGGTCAGATACTGATGTTGACCTGGCTCAGTTTCCACTCTGTTTCATTCCAAATGTGTCCTGTCGGGTTGAGGTCAGGATTCTGTGCAGGCCAGTCAAGTTCTTCTACACGAAACTGACTCATTCATGTCTTTGTGGACCTTGCTCTGTCTACGGGTGTGCAGTCATATCCTATCACGGTACCACGCTAGAATTTACTGAGCTCCTGAGAGCGACCCATTCATTTATGTATGTTTGTAGAAGCAGTCTGCATGGCTAGGTGCTTGATTTTATACATCTATGGCCATGGAAGGGATCGGAACACCTGATTTAAATGATTTGGATGGGTGAGTGAATCGGCAATTTAGTGTAGTCGTCCATAAACTTATTGGTGCATTGCAACCAGGAGCTGCTAAAATCAAATTGGCAGTGCTCTTTGCAACAACAAATAGGGCTCACATTATGGCATAAATCTATGTGAATCCACCATAATCCAGTCTGCATCTTTCAATGCACCATGGGAGCAGATCCAAAAAGATAATCCCCCAGTTCAAAGTGACAAAAAGCTACTTGTGGTACACTTTAAATATTTTACCTACACTACCAGCATGGCAACAAAAGCAGCATGACCTCTTACATTAGTGGAATATCGACGTAGGAAGGGTCGATACCTCAGGTTGGAAGGGTTGCAGGTGGAAATGAGTCGTACCAATGTAAGATTCAACAGCAAACTCAAACCTTTTGTTCTTTCTTTCTTTTTTTTTATAAACATGCTGGCAAGTTAAGACTTCCAGAACCATCAACTGATGCAGCAATGCGCTCCCTCTGTGCCGTGGTGAGCTCTAATTGGAGTTCATTTGAGGGTCACCGTGTCTGGTTGTGATTAGAGCCACACGCTGAGGTCTAGTGCGTTTGATCCGTTTACCGAGGCAGCAGATGAGCAACAAGGTGGCTGGTGTTAGACAGATCATTGTCATTTGTGCTCCATGTGAGCTGTTTATTGCACGGTTATTTTTTTCAACTTTTTAAAATTATTATTATTAAGCAACTTCACAGAAAGCCACCATAGAGATGTATCAGATTTAGCTAAAAAGGCTAAATGGAAAACAGTCTCTCTTTACTCTTTTTGTCTCTTTGTATTAGATAATTACTGTTAGCGTTTGACACATACTGATAACATTACCTACAGCCCCTAAAAATAACCAAAACATGCTGAGGACTCTCTTTGCATCCTTGAGCAATCAATAAAAATTTCAGTTCATGTCCTTCTCAGCTAAAAAACCTTTTTTTCGCATCTTGTTGTTACGTTGGTTTTTCTTCATGGATCCAGTATTGATGGGTGAAGCTGAACTGTCTGATATCACTGGCTGCAGTTGGAAAATCGCAGATATTAATGGATTAGTGAGGTATGCTGACCCTAATGCACAAATTTGACCCCCTTTTACATTGGCTGGTTCATTATAACTTGGGCTGAGCACATTACTTTTATTGCAGGAGCCCTACAATAAGCCGCAAATGCGTAAATATGTTTTGCACAGTTGGAATAACAGCAAACAAAATTGTTCATTTTGTCAGCTCATTTATCACCAAGAAAAATCAATCAGCGTAATTCATTTGTCTTTGATTTGGAAAGAAACGAACTCCTTCACCAGGCTACAAGACGGCGTGAGACCGGTTAGCTTAAATGTTTAAAAGTCACATTAATGATGTTAAAATGTGTTAGTGTCACATCTTGAAGCAATTATGGTGTCACGACTTTAGTTTCTTGTGTTTCAAAGTTTGCAAAGCACTGAATGCACTTTTACATTTAATGGCATATTTATGTATTTATGAGCCATTTCTTATTTTTGGTTTGGTTCCTTCTGGCCTTCCATATGAGCGTGTGAACAGCTGATTGTGAAGCAAAACAGTGGAATACAGAACACAGTTGGTATATCTGCTGTGAGAACACCAAACTACCAGTGACCCCCTGTTATAAATACAAGTGCACAGCAGGGGAACCTCAGCTTTTTCATCCAGTGTCTTCTCTTTCTCAGGTCTCTTGGGAAACCATCCATCAGACAGTGAGGCGGAGTGCTGCGACGTCCGATGGGACTCCAAAATGGACAACCCTTCAGGGGGCACGCTAAAAAGAACTGCTTCTTCCTGCCAGCCCGTGGGGGCTTCGGTCACTTCCGCCGCCACCCCGAGACTGTGCAGCGGGCGACTGAAGATCTGCCTACTGGCCCTTGTCCTCCTACACACTGTCATTATCATTTCAGCCTCCCATAATTCTTCGTTGGTGGGCGTGGCTGCCATTTTCTCGCCAGAGGAAAGTGCTTCTAATGAGGAGTGAACCTTGGGGTTTAATCAGGGCTGGAGCTTGCGTAGAGCGATTGTTGACAGGGAGGAAGACGAAGGCTTGTCATGGCTGCCAGGGACACAGCTGGTGAGATGTGCTGGAAATGCCTCCACAAGCCTGCTGCCGATGAACCGCCAACCACAGGAAGTGGGAAGGTTTTAATTGGAGCGGAGGGTGCTGGAATTGGACATCAACCGGAGAGAGATGTTTGAGAACCACCACCCCTAAAAGAACTGACCTCTTGCCACTTGAAACCTGCTCATTGTTTCTATTCCATCCAAATGTTTTCTAGCATATTGTCGTCCCCCCCCCCCCCCCCCCTCCTCTCCCTTCTCTCCACCCTCCTCCGTCTGTTTTCGATGTGTGTGTACGGATAGCATGTCAGAGGAAAAAATGGACATCGATGAGGTGTGCACTCTCATTCGTTACTTTTAGATTTTTGCTGCACTTTCTTTCAGGTGCCAGAATGTTTTTGACATATCAGCTGTTTCCCACTTCTTGCTCTCCATCACCTTAGACGGATCTTCTTTACTACCTTGTATGTGATGTTGCTCGAGGGCCGGCTGGGACCAGCTCCATCTATCACTTGTGGATCTTGTTTCCCAGAAAACAAAATGTATGTGATTCTGTATTCTGATATTCAGCTTGTGTTTCTGTCAGACCGGACCTTTCCTCAACCCCTTATGACAGTACATGCCTACATATTTTAGGACCTTAAGTGCTCTGAGACTGGCTCACTTTCTCCTCTAGCTTGTTGGGTTGTTAAGCAAGTTAGGAGAGGTGGAGTGGTTACAAAAAAAAAGAAAAGGTGGTGACAACTCAGCTCACAATTGCATGGTGTTGCAGGAACAGTAAGCTCAGATTAGTCACCGTGTAGCGCTCCTGGGCGGGGGGAAATGGTGTTTTCTGGTTTCTAAAGTGTTCAGTTTACCTCATACAGTGGTGTTGGTGTTGCAGACAGGCAGCACGGCGAGTACTTAGACTTGCAGGGACAACCCAGGGACACTAGAGGACAGTTGCATGAAGCCAAAACACCAGGGGCCTCATTTATCAGCCAAGCGTAAGCTATCAAATTATCAGTTACACTTGTCAAGACCTTAGTGCTAACCTTAATGAGGGACTACATAACAACATGACTGCACTTAAGCTTAGCCTATGGACATTATAAACTGTGACATCACCACAGCCCTGTATCCATTTACTGATGCTCAAGGCACGCCAGACTCACTGTAATATTCTCCTGAGCGGCAGATGTTGCCTCTCAGGGAAAAATAAAGAAATCATATCAGTGCTGGTGGGATTAAAAGAAATCCAAACTGGAATCAAAAGGATTGCAGACTTTGTTTTATAGAAAGTCTCGCCGTTTCCAGCTGTAGTAGTCTCCGTCTTTGTAATCTCGGAATCACAGCACTATTCCACTGATATATCATGGAAGCGACCCGCTCGTACAGCAGGTTACAAAAATCAAGAAGTACACGACAATCTGAAACACCAAAGTGTAGCGCACGCCGGCAGTTTTGATGTCACTTTTACTGCACACAGTTGTTTGTGAGGCCAACAGCAGGCTCTATTCTAATAGGCATCAAGCTTTTCTCCAGGATGTTTGGGTTACTTGTCATTAATTATGACCCCAAAAAAGTTCAGTTTTATCTTAGTACCTCCTAAAAAGTCATTTAAAAAATAGAAACAGAAATTTCACTGTCAGAATTGTTATGTAGCATTATTTCTGCCATTGCACTTACAGTTACAATTATGACGGGTAGCTACAGTAATATTATACGTGCATTGTGGACACAACTACTACGGTGGTCCCGAGTGGTCAAATGCAAATCAACTTTTGAGAGAACACCAGGAAATAGAGAGACACTGCAGAGGAACACAAAATACAACTAAAGTACAAAAATAACACTTTAAAAAAGAGATACACTTCAAAGATGTTGAGGGTTCATCAGTGTTGTGAGGAAGAAAAAGATGCAGATGAAGCGTTTTAATAGTGAGTCATATAATGCTGTAGCTACATTTTTGCTGTTTAATGTTAGCTTGTCACTTCCGCCACTGTTCCGTGAAGTTATCGTCTCTTTTTTCTATTTACATTGTTTTTTTAATTTAACTTCATTGGTTTTTGTGAGATTTTGCAGCTGCTGTGTTCTTTTTTTGAGAGAACATGAAAAAAATTCAAATGATAAGTTTTTAAAATTTATTAAATAGTTGAAGGTTCAAGTTACACATGGCGCCATAGGCATCCCTCTTTCCTGTATTTGGTCTGGTGTCCGGCTCATGCTTCATCTCTGCTCCAATCACAGGTCTTCTTCCTGTAAAGGAAAACTCCTTCCTATCTCCCTGTTGCTATGCAGTCTAGTAACTTTCCACGGCAGCCTCTCAATGACTTCACATGCATGTGGGTCCTGCGCCACACCCTACACAAAGCACAAATGTGTAATTTAAAGATAAAAAGTAAATTCCTGACACATAATTTTTCTGTTATGCTGTTTTCTTAAGTTGCAGGGCCACCGTACAATACCAACGTTTACTTGTGAAATATTGGTGTAAACAGTTCATGGTTATTGCGACACCCATTGTGGGGAAAAAGATTACCGTTTTTATAACAAGTCTAAGCTAAAATCAAGGAGAATGGCACTGATGTTACTAGCTAGCTGGAAAACAGAAAATTAAAATGACAAGCAAAGTGTACAAAAGTTCAACAGTGCCAAATGCCCCTAAATGTTCACAAAAATCTTCAGTCAATTGGTTCTAAAATCTTTTTTCTCCACATTCACATGCTCCTCGGATGGTCCGAGTAATTTAGATCTGACATCATTCTTCAGACTTCAATGTGCAAGAAAGATGTTGAAAAAATGGAAGCGCTGAAAGCATTTAAACACATTGCATTATTGATCATTGTCAGTATTAACCAACAACAATATGGCGAGTGAGCAAATGTCTCCTTTCTGATTTTCAAGTTAGTTGTCTATTAAATTACTACAGAAAACACTAACGTGCCTACAACTCTGTGCTGCAGGCCCCATTCCATGCATCCCACAGAACGTCATTTTTAGTTCTGATAAATGAGGCCCCGAGATCTTTGAGTGCCTCTGCTGCATAAATCTAATGAGGCAAAAGTGCAATATAGGAGGGAAAAAACAAACAGCTGGGGTTAGTGTCCTACTTTGTGACATCTTCACTACTGATGGCTCAGCTTGTCAGTATCACAGAGTTGGTGCATGTGACTAGCCAGCCACCCAATCTATCAAACCGTTGACTCTTACATCACCCTTAGACAAGCTGATCAACCGCTATCTTTCACAGACTAGCAAAGGGCTGTGTTACTGTCAGCGTGTGAGGAGTGTGAGGAGTTTTCAAGGGCTGATCCGTGTGATTTTCTTTCTTTTTTCCTTTTTTTTTTTTTTTGCATGGCTGCTGCTAGTAAAGTGCACATTTACATGAGGATGGATCATGCAGGGATTAAGATTAGTTTGAACTCGCCTATTAGGCAGCAGAAATAGGGATTTGAACCACCCGTGAGCAAATACTGACAAAAAACGTATACTAAGTACACCAAATCTAAATGAAGACATTCTTGTTTTGCTGATGGTGAACTTTGTTTCCAGATTGGCTTTTTCCTCATTTACAGCCTCACATTATTTACCACCCATCGATTTGCTCTTCGCTCACGTCAGAGCGAAACGATAAAGTCCAAAAGTAAGTCAGGTTTTTAAGATGTCCATAGTTTTTCCCCTACGTCTACCACCGCCACAACCATTCCACATTGGCTCTATTTTTTATTTTTATTTTTTGAGATTTGTTTTGATTTCCTTGACAAACTCTGTTGACAAGAACTTACATTCCCTTGAAGACAGCAGTGGATGTAATAGACCCACACTTTGTGCTCCCTCCTTCCTTCAATCTCTAGCTGTTCATGATATGAGTCCTGTGGATCTATGCAGATGAACCCCACCCCGAATCAACATACCACTTTCCAGCACCGCCCCCACGCCAATCCATCCACCGGCACCCTGTCCTTTATGTTGTAAATATGTCCTGAGGATGTGGAATCCCAAATATCTTCCCTAACCTCTCCCTACTTCCCCCACTGTTGGAATCTCACTGTGTTTTCTGTTTGGCTCCTTGGTTTTTGTCTGTTTTTTGAGACCTTTGCTGCATTTTTCTGTTGTCTAAAGCTGTGGTGTGAGTTGAGGAGATGAAAGAGGTCTTAAAGGAAAATATACAAAAAATGAAGCTTGGATTGAGAAAGGGTTCAAATATAGAGGAAAAAAATCTGATAAAGTTGTCATATTGTCATACTAGAGATGCTTTAGTTTGCTAATTTACTTTCTTTTTTTTCTACAAAAGACTTGGATGAAATTATTTATAAAATGCGTCCCACGAGTCATGACCTTTTTTGGACGTAAAACAAATACATTTATTAACATTTTGTTCAAAAGAAAATAAATATAAATTATGTTAAACATTACTGCTGTTTGTGCTTTTTTCCCCAGTGTCTGTATCATTGATTATTGAAGAGCTGCAAAGCATTTAGTAATGAGAGGAACCAAGAGGAGTGGGTTAAGCAAAAACTGGAGTATGGGAGATGTTTGGTAGGACAGTGAAGCAATGCTTTGTACAAACTTTATACGGTGGGGATGAAGTGCTGCATCCGACGAGGGAGGCAGCTTGCCTATCAGTGGAGCAGAGGACACTGAGGTAGTTAAAAAAAAACACTATTTGATGCCCAAAGCCCTCTACATTGATGGATTTGTCCTGAGTCCCTCAAGGTTCTGGATGTTGTGTGGTGGTCCCAGCTGACGTACCTCTGCAACATCAAACCAAGGTTGGGTACAGTGGCTCTGGAATGTAAATTGGGGCCGTGGTTCCCCCTTTTAACGTCCACTAGGCCTCTAACAAACTAGAAGTTGTTACCTAATAGATTCTTTATTGATCCCAAGAGGGAAATTATAGAGTCACAATACTACCTTTATTACCAATAAGTAAACAACAGAGGTAAAGTAAAGTGCCACAGGCTCAGAGTGAGGACTGTGAGACAGTGCAAAGAGTTTACAGAGTTTCCGTTAGTGTGGCATGGTGATTAGCACTGTTGCCTCATAGGTCCTGAGTTCAATTCCACCACCTGGCTGGGCCCTTCTGCGTGGAGTTTGGATTCTTTCCAGGTACTCTGGTTTCCGCCCACTAACTGCACAGTCTAAAGACATGACTGGCAACCTGACCAGGTTGTTCCCTGACTATCGCCCTATCATAGCTGGGATAGGCTCTAGTGTTCTTTATGGCACCAAGGTTGGATCAGTCCGAGAGAGAAGGAGCTCTGTTGCCTCAGTAGTGTGGACTGGAGCAGGGTTAGATGGCTTGTGATGGAGAGCAGTTTGTTCAGTTTGACTTCCTGCCTCTTGATGACTCCAACGCCTCCAAATTCTGGCCAATGATGGTTCCAGCCTTGTGAATCAGTTAGTTGATCCTGCAGGCATCTCTGGCACTGATGCTGCCTCTCCCAGTAGACGACAGCAACTTGGATGCACTCGCTATCGCAGACTGTTAGAAAATCTCCAACTTCTTGCTGCATGCATTAAAGGATCTGAACTTTCTCAAAAAGCTCATGACTGTTGGTCCTCCAGTCCAGGCTGTCATTCAGGTGATCCTGTAGCTGTCCACTGTTTCCACCTCCTCACCCTCGATTTTAATGGGCCTTATAGTTTATAGGTTTTCTGTTGAATATTTTCATTTTGATATGTCAAAAATAAATAACACATCTGCTAGTTGTGAAGTTCAGAAGAGGGACTGGATGGTGACTGACAACAAGGGAAATCGCACTCCTCATTTTAGCTGGGCAAGTACTGGAGAGGAGATCTGCCCTTTAATCTCAGATTCAGGAGAAACCATGCAAGATGTTTTTCCCCTTGGTAAGGGAACACTGGACCAGCTTATCATCCTCTTGAAGATACCAAAGGTACCCATGCCCTCTGGGTATGGGTGTAACGGCTACATTTAGCCACATATTGCAACATCACTGATATCAGCGCTCGCTGGATAGGCCAAGTATAAATTGTTGATAACGGGACTCTGCCCATTATGGTGTAGCACTTACGTGGAGTTATATACAGTACCAGTGGATAATTACCAAGGTAATGAGTAATTTGGGCTAGTATCAGAAGATTAAGAACGACTCTTATGGTGTGTTCACACCAAACGCAATAGACGCGACCAGAGCGTCAGGTTTACATGTACAGTCAATGGAGAAGCACGATGATGCGCAATTGAGGGTCCCGCGAAAATTCAGAAGCAGATTTGCGTCACGAAAACGCGTCAAAGTAGCGCGTCTGGCGCGTTTATTTATTTATTTTAGGACAGTGCATGTTAATGAACATAAATGTAAAATAAATTACATGAATGTAAACATGCCAGATTATAGCCAAGGGCTAATTTCCATCCGTTGTCCGTAAAACATTAAAAAAAATAGACATAATAATTCATAAAAAAAAATTCATAATTCATTTATAATAAAAACTCCATCACCAAACTCACACCATTCTATTCCCAAATAAAACATTAAAACTATACAACTTATACATGATCACACACTTGATTTGTCCATAACCAGTTTTTAACCTGTGCCTTAAACAAGTTGTCGAGCATTCTCTAATGGATTGAGGACGACTATTCCACAGATGGCCACCCTGGACAGAAAGGACGTTCTGCCCAAATGCTGTCCGTCTGTGGGGTATAAACAAGTCTCCTCGGGTTGTAGCTCGAGTGGTCCTGTCTGAGCTTTCTTTATGCCTAATGAACTGCTTTAGTGGTGGTGGAGCAAGGGAGTGTAAGATTTTATATATTAAACACACTCTTTTAAGTTTCACTAAGTTATTGAAGTTCAGTAATTTATGTTTTTTTAGTATTTAGTATTTATTTATTTTATTGTCATTGTCAAGAACAATGAAATTGCGTTTGGGGCTTCCATACTGTCACGGTCTGGAGGGCAGACCGTGGGGGATGTAGGAGAAAGGACCCAAAACGCAGACTTAATGGAATGAACAGTGGGTTTATTTACAGTGAGGTAATTGTACACCACACATTAAATCTCCAAAAGTGCTCCCTCGACTCCCGTGACGTGTCTTCTCCCAAGTGCTGGTATCCCGTGCTCTCTGCCCCTGTGCCTTCACACACCCCGTGTGTCTTGCAGTCCTGTGTTCCGCTGTCCTCCTGGGGAAAAACACAGACACAGCCGTTATGGCACCAACTCCGGCAGGCATACACTTTAACAACACTAGAAACACTGACATGGAGTCTAACTCAACGATCCTGCGCCGGAGGAAGCTCCATCGCTCTGTTAAGTAGCTCCCCCGACGATCCTGATCAGAAGCAGGTGTGTGGTAAGCTAGGCGTGACCAGCAGCTGGCAGGGCCACACCCATCAGGCCTGCGGGTGGCTGTCCTTCATCCTCCAGCCTCACACACACACACACACACACACACACACACCAGCATGGAACACAAGAGCACAGTGCAGCAAACATACATCCAATACACTAATAACAATAAAGGTCCACACTGTTCACGAACCCCGAGTCCCCGGCACCGGGTCCGTGACAGTACCCCCCCTCAAAACAAAACCACAGAACAACCAACCCAGGGCGGGTGGCGGGGGGTCCAGGACGGAGGGCCCCAAAACCACTCCGCTAAACAGCCACCGACCTGTAGGACGGCAAAACAAGCGGGACCCGCTGCGGGTTAGGCAGTGGCGGCAAAAAAGTTCAGGTGGCCTACCTCTAACCCCTTGATGGAAACGCAGGAGCTCCGGCGGGCGGCCATGGGTCCGGCAGCCGCGGTGGAACGGTTCTGGTGGCCTGCCACGGGTCCGGTGGCGGCGGCGTTGCTCCTCCGGCGGCCTGCCACGGGTCCGGTGGCGGCGGCGTTGTAGCTCCCGCCTCAGCACAACCCATGATTCTCGATGTACCGGCCGGGCTGCAGGACGTGGCGGCCGGGCTGCAGGACGTGGCGGCCGGGCTGCAGGACGTGGCGGCCCCTCCGGCACGCCGACCTCCAGCTCTGGCTCAGCGGATCCCTCCGGACCTCCGAGCTCCTCCGGTGGCAGCGCGGGCTCACCAGGCTCGCTGAGCTCCTCTGCTGGCAACGCCGGTCCCTCCGGCTCGTTGAGGTCCGCCAGCAGCGGTGCGGGCTTCTCAGTGGGTGGCTCGCTGAGCTGCTCCAGCTCACAGTGCTCCTCCGGCATTAGCTCGCTGGGCTCCCCCGGCTCACTGTGCTCCTCCGGCTCGCCGAGCTCCTCCGGCTCGCTGAGCTCTACAGCTGGCGACGCGGGCTCCCCTCGCTCGCTGAGCTCCTTCGGCATGCTGAGCTCCTCCAGCATAAGCTCGCTGAGCTCCTCCGGCTCACAGTGCTCCTCCGGCATTAGCTCGCTGAGCTCCTCCGGCACGCTGAGCTCCTCCGGCACGCTGAGCTCCTGCTCGGGCATGCTGAGCTCCTGCTCGGGCATGCTGAGCTCCTGCTCGGGCATGCTGAGCTCCTCCCGCTCGCTGAGCCCCTGCTCGGGCATGCTGAGCTCCCGCTCGCCGAGCCGCTGCTCCCGCTCTCTGGGCTCCGGCTCGCAGGGCTGCACGGCTGGCTGTGTGGGCACCTCCCGCTCCCTGAGCCCCTGCTCCGCTTCGCTGAGCAGCTCCTCCCGCTCTCCGGGCTCCTGCTCCGGCTCGCAGGGCTCAACAGCTGGCCGTGCGGGCACCTCTGGCTGCGCTTCAGCCACAGATGGATGATCCGGAGGCGAAGATGGTGATGCGGTGTCCGCAGGTGGGGATGGTGAAGGTAGAGCCGGTGAAGAAGATGGCCGAGGGGTGACTGCATGCGGATGGGATGATGACGGCGCTACAACCGCAGATGGTGAAGCCGCCAGTGGCGTGGAGACTGCTGAATGAGGCCACGCTAGTTGTACTGTTGGCCGGCTTGCAGCAGCGTCAGCGGTGTCACCATCCACTGAAAACAAAAAAGCAGATGGGGTGAGAAATGAAAAAGTGTCCTTATTACTCACCACAGCCGGTTCTTGAGATGTCCGGGAGGGCGGCTGCGGTGAGGAACGCCGGCGGCGCGAACGCCGTTTCCGGGTAGACGTCGGGGCCGGCGTATCAGGCTGAAGAACCTCAGGCTGGCCGAGTGGGGGGGCAGCCTGGATCGGAGAGTGGAGGTGAAGGGTGTTGAGCAGGAAATCCGCCACAATCGGAAAAAGATTGTCCAACACCCAGGGAAAACAAGTCAGTGTTTCCTGCAACCGCTTCTCCACAGCACAACGTAAACCCTCCGCGTGCGCTTCCAGCCACAGTTCACATAGACGATTTACTTTGTCTGTCACCTCCCTCCTGAACCTCTCCGAAAAGTCCGCTGGGTCCATCTGGCAGGATCGTTCTGTCACGGTCTGGAGGGCAGACCGTGGGGGATGTAGGAGAAAGGACCCAAAACGCAGACTTAATGGAATGAACAGTGGGTTTATTTACAGTGAGGTAATTGTACACCGCACATTAAATCTCCAAAAGTGCTCCCTCGACTCCCGTGACGTGTCTTCTCCCAAGTGCTGGTATCCCGTGCTCTCTGCCCCTGTGCCTTCACACACCCCGTGTGTCTTGCAGTCCTGTGTTCCGCTGTCCTCCTGGGGAAAAACACAGACACAGCCGTTATGGCACCAACTCTGGCAGGCATACACTTTAACAACACTAGAAACACTGACATGGAGTCTAACTCAACGATCCTGCGCCGGAGGAAGCTCCATCGCTCTGTTAAGTAGCTCCCCCGACGATCCTGATCAGAAGCAGGTGTGTGGTAAGCTAGGCGTGACCAGCAGCTGGCAGGGCCACACCCATCAGGCCTGCGGGTGGCTGTCCTTCATCCTCCAGCCTCTCTCACACACACACACACACACACACACACACACACACACACACACACACACACACACACACACACACACACACACACACACACACACCAGCATGGAACACAAGAGCACAGTGCAGCAAACATACATCCAATACACTAATAACAATAAAGGTCCACACTGTTCACGAACCCCGAGTCCCCGGCACCGGGTCCGTGACACATACAACCCAAAAAAAAGAAGAAAATAATAAATACCCCTTAAAACCCAAGTGTACATATTTAACCCAGTGTGACTCCAATGCAATAAGACAATCCTTAGCAATAATGTTCGTAGAAATTCAGACAAAGACCTGAGAAACATGACAAAATACAACAATGCAACCCATTCAATATTATTGTACTGTGAGATATGATATCAGATATGATAGTTATCTATTTAAGAAAGAGGGGGGGGGGGGGCAGGAGGGGGAAGAGAATAAAGATATGATGCACCAATGCAGACCAGTTCATTGCTATTAAGAAGTTGGATATGGTTATTGTCCGTGAGAGGGGGGCAGAGAGTTCAGGAGCCTCACAGCCACCACTGTCATGTTAACACATGACAGTGGTGGTGGGAAGTCTGTTTTTAGTCAAGTACTTTTAAACTTCTTTTATAAATGTTTTCAATAGTGTTGTTGGACAAGCAAGTGACCAGGACGTCAAACAATAGTCCATATGAGAGATGATCATTGAGTAAAAATAAGTTTTTGCAACATTCATATTTAAATTATTACATATATGATTAAAATTTCGATTATTACATTTAAGTACCTGGGACACTTTATTTGTGTGACTCTTAAAGGATAATGTGGGGTCTAGAATGACCTCAAGATATTTAAATTCTGGAGCTAATTCAAGCTCTACTCCATCCAGGAATATGTTTGATTGCTTCAAGTTTAAGGGGCATTTTGAAAAATACATGCAGACAGTTTTTGAGGTGTTCAACATTAGGCATGAGTCCTCCAGCCATTAATGCTAAAGCAGCTGTAAGATCTTTTGCCACCTGCTGAACACTATTTGCTTGCGTATATATAACTGCATCATCCACATACATTTGAGCAAATATATTTGGACAGGTAAGTTATTGATAAAAAAAAATTTTTTATCAAGTTACTGATAAAAAAAAAATGCACCACACCAACTTAGTGTGGTACATTTTGTGTATTTGCACGTATCGCGTCTACAGTCTCTCTGTAAATAGTTATATTTTATATATTTGTGTTTAATGTTTTAACAGAACCAATGGATAATAACCAAGGTAATGAGTAATTTGGGCTAGTATCAGAAGACTAAGAACGACTCTTAGAGCTCTGGTACATGAACGGCAGAGGAACCAGACAAACACAGTTGTGTGGCTTAAAAGTACTTTAAAAAATTCTTTTAAAAGGCTTAACATCACTAAACAACACAGAATTACACAGAACTTCAAGCAAAAAATGTTGACCCAAAGTAGCAAAAGAAAAAAAAAAGAAAAAAAAAAAGAATAAAATAAAATTGTGCACAAGTAAAGAATTAGTCTTGGTCCAAATGGTACCGGTGGGGCCAATGACAAACGGGTGTATTGCAATAGAGTCCATCCAATGAGGAGTGTGTGTGTGATTGTCTGTCCTACCGCACTACTTGTACAGTAGATGATTGGAGTCCATCAATGTGCGAATGAATGTGCGTGTGTATGTATATCGTCTCCTAGGATCTTGGGTTGGCTCGCCGTCCAGTGAACACTGGAACACTTTGGGTTCTAGAATCGCTGACCTGGTCTTTGGATTCGTCCCATATAAAAACCTGACCTATCAGCTCTCCCATTAGAACTATACACCTATAAACGTAACCCTTTGTTGTATGACTCGCTCAGAATCTGGGTGCAATGTAGGAAAAGGTTGGGGTTACACTTAATGTCAATTAAAGCACCTATCTGCTCAAATCATATGTTCCCATCCTCCATGATGGACTCTGCCTTTAAAATATGGGAAAGTAATGGCCTTAGAAATATCAAAGACCTTTTTGTAGATGGGATTTTTGCCTCATTCACGCAGCTCCTGAAGCAGTTTAATGTTCCTCTGCAACATTTTTTCCGCTATTTACAAATTCGTCACTTTGTAAAGAGTCGATTTCCTTCATTTCCGGAACTACCTGAGGAAACTTCTTTGGATAAAATTATTAATATAAATGTTCATAAGAGAGGGGCGATTAAAGAAATCTATGCTATACTATTAGATCTTCAATCTCCTTCTCTCTTCATCCTTAAAGCACAGTGGGAGAAAGACCTTGGGATGACTATAACAGATGAGCTCTGGCAATCTTTTCTCCAGAGGGTACACTCTTCTTCGATATGTGCCAGGCATGGGCTCCTTCAATTCAAGGTCCTACACCGATTACATATCTCCAAGGAAAAGTTAGCCAAGTTCTATCCAGGAGCTGACCCTCTGTGTAACAGATGTAAAGCAGAAACAGGTTCGCTCCTTCATACCTTTTGGACATGCCCCAATCTTCATACCTATTGGGTGTCTATATTTAACACTCTGTCAGAGATGTATAACGTTAAATATGATCCTTCTGCTCTAACGGCTATCTTTGGGGTGATACCTCAAGACATCACTTTGCCAAAATGCTAATCGAATTCTATTGCCTTTGCTTCACTTATCGCAAGGCGCCTTATACTTTTAAGATGGAAGCAGGAAGCTCCTCCCACACATGAACAGTGGCTTGCGGAGCTCATGAGGTTTTTACATTTAGAAAAGATGAGATATACACTGGCAGGTTCAACCACCAAATTTCTTAAGGCATGGCAGCCATTCCTGATGTACATGGAAACATTTAAAATGACCACCTTATCATGACCAGATACCATATCTCTATATCGCTATCATAGCTAACTGTACACTGAATGTCCCTTATACATTTTATTTTTCTATTTGTTTGTTGTTGTTTGTTTGTTGTTTGTTGTTTTGTAGGGGTTTCTTTGGTTTGTTTGTTTGTTTTTTCCTTCTCTATTTCTGTTATCTTTTGGGGTATTGTAAATACTGAACAGCAAACTACTGTATGTTCAATGTTTTGTTGTTAACATGCTGCTGTGACTGAAAATAAAATTTATAAAAAAAACAAAAACAAAACAAAAAACCTGACCTATAAACAATGGTCAAATATATGTCACGAACAATTTAAGAATAACTCCCACAAATTAAACTAAAGTAGTGTCAAATTGCAGTGACTACTATTCAGATCAGCTATTGTAGCCCAGCTAGAAAAAAAAAAGAAAAGAAAAAAGAGCAGTGGAAAGTAGTTTTTTTTTCGTGTATGATGTAAACAATTTAGTAATTTCTTTTTCTTTTTTTGTTTAAAGGAAGATGTGGACAAATAAGATTATCTGTTGTTGTTTAACTTGGCCAATCAGCAATGAGTTCCCAGTGACCCTTGCTGTTGACCTTGATCACATGATTTCCTGTGTTGCCATTTCGTTCCTGTTCATACAATGCCATGTGCCAGAGAAACTAATGTTCCCGAAGTTGAATCGCTAGGAGTCAAGCAAGTCTGCTGCAGTTTTTGGTCGTTCAGAGTTTCACCCTGTCATCGGTCAGGTTCGACACACGGACCCGGTCTGAAGCAAGCTCTCATTGAGGAGCGGCGATTCCGGTTCCGGTTAACTGGATGGCGAGCCAACCCAAAAGTGAACAGGATTTGCTGAGGTTTTATTAAAGCCAAAGTTTCGTTCCCATTGAAGCTTCAGATACCTGCAGGACTACGAACTTTCTTCCTCCATCGGAGTGTGGTAGGACAAACGTTAAACAAACTGAATGGGCCCCAACGATCCATCAGTTACCAGACATTATTCACTCATACATTTGACTCAGAGAAAGCTGTATGCGCGCACTTTTATTTAGTTTGTTATTTTGGGGGAAATATTTTGTATTTTATTTTATTGCTTTCATTACATTTGTTGCAACTGCTGTGTGTCAAATATAACAAATTTGTGAACAGTCTATTGTGGTGTGGTCTCTCCTTATTGGTCTTTATACCTTGGGCTCCTGCCGATTCTAGATCTTCTGATACTGGCTAATGGGAGTTCAGTCATTCTTAATAATAATTCGTAAGTTGGGTTACACTATCACCAATTCATTCATCATCATTAGTTCAGTCATGTTGTACAACATTAAAATAGCAGGGTTCAAAGTATCAAGGTTCAAAATTTCTCTGTATCAAGGTTCAATACTTGTTTGTAACCTGTGTGACCAAGTGGTCGGCGGGGTTATGAAAGAAATAATAAAATGACAATGCCACCTGGGGGAATTCTAGCCCCCAGGAAATATGAACTTTGGAAATGAAATGTAATTAAGAAGAACGTTTGCACAGGTTCAGGGATGCACACTGAGGCCGGCTCAATGTATTAACACCATTTTATTTATTAAAAAAAATAAAAACAAAACAACAAAGCGCACTAAATGTAAGGATGTACTTAGAGTAGAACTGAACTGTCACCGGCCTATGGCTCTTCACCCTTTTCAAAGACGAAGCAGTCATTTAGATAAAATATTAGATATTGTTTACCTGTAAATGCACAGAGAGAATTTAGAAATGTAATTATTGTCAAGAGTGAACAAGCACTGATAGTGTAATCTACAGCTGTGGCCAAACGTTTAGAGAATGAGAAGTGTTGTTTGCTTATTTACAAAGTTTGCTGTTTCAGTGATAGTTGTATATCATATCATATCACTTCAAACAGAGGTGATCCAGTAATGCTGCACTAATGAATTAGACTAACTATTCACTTTAGCTAAAGTTATTAAGTTAGCTAAAGAGTTGGGATGCTGTGTAAGCAGTGTTGGGAAGGTTACTTTTAAAATGTATTCCATTACAGATTACAGAATACATGCCCCAAAATGTATTCTGTAACGTATTCCGTTACGTTACTCGATGAGATTAACGTATTGTGAATACTTTGGATTACTTAATATATTATCATGCTGCTTACAACTACGTGAATGTACTATTGCTGTGATTTATTACTGTTACTGAAGGTCCGCGTCTCCGAACTGTAGTAAAGGGACCTCTGGCTAATACGGCGGGGTCCGTGTCGGCTCGTAGCCGAAAAATAGCTTTACTTTGTTGTCTGGGTCAACTTTGCTTGCGAGAGACAGAGAGAGGCGTTGAAAGGCTACTCCAACGGAACTTATTGTTTCGAAGGAAAACATGAACACAGCATACAGTCAAGTCTTAATAGCGTACTTACACCTGGGCTCGTCAGGCACTCTTCTTGGCTGCAGTGGTTATTATTATATTTACATGCTCCCAGCTCCCGTTTCTGCTCGATGACAGCTCCGACTTTTCCTTTTTCTCCCTCGCTCACAGACACATAACGGGTATGGCAGTCCATTCTCCCTGCAGCACGGACTACACTGCCTATGATGCTACATTCTTTAGAGCTATACCTGTAGCATTCTGCCTATTAGCCTAGCACAACAACAACAAAAAGGCCTCTCTCACCCAGGAAACACGCAGAGAGAGAGCGTCCTGATGTAAATAAGTCACTGGAGTTGATATTTTACACCATGTAACCATGGCAACCGTAACGCTGCCGCCTGGAACAACAGAACGTAGCTGTCAAACAAAACCAAACAGTCCTGACCCGCCACAATATGAAACAGGGAAACAGTGTAATCCATTTATTTCAACAAAGTAACTGTATTCTAAATACCACCTTTTTAAACGGTAACTGTAACAGAATACAGTTACTCATATTTTGTATTTTAAATACGTAACGGCGGTACATGTATTCCGTTACTCCCCAACACTGTGTGTAAGACATAAATAAAGCTAAAATACAAAGGTTTGGACACCGTTTTGCATGTTTCCCTACTGTATGGGTCTCTGCAAGCATACAGAGGGGGTACTCTGAGAGGGTCCAAGATGACAACTTTGGAATTCTACTAGAAACAGTCGATCATATTTGTTTGTCAAAGCTGAATTCAGGGCAAACTACGCTAAATTAGCGTTTTGAGCTAACAGCTACAATAAGCATAAAAGTTACCTTACGGCTATCATTTGTTAACATGACGCTTGTCCTTATACATGTAATACATTTATTACCAACCTGAGAGTTTATCCGCTGGTCATTCGATATGACGAATGACTTCTTAAGTCTTAATTCAGCTCAAGACGCTGTAGATTCCCATCAGTAACACTTTCGGTCCGCTAGTAAAACGTAATTCTATTAATCTGCGCTTGAACCAGAACAGGATGTAAGTTCCAAAAAACTGAATTTTGGAACTGAAATTGAATTCTAGAACTGAAACTGAATGGTGAGAAGTGAAACTGAAATTATTCGAGAGCTGAATTTTTAAAGGATAAAATGCAGTTTCAAAGCAAATCAATTCATTTTCAAAATATAAATTCAATTTCAATTTAGTGATGATCATTTTCAAATCAAATCAAATCACTTGTACTTGCAGGTACATTGGTACAGCACATGTGAGTGAAATTCTTGTGTGCGAGCTTCACAAGCAACAGAGTTGTGCAAAATACAATAATGTAAACGAGCAAAATACAAGAATGGCTACATCTGAAACTAATGAATATATGTACAATATATAATAGTATATGCATTTCTGGATGTGTATACTAAATATTTTTCTACGTGTGTGTGTGTGTGTGTGTGTGTGTGTGTGTGTACACATATTTTACAAATTAAATAGAGTAAACAATAAATAAAATATATAAAAATATACAGAGTTGAGACATGTGCAAAACAGTGGCATTACTGTACAGTATGGAGTGCATAATGTTAAAGTTCCAGTAGTGAAGCTGAGGTGTCTATGACGTGTTCAGCAGTCTGATGGCCTGGTGGAAGAAGCTGTCTCTCAGTCTGCTGGTACGGGACCGGATGCTGCAGAACCTCCTTCCTGATGGGAGTAGTCTGAACAGTTTATGGCTGGGGTGACTGGAGTCCTTGATGATCCTCCCCGCTTTCCTCAGGCACCGCTTCCTGTAGATGTCTTGGAGGGAGGGAAGCTCACCTCCAATTATCCGTTCAGAGCACCGCACTACTCGCTGGAGAGCTTTGCAGTTGTAGGCGGTGCTGTTGCCATACCAGGTGGTGATGCATCCAGTGAGGATGCTCTCAATGGCACAGTGATAGAAGGTCCTGAGGATGCGTGGGCTCATGCCGAATCTTTTCAGTCTCCTGAGAAAGAAGAGGCGCTGCTGCGCCTTCTTCACTGTTTTGTTTGTGTGTACTGACCACGTAAGATCCTCAGCCAGATGTACACCAAGGAACCGGAAGCTGCTCACTCTCTCCACAGCAGCGCCGTTGATGGTGATGGGGGTGTGTACTTCTCTGCACCTCCGGAAGTCCACTATCAACTCCTTTGTCTTTGTGACGTTGAGGGTGAGATGGTTGTCTTGACACCAGTGGGTCAGGGCGCTGACCTCCTCCCTGTAGGCCGTCTCATCACCATTGGTGATAAGACCCACCACTGTAGTGTCGTCCGCAAACTTCACAATGATGTTGGAGTTGTTAGTGGCTGTGCAGTCGTAGGTGTAGAGTGAGTATAGGAGAGGGCTCAGTACACACCCCTGTGGAGCACCAGTGTTCAGTGTGATGGGGGATGAGGTGATGCTGCCCAGTATGACAACTTGGCGTCTGTCAGACAGGAAGTTAAGGATCCAGCTGCAGAGGGAGCTGCTCAGTCCTAGATCCTGCAGTTTCCTGTCCAGCTTCGAGGGAACGATGGTATTGAATGCTGAGCTGTAATCTACAAACAGCATTCTCACATACGTGTCTCTCTTCTCCAGGTGTGACAGGGCAGTATGTAGTGTCAGGGCTATGGCATCATCAGTGGACCTGTTGTGGCGGTATGCGAACTGTAGAGGGTCCAGTGAGTCGGGTAGTGCAGAGCAGATGAAGTCCCTGACCAGCTTCTCGAAGCATTTGCTTATGATGGGGGTCAGGGCTACAGGTCGCCAGTCGTTCAATGAGGAGATGGTGGAGGATTTGGGTACAGGGACGATGGTGGCCATTTTGAAGCAGGCTGGGACTACAGACAGAGAGAGGGAAAGGTTGAAGATATGCGTGAACACTCCAGCCAGCTGAGCCGCGCATGACTTGAGGACGCGGCCGGGAATCCCGTCCGGACCAGTAGCTTTGCGTGCGTTCACCTTCCTGAAGCACTTCCGCACATCCTCCTCAGACACAGTGTGCGCACTGACGTCATCCGCGGTGCGCACACTGTCCGGTCTCATGGTGTTCGCTGTGTCGAATCTAGCGTAGAATACGTTTAGATCCTCACACAGAGAGGCCGTGGTCTGCGGTGTGCTGGTTTTCCCTCTAAAGTCTGTGATCGTGTTTAGTCCCTGCCACATACTCCGAGGGTTGTCAAACTGTTGCTCCACCCTGTCCCTGTACTCACGTTTGGCTGCTTTGATCGTCTTCCGGAGTTGGTAATGTGCGTGTTTGTAGTCCGATGTGTTCGCGGAGGCAAAGGCGGTGCTCCGTGCGGCCAGTGCCGCGCGAACATCTCCGTTAATCCAGGGTTTTTGATTTGGGAAGGATTTAACTGTTCTGGATGGGACGACATCTTCCACGCATTTCCTGATAAATCCGCAGACTGAGTCTGTGTACTCATCAATGTCCCTAGCAGCCACGTGAAACATTTCCCAGTCCGCGTGATCAAAACAGGCGCAGACTCTGATTGGTCCGTCCAACAGTGCACCGCCCTCCGGGTTGGAGCTTCCCGTTTCAGCTTCTGCCTGTAGGCGGGCAGGAGCAGGATGGAGCGGTGATCTGATTGGCCGAATGGGGCGCGGGGGAGGGCTTTGTACGCATCCCGGAAAGAGGTGTAGCAGTGGTCGAGTAGCCCATCCGGCTACATCTACCCCCCCTTTTTTGCATTGGCGCCCCAACAATGACTCAAGAAACCTAACACCATGGCCTGAATATGGCAAGCTGAGCATTGGCGACCGGTACAGACTCAACAGGACGTGGCAAGTGATGTACATTCGAGTGCTGACCAGCTGTCGAATGTGCTGTTCTCCGCAAGTGTGGCCCACTCACCTCAGACTGTTCAACAGAGCCTGAGGAAGAACCTGGGGGAGCAGAGGTCAAGGGTGCTACAATCACACTGGGAGTAGACCTGAGCTCCACCGATGGAACTCTAGAGGCATCAGAAAGTGACACCACAGGTGCTACAGGGTGTACCTCAGGGACAAGGAGCCACAACTCGTCGTCACTCAGAGAGGTCTGCTCTGAGTCAGCAGGCACAGGTGGGGGTGGAACCTGTGGACCAGGTGTAGGAGGCCCTAGGCTGACCTGTGCCTTCAACATGTCGCGATGGACATGTCGAACCTTCTCCAAGTCTCCCACGGGGGCAATGGTATAAACAGCCCTGTTCTCTTGGGGTGCCCTCAACACCTGATAGACCACAGAGCTCCAAAGGTCCTGGATCTTGTGCCGGCCACGGGCGCTGTGATCTTGAAGATACACCAGCTGACCGACCTTTAAAGGAACAGGGTGGACTCTCTGGTCATGCCGCTCCTTGCGACGGTCAGCGGCAACCGTGCCCGAGCTCCCTCAAAAGCCACCATTAACCTGGCTTGGTGCTGTACCCAGTCCTGTACCTCTCCAGGCACTGGGTCCTGAACGCAGCCTAGAAGGAAATCAATAGGCAGCCTAGGATCCCTGCCAAACATCAGGAAAGACGGCGACTCTCCAGTGCCCTGATGCGGCGTGCTATTATTTATTTATTTATTTATTTATTTAGGACAGTGCATGTTAATGAACATAAATGTAAAAAAAAAAAAAATTACATGAATGTAAACATGCCAGATTATAGCCAAAGGATAATTTCCATCTGTTGTCCTTAAACATAAAAAATAGACATAATAATTCATCATTCATTCATAATAAAAACTCCATCACCAGACTTACACATACACACCATTCTGTTCCCAAATAAAACATTAAAACTATACAACTCATACATGATCACACACTTTATTTGTCCATAACCAGTAGCAATTATAGCAAAAGAGCACATGCGGTAAGCATGCAGCCCAGTTACGTTTCCAAGATGATGGCAGAGTCCGGAGGAGGTTATGGAGGGTTCGGTTAAACCATTCGCACTGCCCATTACCCGCTAGGTGGTAAGGGGTTGTACGGGACTTGGCTACCTGATACAACTCGCATAGCTGTTGCATCACCAAACTCTCAAAGTTTCTACCCTGGTCAGAGTGGAGGCGGCTAGGAATGCCAAACTTAAAAAAAAAAAAAAAAAAAAAACACTCTGTTAACAGGGCCTGGGCCACAGTAGAGGCCCGCTGGTCCTGGGTAGGGACTGCAACAGTGTATTTGCTAAAAACGTCAGTCATAACCAAGACGTTTTCAACTCCACTACGGGAAGGTTCCAACACCGTGAAGTCTATGGCCAGGATTTCATTTGGCCTTTGCGACCTGACAGCGTTCACAACGCTGAACCCATTGCTTGATGTCAGAGGACATCCCGGGCCAATAGCAACGCTGCCTGACCAGTTCAGTGGTACGCTCAATACCTTTGTGCCCATGGTCCTGGTGCAGCTGCCTCAAGGTCTCAGGCTTCAGAGCCTCTGGAAGAACAAGTTGGAGGGCTTCCTCACCTCCACCTGGACGCAAAATATGGCGATAAAGGATGCCATCCTTCTCCACCAGACGATCCCACTGATGCAGCAGAACCATGACTGGTTTGGGGACCTGACTCCTTTCCTCCGAAGAGGGCGGGGTGTGCCTCCTCCAGTATACCAAGAAATCCTTGAGGAGGGGTCAGCCTCCTGCAAAGCACGAATATCCCCCAGGGAGTGAGATGGAAAGGCCCCAATCTCCAACTGAGTAACAGAGGGCAAAACGGCTGGACGCTGAGCCTGCTGAAGTGATGTTGGGACACGAGTCCCAGGCAACACATCCTCGGCCAAGCTGGAGCTCGTCTCATACTGTCGAGAGAGAGCATCAGCATTCCTATTACTGCGGCCTGAGCGATACTTAATCTCAAAATCGAATGCCGCCAGCTGGCAGGCCCACCTCTGCTCGGTGGCACCCAGCTTAGCTGAAGAGAGGTAAGTGAGTGGATTGTTATCGGTGTAAACCACACACTTCTGCCCCAGCAGGTACTCCCGGAACTTCTTGGCCATGGCCCACTTGAGCGCAAGAAACTCCAGCTTCATGGAGCTGTAATCGTCCATGTTGCGCTCATGTGGCTGAAGACCTCGACTAGCATAAGCCACTGGCCTAACAGCACCTTCTACATCTTGGGAGAGAACTGCACCCAAACCACTGTGGCTGGCGTCAATCTCCAAGATAAATGGGCGCGTAAAGTCAGCATATGCTAGCACAGGTGCAGACACAAGCTTTGCTTTCAGGGCCTCAAAGCTCTCCTCACACTGAGGGGTCCAAATAGCACTCAAACTCTGTCCCGAGCCCTTCTTTGTCTTGGTGCCAGCCAATTTAGCCACCACTTGATGCAGGGGAGCCGCCAACGTGGCAAAGCCCTCCACAAAGCGCCGGTAATAGCTGGTGAAACCCAAAAAGGATCGCAACTCTGACATGGAACAAGGACACTGCCACTTGGCTACTGCGTCAACCTTGGCTGGATCGGTAGAGACACCCTCACAGGAGATTACATGGCCCAAGTAGTTAACCTTCTGCTGGAAAAAGGCACACTTTTCTAACTTAGCCTTGAGCCCCTCTTGCTGCAGCCTTGCCATCACCATCTCTAGCCGTTGCAGGTGCTGAGAGACAGACGAGGAGAACACAATGCCATCTAGGTACAGCAGTAGCGACTGGCACTGCTGATCCCCGAACATCCTCTGCATTAGGCGCTGGAAGGTACCAGGAGCATTGCACAGCCCGAACGGCATACGATTCCACTCGAACAGGCCAAACGGCATGCAAAAAGCGGTCTTGGACTTATCCTGCTCAGAAACTGGCACCTGGTTGTACCTGCTGGCCAGGTCGATGGTAGAAAACCAGCGTGCGCCAGCAAGGGCATCCAGACTTTCTTCGATGCGAGGTAAGGGGAAGGCGTCCTTCCTTGTTTTGCTATTCAGCAAACGATAGTCAACGCACAGACTGAGGCTTCCATCCTTCTTGCGGACCAACACGATGGGAGAGGCATAAGGACTGCTACTCTCCCTAATTACCTGGGCCTCCAGTAGCTGGTTGATATGGGCCCTGACAGCCTCATAATCAGGAGGAATTTGCCTGTACCTCTGCCGGACAGGTGCGTCATCGAGCAGCGGTATGTCATGCAAAATGTGGTTTGTGCAGCCCAAGTCTCCCTCATAAGTGGAGAAAACAGAGCGGTACTTCTGCAAAAGTAACCGTACCTCATGTTGCTCTGACTCAGCGAGAGCAGACAGGTCAATAGTGTCCACCATCTCTTGAGCAGGGCTGCTGGTTGTATGGGAGGAAACTGTAACGGGAAAAGAGTGTTCCTCGCTAACACCAGCAGGGAGGCTAACAACAATAGCTTTGCTTATCACTCCCAAACGGGTCCGCGGGTGGAGAACAGCTTCAGCTGTCCCCACATTGGTGACTGGGATGTAGGCAACGCCCTTATCCACCTGGACCAAACATGGAGAGGCCAGCAACCCACTGGCAACCCGGACTCAGAAGGCTCAAAAAGCACAGCCTGACCTGACAACTGCTGAAAAAAGGTGGTAGCCACCAGCTGCATGACGCCACCAGGTATCCGCACAGCCCGCGAGCCCTGTACCTTAACGGTACCGACAGGGTCCTCTGGGGCTTGGGCTGCAGACTGGTGACACTGATGTAAGGCCTCCAAAACTGGTCTCGGTGCCTGTGACACAGAAGGAGAATTAAACAAGGAGTCACCGAAAGCCCCAAACAGCTCTTGATAACAGCGACGGATTACATTCATTCCTAAAATACCAGGAACAGAGGGTGTGGCACCAGGAGGGTCCTTCACTATAAGGATCCCACAAGAGGGCATTTCCTTGCCACATAGGAGTACACTGAGTTCGGGCTGCCAATGTAAGGGATGGCAAGCCCATTGGCAGCCCGAAGCTGTAACCAATGGCATGACTGAAGGCGTTCTTGTCCCCAAGGGGCAAAATGTGCCAAAAAGAAACTTTCTGTGATGGTGGAAATCATGGACCCAGTATCCACCAAACAAGGGACAGTTACCCCACTAATCAGCACATCTATCTTTGGACACGATAAAATTAGCCTGCCAATCCTATCTTTCTGTGAGCCAGTGAACTACCCACCTGAACTGTGACTCTGCAGCTCAGAGGGCTTTAGTTTTCCGACTGGGTAGCAGGAAGATTATTGCCAACTGCGGCATAAGGAGGGCCTGAATCAGAACCTGCTCTGGGGCGGCGTGAAGCCCGCTCCCCAGTGCACTCCCTAGCAAAGTGTCCTGGCTGCTGACACCAGCGACAAATCACCGAGCCAGCCCGTGAAGGCCGAACACTTCTTCGGGGGTTCTGTAAAGAAACCACTGTCTCAGTGAGCTGATTTAACTGCTCTTGTTGGCGCTTAAGGAGTTCCTTTAGCTCACGCCACTCGGACTCGGGTGTACCAACAGGAGCAAACCTAGGGCTAGTGTGCACTCCACACTGGAAACCATATGCCGATGGGTGAGAATAGCCACGGTCGCGAACACCGCCTGAAAACCCTTCTCTTTCCCATCTAATTGCTTCCCCGCGCACCTCTAACAAGGTGGCAGTAGGCACACGGCGAACGTATTGTTTAAGCCAGGGGTGCCCAATCCCGGTCCTCAAGAGCTACTGTCCTGCAGCTTTTAGATGCATCCTTGTTCCCACACACCCGAATCAAATGAATGGCTTGTTATCAGGCCTTTGCCAAACATGATGGCATGCTGAAGAGGTAATCAAACCATTTGATTCAGCTGTGTTGGAGTAGGGATGCATCTAAAAGCTGCAGGATAGTAGCTCTTGAGGACTGGGATTGGGCAGCCCTGGTTTAAGCTCTCTGCGGAGAGCACTGTCAACAACATGTTCTACAAACTGGTCTCGGAGCAACACCTCTGCGTTATGCATGCCATCAGGTGCACTTTGTTTTACTTGCTCCATCAGAGCCATTAGCGCTAAGGAAAACTCCTGCAAAGTCTCTCCCTCCCGCTGTCTCCTCGAAAAGAAAGCCTGCTGCAGAGTGACATAGGACTGCGCATTACCATACAGTTCCTTTAAAATAGTCAACACCCGAACAGGATCCCCTCGCTCTAAATTAGGGCGAAATTTGATCTCCTCCCTTGCTTCTCCCTCCAAATGGTCAAAAATAAAGAAAGCTTGATCAGCAACAGACAGGTGCCGGGCACGCATGCACGCTTGAACCTCTTCGACCCATTCAGCTATATTGATGCCCGTTCTGCCATTGAACATGGGACATTTACGGTCCCTAGGCACCACCATCAAACGCTCTGTAACGGCGGCCTGGCTACCAACATTTGGTATGCAACCAGCAGTGTTGGGAAGGTTACTTTTAAAATGTATTCCAATACAGAATACATGCCCCAAAATGTATTCTGTAACGTATTCCGTTACGTTACTCAATGACAGTAACGTATTCTGAATACTTTGGATTACTTACTATATTATCATGCTTTTTACAACAACGTGAATGTACTATTGCTGTGATTTATTACTATTACTGAAGGTCCGCGACTCCGAACTGTAGTAAAGGGACCTCTGACTAATACGGCGGGGTCCCTGTCGGCTCGTAGCCGAAAAATAGCTTTACTTTGTTGTGTGGGTCAACTTTTCTTGCGAGAGACAGAGAGAGGCGTTGAAAGACTGCTCCAACGGAACTTATTGTTTTCGGAGGAAAACACGAACACTGTGTACAGTCGAGTCTTAATAGCTTACTTACAACTGGGCTCGTCAGGCTCTCTTCTTGGCTGAAGTGGTTATTATTATATTTACATGCTTCCAGCTCCCGTTTTTCCTCGATGACAACTCGTACCTTATTCCATTCCCCTTTTTCTCCCTCCTCGCGCTCACAGACCCATAACATGTATGGCAGTCCATTCTCCCTGCAACACGGACTACACTGCCCACGATGCTACATTCTTTAGAGCTATGCTTGTAGCATTCTGCCTGTTAGCTTAGCACAACAACAACAACAACGAAAAGGCGCTCTCTCACCCAGGAAGCACACAGTCGCAGAGAGAGAGAGCTTCGCCCTGTAACCATGGCAACCGTAATGCTGCCGCCTGGAACAACAGAACGTAGCTGTCAAACAAAACCCAAACAGTCCTGACCCGCGACAAAATGAAACAGGAAAGTACCGCAGTGTAATCCATTTATTTCGACAAAGTAACTGTATTCTGAATACCACCTTTTTAAACTGTAACTGTAACGGAATACAGTTACTCATATTTTGTATTTTAAATACGTAACAGCGGTACATGTATTCCGTTACTCCCCAACACTGGCAACCAGCTGGTGCGAAGGAGGCCGACGCGGCACCACCACCAGACTCGAGAACAGCGCCCCCATCCCGGCGCAATTGCTCATTATCTGCCTTTAACTGCGCTACCAAGTCTCCAAGTTGCTGCAATTCTTCCTCCATAATAAATTTTGACCAAAAAAAAAAAAAAAAAAAAACAGCAAGGTGCTAAAATCCTATTACTCTTCCTCCTACCTGGATACTGCTGTCTTGTCTATAATCACACTCTAAAACAAATAGAGCCTTCAAACAGGTGAACTGTGATCTTTGCAAAAAATAAAACAATTTAAAACATCTACCTCAAATGTGCATCCTGTCGACCAACGCCAAGTATGTGACCAAGTGGTCGGCGGGGTTATGAAAGAAAGAATAAAATGACAACGCCACCTGGGGGAATTCTAGCCCCCGGGAAATATGAACTTTAGAAATGAAATGTAATTAAAAAGAACGTTTGCACAGGTTCAGGGATGCACACTGAGGCCGGCTCAATGTATTAACACCATTTTATTTATTAAAAAAATAAAAACAAAACAACAAAGACTGTCTAAAATAGTGTCCTAAATTACAACAAAATAAACATACAACTGGGATTTACCAGCAGCGGTGGACCAAAAGAAAACCACACACAAAAAAAACCCAAAAAAAACAACTATAGTCTCTTTACCTGGTGCTGTACAACAAAAGTGTGGAAAACGACCCGCCACCTAAGGTCCCACGGCCGCTGGTAGATCCTCAGTTCACTGAAATAAAAGCACAAGATATACACATTAAAAAGGATAAAAACATGGGACATAAAAAGGCTCTCTATATACTAAAAAATGAAATTAAAAGAAAAACGGAGACCTGCAATAAAACACACCCACATATACACCACAGAGCACAGATTGGAAATACTCATGCTCTGCGAGCCAGCCCACAGCTGGTGCTGGTTCCGATTGTCCGTAGCCCTACTCTGTCTCGCGCAGCTCTCCACAACTGGGAGAGGGAAAGGGAGAGGCGGTACCAGCTTTTGTAACACCAGCCCAATATGCAGCTGAAGATCGCCCCGACCAGCCGCGAAAGCTGGAGTAAAACGATAGTCCAAAAAGGGGCTTAACGTGAGACCCGAAGCCTCCAGGGGCGAGGAGAGGCCAGCAGCAGGAACAAAACTGGACGGCCAACAGATCGGAACACAAGATAAAACAGGGCAAGACAAGACAGCAGCTAGGCAGGCGTCTCGACTCTTTGCTTAAAATCAGGCGGTTGGTCCCTGAGAAGGTGCAGCAGCAATCAAACCCTACAAACAAAAAAAGGCAAAGATAACCTTAATCGTCTCTAATTTACAAATACTAGCAGCTATAATATAAGCGGCTTACCCCAAGACTGAAGGCGCTGTACTGTACGGTGGACGCAACTCGCGTCTCTCCACCACAGCTGGAGTAAAGAAAAGAGAAACAGCCGCGCTGTAGCGGGCCGCAGAATTATGACTACTAGTTATCGACTTTTGAGAGAAATCAGAGGTCGAAAGGAGGCCTACCTGTAGCAGTCACACAGTGCGATTGTATCGGTAAATTAACCAATAGGCCAGCATTTATTGCCGTATCGCACCAGAAGCTCGGGAGGAATGATCCAACAAAAAAACCGGCTTCCCTTTATACAGGTAAACACCACCCTGTAATCAATATGCAGGTGGGTTCCTAATTAACCCAATCACACGATACAAGGAGCGAGTGCAGCAGAAAGAGAGTGAGGGTGGTAGGGCGAGCGAGAAAGAGAGAAAAAGAAGGGCGAGTAGCCCATCCGGCTACACCTGCAGTAACATTAAAGATTATCTACAAGGCTTCAAACATTCAGGAATTATAGTCACCATATAATTCACTTTTCATGGTAACATGATTACATCCATCAGATATAAACTCACTGCATATATATAAAATCACAAATAAATAAGTATATTACCCCTTTTAAGAGATGGAGCAATACACAAATGCTTATCAGAACTGAACAAAGTGCACATAATTTCAATAACATGTAAACACAAGGACTCAGTCCATGAATAGGAGTATTAAAATAGATGTGCTTAATCCCGCTTGTACCATAGGCCTACAAGTACAAGTGGGAATACACTAAAAATTACCTCCAAGTATTCAATACTGAGCATTGTAATATAACTGAGTGACATCAAAAAATTAAGCAGGAAGCAGCATGAAGTCTGCTTACAATATCTCTCATAAACTTATTTTCAGCTGCTTTAACCATTTACAGCTTTTCACATGTTAATGACTTGGTTAACGATATAACTAGCACAACAACAGTGCGTTTCAGAGACACCCAACAACTGTAACCCACTCGATACATCACGTGTCTAATTAGCCACGTTTAGCTTACCGCTGTCGAGTGGATGCTCAGCGTTTCCGGCTTCGCTCTGTCCTCTATGACAACAAGTGCAAAACCATACTTTGTGAACAATATCAGTTTAAAGTTGTTGTCCTTTTTTTTTCTTTTTTTTAAAAAATAACTTGTGAGAGATTAATTTAACAAGAGATTAATAACAAAGTTTTAGCCCGGCTGTTCTGTTCGGCTGTAGAACCAAGAGACTGAAAACTTGGGAGCTGGTACTAAGGAGGGACAAGAGCTACCTAGAGCTTCACCGATTGGCTGACACGCGAGGAGTGGAGCTCATCAATCCTCGGAGAAACTTAACCCTTGTTTAACCAGAACAAATATATAAATCCGTGTCCCTTTTTTTGTTTAAGTAAATATATTAATTTCACTTTCATTATACAAGGACAGTAAGAACAGAAACAATGAACATTAAATGTTTTACTTTTTCTTCTTTTTTGTTTGAGATGATTTTAGGAACTGGGTTACAATGGGTTTTCTGCTTTTCTCTGAAAAGTGTAAAAAAGTGTAACCAGATCATGTCAACTACTTTTACTAAAACTCTTACCCCGAATGAAATAAAAAGTTTTTGTCCTGCCTAGCATGGTGGTATTATGTCAGCCTTGCTAACCTTCCATGTTTAGTTACAGCAGCCTCTAGTTGATGGAGTCAGAAACAGAAGGTTTGACACCCAATCATAACTAACTGAGTGGAAGTAGCTTACAGGTTAATTGTAGTAGCACCTGGACATGTTGAGCATGTAATATTTGTCACAAACTGGCTCAAAGTAGTTGACAAGTAGGGAGTTTGTGACCAAGGGTTATACAATAAAACTAATTGAGATTCAGTAATTTCCTGTATTATTTTGTGTTGTATAAAAATTGAAAAATGGTGCTTTATTGATAATATGGTTGCAGGGATAACTGGGACAGTTTCTCAGACTGACCAGTAGAGGGGAGTACAGCTTCACATTTGGGAGTTTCACGCCACAGTGAACGCAATCTTGAACCTACTATATGCCTCGTCACACCTCAGCCTGAGCATCAGTCACGTTTCACTTCCACTTGTTCTGATGAAATTTTCTATTCTTCAGTCTACCTTTGCGCACGGGGGCATTTTCTCCCCCTCAGTGTAACATCAAGTGTAAAATTCCAATTTTTCCACTAGTGTCAGAAACAGGTTTCTCACTTGTGGGTTTTATTAAATTTAATGAAGCCATTATTCTCAAAACAGGCAAAATATCTGAGATAAAGTTAAATTATGTCATGATATTGGCAGGCTTTACAGCCCACTGAGAAAAGAAACAATGAAGAACTTAAATGAACTCTCTCAGCTCTCTGTGTTTGGGTCAAACAGACATTTTAAAGAGGGAAAAATCCAATGGAAGAGTACACAGTCTCACTGGTAATTCAACACCAGTCCAAGAGTCACTTTGAGAAAGCACTGGGAGAATCACATTGTATTATGCATGTATTACCCTGTATTAGCCACAAGGGGGAACCATAGCACCAAGTTAAATGAGCAGCTGTCAGTGAACTGCCTAGCAGAGTTTAGCCATTGTCAAGCATTGTAATGTGTGAGATTGGAAAAATACTGTAACAGAATAATGAAATATGTGTTAAATATTATGAAATAGGTGAAAAACTAGAATCCAAAAGAATCCAAGTGATGCATCACAGAATTTGAAGATGTAAGATAAAGCATCCCACATAAAAAAGCAAACACACGGAATAGTGTGTCTACATCAAGTATCTACTGTACATACTGTACATAACGACATGACATAAAAGCTGCTACTTCATCTTTACTGTAGCTCACTTCCTTATTCAAACAGATGATTCCAGCAGCAGGTCTGACTGTTATTGAAGTTTCAGGCCAGTTTTGTTCCTTAGCCTTTTCATGTGTTCTCCCACAGCAATGCTCTCTTAACTCCCACTCATTTTTTCCCTCTGAACCACATGTCAACTGACATTTCCCCTTCTCATGGGGTCAGATCTACTGCCCAGGTAGGAAGACATTCATATAGAAGCTGGGAAAAGAGGATAGACTTCTTGTGCTCTGAGCTCCTGTTGAATCTAATCAAGAAATTTGTGTACTTGTTTCTTCAATGTATAAAATGCATAATTGATGCAATTCAAAGTAGGTTGCTAAAGTCATAAATACTACAGCTGCTGTGGACTTAGCCGCCATGAGATTATCCATTGGCCTTCTTCCTCCTAGCGTTTTTCCCGCTCGGTTGCAGGGTCCGCTTTTCTGCAAAGTCGTCTCCACTTGGGTCGGTCAAGGGCGTCGGTCAGATCGGCTTCGATCTTCTTCACGTCGTCCTTGATTCGGTCCATCCATCTCCGCTTTGGTCTGCCTCTAGGTCGACGTCCTTGGGGGCTGAGCCGCAATGCTGTTCTCACCACTGAGTTCTCATCGCTCCGTACCACATGTCCGTACCACCGCAGCCTCGCTTCTTGCATCTTATCTGTGATTGGCGCGATTCCCATCCTCTTTCTAACGTCGGTGTTCATGACGTGGTCCCATCGTGTCAGGCCTAGGCACCATCGCAGCATCCGCATTTCCATCGTGTGAAGGGCTTGTTCGTGCTTTGCGGTGGCTGGCCAGCACTCGGATCCATAGAGGGCGACGGGGCGCACTACACTCTTGTAGATCTTTGACTTGAGGCGATTGGGCATTCTTCGGTCACACAGGACGCCGGTGACTTGGCGCCATTTCATCCACGCTGCGTTGATCCTGGCTCGTACATCTAGTAGGATATCGCCGTCATTGCTGATCATCGATCCGAGGTATTTGAAATGAGGTACTTTCGCCAGATCTTCTCCATCGACGCTGATCGTGCCGTCGGTCTGGGGGCCAGCCTCTAAGTATTCGGTCTTGTTGGTGTTTAGATTATCCATTGGCCTGTGATGAGCATTTTCACCATCGCCATCTTTAGTGTTTTGAAACCAGATGAGATAGGTCAAGAAAGGATCTCGCTTCCTCTGATCCGCACGCTCAGTGGCTAATGAATTTTCACAAGTCATTAGCCAACAAGCATACCCTGAATAATCCTCGTCTGTGGCAGTTAGAATGACCAAATCTGGTAAATGGGCTTCAAGTAATGCAGTATGACCTGAATCGAGTGACTGACCCCAACACTTGCTTGCCAAGCAAGTGTTTCTATTAAAGTCAGGGATTTTGCATAATAAAGTTAAAAATTAATTTAAATCCATCTGTTACATCTCAGCTAACGTTGGCTGCACAGAGAAATTCTTCTGGTTTGCCTGCTGTTCAGAGCCTAATCTGCAAAAAGCTATGTGCAGACAAAAAAGTGAACTGTTCATGCACGAACTCTGGACAGTATTACAGGTTAGAAGAGTGTATGACTCTACAATAATAGAAAGAAAATCCCAACAATCAGATATCCCCCTATAAAAAAAGCACTTAATGATGAAAACTCCCTTTTAACACAACGAAGCCTCTGGCCAAAACAGATTCAGGGAGGAAAGCTTAGTGCACCTGGTATTCCCAGGCTATCTCTCATCCAAGGACTAACCAGGCACAACCCTACTTAGCTTTCAAGATAGGACAAAGTCTGGCATGTTTATGGTGGTATGGCACGAGACCTCAGGAGGAAGTCTCTCCAAATGTATGACAAGCACCCTTTGATCAACAACATTGGTCATTTTAGTTTAATTTAATGCTATTAGAGACATCATAAAAGAGAGAGAGCTGAGTTTAAATCAAAGGGGGATTCTATGTTTTGTTCTATGTTTTGCTTGACTGATAAGTCTTTTAACTATACTGCATAAATAACATGAATGTTCTGATTATATAACATATTTAATCTCTTAAGCCAGTATCCAGCTAGATTTTTCTAACTACAGTTTATTAGCTCAGGAGTTTATTTACAGATCCTTTAGCTAACTGTTGCAGACCATTGTAAATATTCTTACTATCATTCTAACTGTTAAGATTCAAGAATTGAGAAAGGGTACAAGAGGTGATCGAAAAATAACCACACTGGTCCGGCCGGGTGAAGTCAAACGAAGATTTTAATTCACACGTGGGAAGATTCACTGGAAACAGCAATTGATCTTCGACTTACTAAAGCACAAACAATTATTTTATAACATCAGGGTTTGTTTACTGACGCCCCTTCATGCGTCACCGATACATTTTATACATAGATCAGATCAACATCATCATGACTTTTCACCCAGAAAATCATCTTCTATTTTCATGGCTTGTACTTTCCGTTCTTGTCTTAAAATGAATTGTTCCTCTTTCTTGTCTAGACCTAACTAATCTCTCCTCTAAATAAATCTTAACTAATGTGTGTGTACGTGTTGACCTCACATGCTCTTTGTGTCACCTCTTCACCTCCTACTGTCTGTGTCTCGTCCTCAAATGCTCTTTCTCAATTCACCTGTTGCACTTCTGACCTTTCACTAGACCAGAAGCTCACTGAGACTATGTGTATGTCTTCTACTAAATAAATGTTTTAACCAAGAACCTCTACTAAAACCTTAATATAAAATGACCTGATATAAGTGTTTTGTAAGCATGTATTGCAATTCCTTCTATGTTCTAGTTTTCCCTCAGCATGTATCACCTAGACACTCTCACTAGATGAAGCTCAAAACCATTAATGAACCTGAACATCAACTCAAATAAGCACAGATATGCAATATGTATAAAATAATTATAACTGCACCTGAAATACAAAGTTAACATCATCATAAACATCTTAAGGCCATCTTAAAGCTATCTGTTACATTGTTAAAACAATGATTATACTGCAGATTATATTATGCTGGTAAAACACTTTTCTATTCATCCCCACAATCCCCCTTTCGACCTCTGGCACACCAGAGGTCGATACATAGGTTGTTGTTCACTCCTCAGTCCACTCGACTACTTCCAGATCCATCATCGGCATCATGGACATAGGGGCCACCGCCCCAGGGTCCACTGCCTTTACAATCACTTTCTCTACCAACCTTCGGGCACAAGGAATGAGACAACAACCACAGGTCACCAAAATACCCACCAATACAGATAAAGACAACATAATTGACAGAACAAGCCCCTTCCACTTTCCGAACACTGAGGTCATCCAGCTCTCCAGCGGGTTGTCAATTCCCGAGTGGTCATGCATGGTCCTAGAGAGACTCTTTAGCCCCTCCAAGGCTCGCGTCACCGAGCCATCTGGAGCAGTGTTATTCGGGATAAAAGTACAACACTGATCCCCGAACATCGCACAAACCCCCCCTTTTTCCGCCAATAACATATCAAGGGCCATTCTATTTTGGACTCCCATTAATGAGGTCGGACCCATCTGCTCCGCTAACCCTTCCATCCCGTCTCTGGTAAGGTTAGAGAGCCTCAGCAAATTATAGTGAACATAATTGATTCTGTCTACATTTTTGTTCGGGGTCACTGGAAAAAGAGCAGAAATTATTGGAAGATTCTCAAAACCCGCAGCTATTTGGTCTATGAGTTTATATTCATTCGGAACTCCTCTGGGGACCCCTATTGAGTCAATCCAGGTTGGCGAGTTCAGCCTAGGGTCATAAGCGTGTGTTCCCTCAATCCCGCTTTTGGACAGGATATGTCTCTTCCGCCTAGCTGCCAATGTGCGTGTGTTGTGCTGTGGAATGTTTTTTACCTGATTTCCAATTAGCATAAGAGGTGCTCCTAGTCTCACCATCGCGCACGTCCCCACACTTCCCAGAGGAACACGAGCCAAAAGAGTCTTGTGCCCACAATAATAATAAAGTCCACTTCTAGCCCAAGTCCCAATTAAAGTGTTGGGATCACTTACATTGTTTGTGGTTCTTCCCGTCTGGGTAACAGCGCACCAACTTGGGTCTATTTCCCCCACGTTATATATTACTTTATCTGTGGAGAACTTAAAACACGTATAATTACCTTTTTTCGGCAAAAATGGTCCTACCTTTGTCCGCTTATCAACTGGAGGAAACAAACTGGATAACACAGTACAGTCTCCAGTACTCACCGCTCCTCTAGTCATTCGTAACATGCAATCATAACCCCACTTGTCCTCCGGATGGAGTGGAGCGGGCTCTGTGAACAATCGTGGTCTAGCAGAGGCACATGCAACACAATTGGATACCTCTTGTTCCCTAGCATTTAGAGCCATCCAGTCCAGCCAGAGATTACTGTCACTGAACCCAGTGGCGCGCTCAATTAAATCCTGAGGCTTTAGTCTAGTGTAGTCCACCGCCAGGACTCGTCTATCCTTTAGTTCCTGTTCCTCTGGTACCACATATGACGACCCATTTCCTTTTTGTGACAGATGGGTGCATTAGTGGCCGTTCTGAACCCGGCTCTCTTCCACTGAGCCAGTTCCACATGAGCTGCTCCAAACGCATATGCTGAGTCAGTGTAGATGTTCACTCTCATGTTTTTAGCCAGCCTCAGGGCTCGAGTTAGGGCTATCACTTCAGCTCTCTGGGCCGACTGTTGTCCCTCAATTTTTCCTGCTTCTTTCACCTGAAACTCAGTTCCTACTCTACAGACTACTGCATAGCCCGCTTTCAATCCTTCTTCATCTCTGTGGCAGCATCCATCTGTGATCCTCAGCTCCAAGTATGGGCTCTGCCTTTAGGTCTTCCCTGATTTTTCCTTCAACCTGGGCTTTCTTAATACAGTCATGTGGTTCTCCTGACCCCATTAGGTCTGCCATATTTATTCCTTCATGTGTGAATATCAAATTTGGCGCCTCTAAAATTTTGCTCAACCTTTGTTGCGTCAGTGGAGTCATTGTGAATACCTGTGAGTTCACATAGGCCACTACACTGTGTGTGGTAAGCACTTTCAGTGGGTGTTCCCTCACTATGTGTGCTGTTTTCTGAATTATCTTTGCTACTCCTGCTGCGTGTTGTGTGCATGTGGGATGCCTTGCTTCTGTTGAATTTAATCTTATGCTAACATACATAAGTACATCCCTACCTCCCCCTTTTTTCTGAAACAACACACCATTCACAACTCCCTTTGTTTCTGAAACATCAAGATAAAATGCCTCATCATAGTTAGGTGTGGCCAGATCTGTGGCTCTTGACAAATCCTGTTTTAGCGAAATGAACGCTGTCTCTGTGTCCGGCGTCCAAGGCAATTCAGCCTTCAGATTTCGAACACCAACTTTCTTGATCAGGTCCCTTAAAGGGGCAGTTTTACCCGCATAGTTCGGAATGAACTGCCTGCTGTAACCTGTCAAGCCAAGAAAGGAAAGCAACTCCTTCACAGTTCTTGGTTTTGGATGTGTCAGAATTTGGTCTCTGTGTGTGTTCATTAACCCCACTGATCTGTGTGCGATCACCCGGCCCAGGAATGTTACCTCTGGCCGGACCAACTGCAGTTTTTCTTTACTCACTTTGAAGCCACACTCCGCCAATCTGTTCAACACCCCGAGCGATGCTGCCGTACAGGCCGCTGCTGACGGGGCTGCAATAAGAAGATCATCAACATACTGTATTAATGTACAGCCCTCTGGCAGTTGACATGGGGACAATGCCTCTTTTAACACCTGATTGAAAATACCTGGTGAGAGTGCAAAGCCTTGTGGTAGGCGTGTGTACCTAAATTTCCGGCCTCTGTATGTGAATGAGAAAATGTCTCTGAGTGACTCGTGCAGTGGGAGACAAAAGAATGCATTCGCTAGGTCAATACATGTGAACCACTTTTGGTCCCCAGTAATTTCGGTCAGAGCTGTGTAGGGATTTGGTACAGGCACAGTGTCAGTCCTCAGTATGGCATTTATTGCTCTCAAATCATGTGCCATACGGTACTTCCCTGTCCCATGTTTTTCCACTGGCAAAATAGGTGTGTTCCAAAATGACCATGAGGGCTCAAGCACTCCTGCCTTCCACAGTCCTTCAATGGTTTCAGCTATACCTTCTTCTGCTTCAGTTTTGTGCTTATATTGTGGTCTGTTAATTGGTGTGTCAGACTTCAGCTGGAACAGGACAGGCGAACAGTTAGCTAGACCTACATCTGTGGGCCCTGCGGACCACAAAGTATCAGGCAATTTTGAGAGCTCAGCTACTGCATCAGGATGATCCATTCTTTCCCTGCCATGTATTCTGGAGATTTCTTTATGTTCTAAGATCACTGCATCGTTGGACAAACAAGTTATGCGATATATTTTACATTTTGGTGCATACCAGACATTTGGAATTTGGGTGGTTTGCCAGCATGCGTTGTCCAGCGCCCGCTTGACCATTGGTCCCAGATCTCTTGGCCCATGACCCTCGTGGACCGCCAATGTAATGTGAGGGGCTGAATCCTCTCCCACATTGTACCAAGGCAGTTGTTCATCAGTAAATTTCACAGCCGCGGCCACACCTTCTGGTCCAACATAAATGTTATGTGTTCGCACATTCCACGTCTGTCCCTCAAGATCAGACTGGAACTGTTCCCGATAGATATCGTTATCTTCCCTATCATAAAAGAGTGTAACGTGGAAAGGATCTCGCGGAGGGGAATAGACGGCCAGACTCATTATCCAGGGTTTCCACAGCTGATAATGTCTCAGAATGCCTTCTTCCACTAGCCTCCCCCAGTAGATTTCGGCTGTGGGTTGTTCAGAGTTCTGGACTAGATATTGAGTCTTTGAAGGTGATCCCAGACACGGGAATTCTTTTCCTCCAGGCAGAGTAACAATCAGTCCATCTGGTGAGCACATGATTGTGGCTCCCAGTTTCACAAGCAGGTCCCTGCCCATGAGATTTGCAGGCACCTGTGAGGACACCACATATTGGTGTTTCAAAGTCTGTTTTCCCAGCTGTGTCAATGCTGGATCTGTCAATGGCAGTGTCATTGGAATCCCGGAAAAGCCTACCACATTAACTGTGTGACAGGAGAGTGTCGCACTGTCTGGTGTGTCTTTCAGTGTTGAGTATGTTGCTCCAGTATCCACCAGGAAGGGCAATTCAGTGCCTTCCACGGTCATTGACAGCATGGGTTCTGCCGTCCCCACGCTGTTCGGTTTCTCCGGGCTCCGTCAGTATTGCTCCCTCTCCCAGCCCCAGTCAGCTACTGGGTACTGGGCGGCTGGTGCTGCATTCGGGTTTGGAGCTTGATGTGCTCCCCCGTAAGCAGCTCTTTGTCTTGGGCCTCCTCGTGCCTGGGATCGATAGCCTCGCCCCTGATAGTTCTGCGGCGGTTCAGGGCAATCTCGGGCCCAGTGTCCTTCTGCTCCACATCTCAGACACGCAGTCCAAGACACACTGCCAGGATTCCCCGGATTCCGAGCCCTTTGTCCTCCCCTCACGGATCCACCACGCCCTCTCTGCGGTCCACCGGTCCCCCAATTCCCCACTGGTTGACGCTGCCTTGGTGGATTGGCGGGCCAACGATCGTCAGGGTAGAGACCTGGATCCTGATTTGGCCAGTCAGGCACAGGATCAGGCTGGGGCCTTGCCACCATTATTTTCCTTGCGCTCTCTTTATCCTCTTTCTTTCTGTCTCCTGCTTTGCTTTTTGCTTCTGCCAGCTGCAACTTGACCAGCCACGCCTGGGCTTCCTCCAACTCTTTCTTTTGTTTGTTTGCCAAGTCCTGTTCCTGCTGAAGTCTGTGGGTCACATGTCTGTCCCACTGCACCAAGTCTGCAACGGCAAAATCTGGGTTCTTTTCCAAGTCAACTGCAACCTGGTTGGGCAGCCCTGCCAGCACTGCCGAACGAAACCACGCTCTACTTTCACCCTCCTTCCCCGGATGTATTCCTGTTTCTAACAACCATTGTTCCTTTGCTTTAGCTAAGAACTCTCTGGGTGTGTTTTTGGGATCCCAAATAATTTTTGGAATGGCTCCAGAGTTAGGAGTTGGGTACTTCTCCCGGACTGCATCTGCTAAGTCATTCTGCACCTCATGGTATTGTAGGTCATTTGCATATCTGGTTGTTTGAGCTATCTGCTCTACATCTGCTAACCCACCACCCAGCATACAACGTCCGGCCAAAGCGCGAAAATCGCCCAGCGCTAATTCTTCTCCTTCGGTCAACGCGCCCAGCCTTCTCAACCAGCTAGCTCCTCCCTCAGTTATTGGTGGAAGTTGTTTAACCAATGCTTCCAAATCTCTCACCTTATAGGCGCGATAAACTGGTTCGTTCTTTGGACCTGCTATTAGAGGCAGATTTAAACCAGGGTCAGGAGCTCCTTGTTCAAAACTCACTTTTCTACTCTTCCTCAACTTTCCTTTTCCCTTTGAGCTCCTAAATATGGGCCGTCTCTGTGCTTGGTCTCTCTTCACACTTCTTTTCCTCAAAATTAGGCTTGTACTTGGTTGGGGCTCAGTTCCTCCATCTTCGTCCTCCTCATCGTCCTCTTCTTCTGATGACCTCGCACGGTCTTCATTCTCCTCTTCTGGCCCTCCCTGCATTACTCTCTGCTTTATAACCTCCAATGCCGTTAATGCCTCTATTAACGCACGTGGGGGCTCATGCATTTGTCCGTACACTTCTCCTTCCCAATGTTCTCCCTTGGTTATCACTCCTTGTGGTATTTTGTCCTTCATTCTAGGGGTCCTTTTGGCCTCCCCGTCCTGCTTTGGCTGTTCCACTATAGACACTTCGGCCCGTATGATGTTTCCACTATCCACCAAACTGGGAGGCGAGGTCGAGCCTTCATCTGCAGCTGAGGCTATCATTCTCCCTCCCATATCTTGGGACTGACATTCCACTGCCCTTATCCCTTCCTCGGGGATATTCAGGGGAGTAGTAGTATATTCAACATCTGCTATTCCGCCAAGGACAACTCCAGTCTGTCCATCAGGACCACGAACTTGTCCCCCTCCAAGGGTCATTACAGGCATGACATATGGTGGTGGTGGTGCACAACGTGCCAATTCGGCCCAAGGATATAGTTTCGGTGTGTAATACCTGTTAGCCTCTTCTACCTTCGGAGTCAAGTCCTTCACTTGGTCCTCTAGCTTTTTATTTTCCTCCTTCAAATGTTTCAAAGACTCCATTATACTCACCATGTCTCCTGATTTTCCTGTGTCATCCTCCTCCTCAGTCATCCAGGAAGAGGCTGCCCTCCACAGGAACAGCCACTTACAGCACCTGTCATGAGTTTCTTTTAGGTCCTTAATTTCTCCTCTGGCTTTCCTGTTCACTGAATGTCCCTTAGACTCCTCTTCTAATTGTTTCAATTTCTGTTCACATCTCTCTCCTTCAGTTTTTAACACCAGGCTCAGAGCTATTTTATCACCCAGCCCTTTCTGTTGGGATGTAATAAGTTTGCTTACCTCGACCTCCATCGCTTGGCACTCTTTCTCTGCTGATTTCAATGCTCCAGGGGAAGCCAAACGAATAGCTTTCTTAAGCTGTTCAAGCTGATCCTTCAGAGGTTTGCATCCCCTTTTCCCACTAGGTGTCACACCCGAGCTGTCAGCCATTCTCTGAAACACAGACTTACCTCTTCCAATGGCGTTGGTCGACTCTACCTTCTAGGTCTAGGTCACCCAGACACGCTTAACTTTCGGTTTCAGTCTTCGTCTCGCTGTTCTCGCAACCACTGGCTCCTCTTCCCCTGCTCGGTGACACACAAAGTTTAACCCAGCACTTTAGACGCTGTCCTCGCGTTCTCAAGCGTTGACACTCAATCAAAATTATTCGCCCTCAAAGTGTTAATATATGACACCAGCAACCCTTATGTGCAACGCGCTCACCTCCGTATACTTACCTCTCCAATAGTTCCTCGGATTAGTGTTTTTTCGTTTTTTCATTTATTTTAAACCCATTAACGGCGCTGCGCGTCCCTTATATACTTTACAGCAACACACCCTCAAGGGTCCCTCAACTTGTCCCGTACTAATAAATCTAAAACCAAGAAATCACCTTTATGTCATTATGTCAAAGCTTTCTCCATTTTGCACAGCCTGCCACAGGTTTAACAAAAAAATCGCTGCCCGAGAAGGCTCCCACATATCAAGGTGGTCGTTCTCACAAATTTCCAGCAGACCCTCAAATAAACAAAAACAACGACCCAGGCAGGCTTCCAGTTCAGCCTCCTCAATTTCTATGCACACCGAAAACTCATGGGGAGATTCTTCTGTCTCCCCGTGTCCTACACAATTCACCTCCAAATGATCCCCTACAATTGAAATTTCAGTGTGGAATGACGCAGAGATTAACATTCCCTTATTTATTTACTATATGTAACCTGAATTTTTCTCTCTCTTATCAAATAACAAAGGTTATCTTTAAAATTTGTTATTGAACTACTAATTGAGTTGCTTTTTATGGTATCAGTGGTAAACTACCCCTAAAAAGTCCACTTTATTGCGTGTTCATTGAGTTACTTCTATTAAGGCTATTTAACAAGTTCAATTTACACATACTCATTAATCTGTCACGCTTATTAGTGGCTCATGGTTGCTTAAAGCCTATGTCTGACTTGACCACAGAGTTAGAGCATCATTCAATCCTCTCAGGATGACCACTCCACTTACTCTGCATCCAGTCAGCTCATGAATTAACAACACTTGCAGACTGTAACCCTTTTATTTTTTGTTTATGCCTTCAAATCCACCTTAAATCTTCTTACCTAAACGTTGGTTTTACACACAAACAATTCTTATATTCTATTTTGAAACGCTGTCACCATTCATATATTTACAATGTTATTATTTACTAAGCCAGCATTTTAATTGCAGACATTTATCCACATTTGCAAACAATAGTTATAGAGCTGAATGACACAGAAAACCGAAAGCATAGTCCTCTCATGCGCTCTGCATCAGCTGCCTCATTTGCATGCACACACACTCTTCATCTAAGAATAGCAGCAGGCAGTCAGTGCATTGCTGACTCGACCCACAGAGATCTTTTTTTTTTATTACAGAGACGTCTTATATTTACAACTGCACAGATTTTAAACCTTTTAACACCTATCGAATTTCGACAAATTTAACATAACAGTCTAACCGATAAACTCCCTGAGTTTTTTGCGATCAATTAACCAGTATCAAGACTTTAACTGTTTCTGGCCTCATTTCTAAAATCCCTAACTCAATTTAAAAGTGTCCAACACCCAAGGTCCAACCTTTGCTGCCCAAAAAAGCGCAGATACCGTTCCAAACGGTAAGGAGACTCTAACTCCTAGTTATTCTGGAGTGCCCCAAACTCCACAGTAACCAACTGACTATCCCTCTTTGAGGACAATGCCTAAGCGTCCTTGGCATTGGCAAGCGTTACCTCTGAGCACTGCGCTTCCTAGAACCCCCACGGTTCCGTTCTAAAATAATTTATAATACTTTGAAACAACAATCAACACCCAAAACAAGTGTATAACTGAAGCAGGTCCAACCTTATAACCAAAAAATAAGCAGATTCCCTAACATACTAAACGGTCCAACCGCATTCAATCATTACCAGCAGTCCAACTGCTTTAAATCCTCAGATTCTTATCAAAATCAAAACAGACATCCACCAGTAATTTCAGTGAGTAGACTTTTAATTTTCACAGCCCAATTTGACACATTTTGGAAATAATTCAACAGGTAGTGTCTTACCTTTTTAAATATGATGCGCTGGCGTACGTCCACTCACTTTTGACCACTGGCCAAGTCTGCCCGTCTGACCACCTCGGACCACCGCTCACACTTTAAAACATCGCATAAGTCAAAGGTGAATGAAGTTGTGGACCCATTAACATAGTTCAACTCTAAACCACCATATGTACTCAGGCACTCATCCCTTTTACCCGAAACCTCGCGTTTTGATCTCCTTTTTAGCCCTGTTTCAATAAACGGTTTCTCTTTTGGTGCTGGATTCAACTGGCCCCAGTGTTCAGACAGTTCGCGGGGGCCTCCCTGCAAAATATAAACAAGCAAACATAGGGCCATTATCAATATCATCACAGTCATCAAACTAACAATCACAAGCAACATTTTAATCAGTCCTTTCTCCACACGAATCTCCGGTTCGCGGGATGGCATTGTGTTATGTTGTGTTATGTATATTTATACTCAGCATAAATTTTAAAACTTCTCACCACTGAGTTCTCATCGCTCCGTACCACATGTCCGTACCACCGCAGCCTCGCTTCTTGCATCTTATCTGTGATTGGCGCGATTCCCATCCTCTTTCTAACGTCGGTGTTCATGACGTGGTCCCATCGTGTCAGGCCTAGGCACCATCGCAGCATCCGCATTTCCATCGTGTGAAGGGCTTGTTCGTGCTTTGCGGTGGCTGGCCAGCACTCGGATCCATAGAGGGCGACGGGGCGCACTACACTCTTGTAGATCTTTGACTTGAGGCGATTGGGCATTCTTCGGTCACACAGGACGCCGGTGACTTGGCGCCATTTCATCCACGCTGCGTTGATCCTGGCTCGTACATCTAGTAGGATATCGCCGTCATTGCTGATCATCGATCCGAGGTATTTGAAATGAGGTACTTTCGCCAGATCTTCTCCATCGACGCTGATCGTGCCGTCGGTCTGGGGGCCAGCCTCTAAGTATTCGGTCTTGTTGGTGTTTAGATTATCCATTGGCCTGTGATGAGCATTTTCACCATCGCCATCTTTAGTGTTTTGAAACCAGATGAGATAGGTCAAGAAAGGATCTCGCTTCCTCTGATCCGCACGCTCAGTGGCTAATGAATTTTCACAAGTCATTAGCCAACAAGCATACCCTGAATAATCCTCGTCTGTGGCAGTTAGAATGACCAAATCTGGTAAATGGGCTTCAAGTAATGCAGTATGACCTGAATCGAGTGACTGACCCCAACACTTGCTTGCCAAGCAAGTGTTTCTATTAAAGTCAGGGATTTTGCATAATAAAGTTAAAAATTAATTTAAATCCATCTGTTACATCTCAGCTAACGTTGGCTGCACAGAGAAATTCTTCTGGTTTGCCTGCTGTTCAGAGCCTAATCTGCAAAAAGCTATGTGCAGACAAAAAAGTGAACTGTTCATGCACGAACTCTGGACAGTATTACAGGTTAGAAGAGTGTATGACTCTACAATAATAGAAAGAAAATCCCAACAATCAGATATCCCCCTATAAAAAAGCACTTAATGATGAAAACTCCCTTTTAACACAACGAAGCCTCTGGCCAAAACAGATTCAGGGAGGAAAGCTTAGTGCACCTGGTATTCCCAGGCTATCTCTCATCCAAGGACTAACCAGGCACAACCCTACTTAGCTTTCAAGATAGGACAAAGTCTGGCATGTTTATGGTGGTATGGCACGAGACCTCAGGAGGAAGTCTCTCCAAATGTATGACAAGCACCCTTTGATCAACAACATTGGTCATTTTAGTTTAATTTAATGCTATTAGAGACATCATAAAAGAGAGAGAGCTGAGTTTAAATCAAAGGGGGATTCTATGTTTTGTTCTATGTTTTGCTTGACTGATAAGTCTTTTAACTATACTGCATAAATAACATGAATGTTCTGATTATATAACATATTTAATCTCTTAAGCCAGTATCCAGCTAGATTTTTCTAACTACAGTTTATTAGCTCAGGAGTTTATTTACAGATCCTTTAGCTAACTGTTGCAGACCATTGTAAATATTCTTACTATCATTCTAACTTTTGTTGTCTTTCATATATATTTAAACATCTCCAATTTTTTTTTAGCTATTTCAATTAGGATTAATTAAACTCCCAAAGAAGGGTGATCTGGGCGACTATAGCAAGTTGCGAGGAATCACAATGCTTTCAGTTCCTGGAGAAAGTATTCTGTCTAGTCCTCCTGAACCGATTACAGCGGGCAGTCAACAAAATGTTACGTGACGAGCAGGGCGGATTTCGATGTGGTTGATCAGGCGTGGAGCAGATCGTTACTTTGCGCACCATCATCGAACAGACCCTGGAACACCAAAGAAGCTCTCGATCAACTTCATTGATTTTGAGAAGGGCTAAAACTATTAGAACATCTTCTTTTTTTTGGCTAACTAGCTAATGCGTTTATTAGGCAACTATATTTAGATACATTTAAGCTATTTAAGACAATTTAAACTCTTTCAAACAGCGTCTGATACTATTTAAGGGGTTAAAAAATTACTTCTTCTTTTCCTTTTAGTTATCTTTGCTAACTGTTCACACCATTGCTTTGCTTTGATTTCTCCTGCATTATGCCCCAAATTTATTTGATCAGATGCTATAGTTCAATATCCCATGATCTCTACTTCATTAAATTACTTCTAGGTACAACATGGGATACAAAAACTCTGCACTAATACTGCCAGGCTGCTGTTTCTAAATAAAAATGTAACTACAGTCCCACCTTATAGTGTTAATTACAACAATATTCCTTTTCTATTTTTGTAGATAAAAATATGTGTTTAAGAAGTACCATTAACCCAAGTGAGAATTCCACAGCCACTATGGTCGGGGTTGTGACATTGCACTCTGTATTGTGATTTACATATTGTTAAATGCTTATTGGTATGCTGAAGTCTGGCACTTTTTTCAAATTGTCTCATTTACTCAAAAACTGTATGAGGAATATACACCTGTAGAAAAACAATCCCATGTAAAAGAACCCTTTCTTTGATATAAAATACTGTTTCTCTGGATTCTCACTGAAGCAGGACTTTTCATCTACACAAGTATAATATTTCTTTTGTACTACTAAGTGCATTTCAAAAATACCTTTCATCTCAACACTAAAGTTGAAAAACTTGCATGTGGAAGACACAAGAACAAATAGTAAGTCAAATATTGTTCTTTCTCTTTTCTGTGTGAGTAGATCGAGCACGTGTGTTTTTCTTGAGCAGCTCATCACTAACGCTAAAAAACCCAGTCTGTGTTCTCGCTGTCACATGCTCAAAATGAATCGGAGATGCCAGCCTCCCTCCCACATCTTGTCCTCTTGCTGCCCACTCTTCTCTCCAATCGCAGTTTATTCACTTAAGAAACTGGCATCCAGGCTCATTCTTAGCCACTTCAATAACGTGACACCTCAGCTGCCGGTGACCAATAGACTGCCCAGTGCCTGGGCTCATCTGCATCAAAGGCCTCACTGCGACTGCAAGTTGGCAAGGTTACAAAAAAACTCCTGGATTTGTTACTGCAGGTGCCTGAGGGAGAACAGCTGGTGCTACGAGTGCGATGCTCTCCTTTGAGGAGTTAGTCAGTTTGACATCAGAGTGAAAGAGAATAATGTGTTTACATGGTCTTTTTGTCTGAAAGGAAAGCAAAGGAAAAAAGGTGCAACACAAACAGCAATGCTGAAGTCCGGCAATTCTGTAGTCTCGCATTGTGCCCTCGGGACACACGTGTCACTTCCCATCTGTCTTGTGCACTCTTGTCGAACAAGCTCCCAGAGCCATTGTGTTTTCAATCTTGGTTGAAAGAGCAGCTACTCTATCTTGTACAGCACATTAAATTTTAATGCTGTCATATGAGTTTCTTCATGTGTTTTGTTGTGTTTAAAGAATCGCCTTGTGGTGCTCATGTGTCTTCAGCAAAGGCGAAGGGGAGTTTATTAAAAAGTTGCGACATGTGATCTAATAGTTTGTGCTTCCTGACGCTAATTTTATTTCTGTTTACAAGAACACGAGTGTTCAGTAGACCAGACTCATATCTATTTATCGGTGTTGATGCACAAAGTTTGACAGTTTTCAACATGTGTTGAAGACACATTCTTACTATTGAATTACAGTACATTATTTTTAATGACTGCCACAAAACAATCAGTAATTCATGTAGGCTAAATAGTCAAAGTTTTTGGTGTTTCACTTTAGTGTTTAGTGATTTTTTTTTTTGTCTGTGTAGGTTCTCAGTCATCCACGTCATGGAAAGAAAAGCGACTGTACTTGTTAAAGTTTCCTAAACCTCTCATTTGAGAAGCTTCTTCAGTTCTAAGACTAAATGGTGGAGAGTCCCACGTATTTAAGCCCTAGTGGGAGGGAGTAAAGAAGGTCAGACAGTCCCAGGGACTAAAAACACAAACACAAACTGAACAACGTAGTGTATGCTGTATTCAGTACTCAGACCTCTACATTGGAGAGACCAAACAACCACTTCATAAGCGCATGGTACAACATAGAAGACCCGGCTGTCCATCTTCATCGCAAGGACAAAGCTCATTCGGTCAAGGACACCAATGTCCACATTTTGGACAGAGCTTACGACATCTGTCACCTAAAATCCACCTTTGAGATCTCTTCCTGGTCGCGTCAGATGGCCGCCCCTCCCTGAGCCTGGTTCTGCTGGAGGTTTCTTCCTTGCTCATAGGAGGTCATGTGATTGTTGGGATTTTCTCTGACTGTATTATTGTACGGTCTACCTTACAGTATAAAGTGCCTTGAGGCGACTGTTGTTGTGATTTGAAGCTGTTTAAATAAAATTGAATTGAACTAAGTTGAATTCCCAGACGCCTTAACGCCCACTCACATCTTGACAGTCTGTTGATCTCAATAGGTTACATGATAGGGTGAGGCAATGTCTCACAATGGTTTGACCTGAAACCTCTGCTGATAATGACCCAAACCCTTTTCCACACCTTGACTCGTGTGATGCGGCACACGATCAATATTGGGTTGACGACCCTCTTAAGGGATAACTTCCACTAGGGCTTAAACACCTGGGACTCTCCACCATTTGGTCATAGAAAAGTGTTTCACATTTTGTCTTGGCTGGTTTCCTTGTATGAAAGCACATAAAAGTCTTCTTCTAATCTCTGAATCTTGTCAGCAAGCAGCTACATAAATGCAAAATTTCTAAGAGTAATGTTCAGAAACTTCTTGTTAAAAATGCCACAGATGGTCATTAGTGAACTGCAGGCAGTATCCTGTTGCTCACATGAGTACTCACTCTCTGTAGGAAGGCGCAAACGAACATCCTGGCCATCAACCAAAAGAGTGACATGAATGAAGCTGTTCTCATGCATATGCTTTGGAAAATGTGGGGAGAGTCAGGCTGGATTTTGTTGAACGTTTTCTGTTGTGGTGTGTAGCGCTTACCAGAAACTGTTACATTTCGTTAAAGAAACACTGGTTTCAACAACAATTCAACAACAATCCTGAACATGAACTCCGGGAGTCATTCGTCTCCACAGAAGTCCTTGCCGTGGTGGTCTGCTGCTAGCTAAATATTTACACTGTTTTTGGCCACACAAACCCTGAAAGTCACTTTATACTCTCGCAAGAATCAAACTGAACACAATGTTACTGAATAACATGCTAAATGATGTTAAGTTAAACAGTCCTGTGAGGCTTTGAATTTACCATTGCACAAGTATTCTATTGGCGTGCAGATTATTTATTTTAAACAAGCAGGAAAAGGAGTAGAGGTAAGTCAATATTACCAAAATTGATTCAAAAAAGGGTTTTTGTTTTGTTAATATCTCGTCTATGTAATCTCAGTGTGGCAGGGTGTGGTTTGTGGCTCAGCTGCAGGGTATCACAGACTCTCACACTCAGGCTACTGCGGTTTCTGTGGGATTTATTGCACTTATTGATAGTCACGCTCTTTGACCATGGGGAAAGAAATAAAACAGGGAATCAGGCTGTGATTAATTGTCTTTCATTGGGAAAAAGAAGGCGCACAAACTGACGCCTTTCCTTAGCAGAAAACAAATATTTTTTAAGGTGTTGGCAGAAGCTACTGAGGCAAACTGATCAATGCGAAGAATCTCCATTCAATAAACTGACAGTATTAGAGGTGAGTAATGTAGGATGGACATAAATAAACCCAAAACACACACACACACACACACACACACACACACACACACACACACACACACACACACACACACACACACACACACACACACACACACAGACTTTTCTTTTTTCGCCCCTGTGTCCAAGAATCTGTAAAAAGTCACAATTGCCAGATGGCTTGAGAGACGTTCCCGGCTGAACCAGCATTGAGCAGATATCACTTTTTGTAAACCTCCTCTAGCTTCTTGCCTCTGTGCTATTAGATCCTCTCACTGCATGAATCATTCATAAACACTAAGCCGTATAGCTGAGCTATAGGGGACTGTTATCAGGGGCCTGTTTTTCTTCAGCACATATTAACCACCTTGTTTCATGGCCTGATGCACACCCAACATCTCCCTTGCTTCTCATTCCACAGACTTTGGAGCTCAGATTCTGACATGCGTCTGAGGTACAGGCAGAGAAGACTGTGCTGTGATTATTCAGCAAAGTGAACTGAAGGCAGCTCGGTAGTCAAGCGTCCTAGCCTTGGCTGATAATTTCATCCTCTTTTCCAAATATGGCAACATGTTGTTTCAAGAAACTAGCATGGAAGCATACCAAATGCGCATGCATATCATATCAGTCAGTATTTGATAATCAATATATTATTAAGTCTCCGTGCAGGTTTCTGCCTCTAAATGCACAAATGTTTTTCTTAAAGTAGCAAATGATAGATAGAGTGGAAATGTCACTAGATTCAAAATACACTCATAAGACACAAGACACAAAGCTCTATCCGTGAGCACAGAAGTCCAACCCACATCCCCTTTAAACCATAATATAAAACATGGGCTCTCACTCACCCTGATTCTTCTGGAGGTTTCTTCCTGTTAAGAGGGAGTTTTTCCTTCCCACTGTCACCAAAATGCTTGCTCAGAGGGGCTCATATGGTTTTCGGATTTTTCTCTGTATTACTGCAGAGTCTTTACCTTATAATAATAATATAAAGCACCTTGAGGCAACTGTTGTTGTGATTTGGTGCTATGTAAATAAAATTGATTTAAACTGGATTGAGCACGGTGCACGGTGCTTAACACTGTTGCAGCACAGCAAGAATTCCACGATCACGATCATATAGTATATTTCTAACTAACTAAGCAGATCATTCTCTCTTTTTTTGGACAATACTTGTAAAGGTGAAATCAGAGGTCAAATGTGGTAAGAAAAGGAAACTAAAGGTTGTGTATGTAAGGTTGTGTAAAAGTATGTAAACTGGTAATTACTGTCACTTTATACTCCTTGGAGTAAACTGGAAAAAATGTAAAGAAAAAAACAAGAACTCAACTGCTATTAAGTCTCCAAAAAAGCAGAGGAATAGGTTTGAAAAGTTCAGAGACATGCTTGAAATATGTGAATTTTTTTGCTGTTTTGTGGCACATAATTACAGCAACGCACCTTTTTCAACATCAATGTGTTCTTCCCACACAGCCAGTGTGACGGCATAAAGGTTGGTGAGAAGTGGGAAGCCCAAGGCGAGCCGAGGCTGTCAGCTACCCAGTTACCTGCAAGGGATGGAGAAATGAGGGGGTGCAAACACTTAAAAACCCACAGCACCCACACACATTGATTGTAATCAGTGAGCTGAAACACGGCGAGCAGATGGAAGTGTTTGTTGTAGAGAGACAAGAACAAAATCCAGGACTGCATGAAAAAAACAAAGCTTCTCTGCATATCTATGACTCAAGTAGCTCTTATGAATCATAACCTCAATGCTTTTTTTTTTTTGGTAGAAAATGAAGGCAGTGTATCTATTGTGTATTTTAATAGAAGTGTGTTTCTGTGCATTTACTGAAACTCTTCAGTCCTTACAATTGTAAGATTTCTCCTAAGGAACACTGGTGGTACATTATTAATCTTGATGTAATTTGAATTTCCTTCCGGTGCTAAAATTAATTTGACCTCAGATCAATCATGAACTACTTTGACCTTCAGGCACATAAAGGAGATTGGCTCCAAAATACATAATAATTGCTGCACCCCATTGTGGCACTGTCAGATAGCTCATATTTTCACTTTAATAACAGTAACACAATGGAGAATATTAATAAAGGATATTTTACCGTGTTAGGTAAAGTAGTTAAGTTAGCACTGAAGTTTGGATGGAGTCTGATGGAGTGATGATAATGAGCTGTGATGGCATGAACATTTTCACACTTTTCTCTCTTGTCTAAACACTCTCAAAATTCAAACCATGTAGAAAAACAACTCCAGTATTATAGAATGAAACCAAAGGCGACACAGTACAGCACTTCAGAGTCACACTGCTACCAATCGAAGATTTATGTAAATTTGACAAGCTGAACGCACTCTGTACTGCACAGGAGACAGGGCACAAGATTGACTGACAATGGTCTACAGCCAGAACACAATGCGCTGTAAAAAAAACCCAAAAAAACCCCCCAACCCAAACAAACAAAAAAAAGCATGCAAAATTGAACACAAAGAAATCTGCAAAACAGTGAGGCCGCGAAAGGTGAATCACAATATAGAAGAGATGGCAAGTAAATTTAGCATTCCTATTTGAAGCACGGTGAAACTAATATACAGATATAATATCTAACACTGAATCACTATTTTTTTTATAAACAATGCAGTCATACGGCAACATCAGGAGGGGTTACTAATTAATTAGGATTCATGCTATTAGTTTAGGATTCCGCAGTAAGCTAATCCTAAACTAATAGCATGAGTGCTAGTCAATAACTTTCCCGTATAGATCCCATGGAGATCACCAGGATCTGATTTTTCCTTTGATATGCTATGTTAGGCCTTTTTTGCAGCCAACTTCCGTTGTTGTTTGTTTGTGGATCTTTCTGCCACTGGGTTGACATAAAATGACCAATCTGGACAATAATTTGGTCAGAGGGCCCGGTGGCGCCAGTATCCGGCAGCCTCGCCTCTGTCAGTGCGCTCCAGGGCGGCTGTGGCTACAATGTAGCTTGCCATCACCAGTGTGTGAATGTGTGTGTGAATGTTGCACTGGCAGCCATGTCAGCCCATGCTATAATATTGCCAGGACTGTTTGACAAATAACGATGGGACGAAAACTCTTCCCATCTTTCTGTTACTTCTTTCTTCCTTTTTCTGCAGACTCTTTTTGATGTTTTCTGTCTTTTTAAAATCTGCCCTCCTTGTTCTTCAGTGCATCCGTTGGTTTGTACTTTGTTGTAAACTGGAATTTCATTACATTCACGAAAGCATCTCAAGACTGTACTGTAGCAATTGAAAGAAGTCTTCATGCAGTTCAGTTGTCTTCTGTGGTATTTCAGACCTTGCTGAGTTAGCCAGTGCATTCCTTCTTTCAAAGAATCCACCAAATTGCTGAATTTTTGCTATTTTGCTGACTGATTGAGTTTGTTTTTTCAGTGTAATGATGGCCTCTGTTCCTTGCATCAACAACTGAGAGTACCAGGTAAAGGTAAAGTTACCAAATGCAAGTTCAAAGCTGCAGACTTTTTTTTTAATCATGTCGCCTCGTCATGAGTGAAAAGAAGCAGCCCTCACCTGACCACAGAAACCGCTTTCCTGTAAATTGTGTAATTAATTTTGAGCCACTGAAAAAGAACAGAACTGACATAACTGAAATAAATATCTACCAAATCTCACAATCATTTGTCTTTTAACATACATAAGATCAGCTTATTGCTATGTGCAGGCTACTTTTAACCACATGACTAAACGTCTTTTTACTTAGGGCATTTTTAAAGAGTTCAAAATATATTTTTTTCTGATTACATTTCTGTTTTCCCCTTTTATTTCCCAAGCAGTAGCTAGCTACTTGGATTCACTGAATGCTAACAACAAGCCAACAGCTTGTTATAGCAGCCCTGAAGGACTGTTAACCTATTGGAGAGAACAGATTGGACCAGGACTGCAGTAGTAACTAGACTATGAAGGGGAACAGATGGATAGTTCTGCACTGATGGCACAGCCTTGGACCTTTCTGTCTGGCGAAGAATTCAGAAAACACTTCATTTCTTTCATAATTTTAGCTAATACAAGAAAAGGCACGTGACAAAACTTCAGGCACCTCAGACAGATTAAATAATACATATTACATCCATTTACACAGTGTAGTATATGAACACTATAGTTCATATACTTCATCAGGTGAACAGTGCAGAAAAAAGTACATACACGCATTTAAGCTGGATTAACTGATTTTACAGGTGTGTTAAAATTACTTTTTTTTCCCAGCACAGGGATCAGTAGTAAGCTACTGGCAGTGGTGATGGCATGCATGCTCAGAAAACAGCAGTGTTTGGTGTCTAATGAAGTACGATTCTCTCCAAAGAAGCTCTCATAAATAAATCAGTGTCTAAAAACACCAAAAGAGTGGGATTAAGTCAGTAGTTCCACATGTGGAATCGGATGTTCTTCTGAAGCCCTCAGTGAATAATGCAACTCTACTAAAGAGAATGATGTGAAAACAGGCAAACCTGATAGATGAGAACCTAGAAATTCAAGTTACAGGATTAATAAACTGTTTACGCTCTCTTTGTGTGAGCTACAACAAACAGCGTTGAATTTTACAAGAACAATCATGAATACTGCTGTTTGTGTGGAGAGAAGCACACAACCTGGTGGCAGACAGACAGACAGTTAAACAGACAGAGAGAGGGGGGAGGCTTGATGGAGTCATAAGGCTTAAGAAACTTTCAGCTGAAAGTATTTTCTTTGAGTGGAGTGTAATTCATTCACACTCAACTCTCAGACCGCAATTTTTCATGGTTAGGTGGAGTGATGGAGCGAAAACCCTTTTCTGCCTCATTTCCATAAATCGGCTGTTCTAGGCTGTTTGAATACATTTAAGAAAAAAGCATTCTTTGTAAGGCTTTGCTGAATGATTGAACTTTTAAGTGTGTTAGCAACACTTATTTCCAAAAGCTAAAGATGTTTTACTAGTGGGGTCAAAACCATAAGAGGTCTGAGATGGTGCCTCACAAAACTGCCATTATGATGATATGAAGACAATTAGCATTGTAAGGAAGTGTCTCTCTCTATAGATGGAAGTTGGCACCTCACTGGCAGTGAAGCCAAAGTATCTCAAACAGGCTGTGAAATGGTTGCAATATAGGTCTGAAATCCTGCTCAATTCAGCCTGCAGGAGTCATGGAGGCGCCTGCAGACAGGTCAGAAGTTGTACATAGGAACGTGTGGTTTATTGACTGTTTCAAACTATGAGGTGAGTTGTGCTGTTGAAGGATCGCTGGATTTTAGCAGTTTTTTATTTGGCAAATTAATGCTAATCTGACCTTTAAGAGCTAAAGATGCTTTTACACAGGATGCAACACACACTGCAGGCGAAGTTCAAATTAAACAGCTCTTATGCCCAATTGAAATGAGCCATCTAGCCAGCAGCAGGGAGTTTATGTTGAGCGTTGTCCACCTAGGATCCTAGTGCAACAGATCTATCAAAGCTCTTACGGTAATGAGAAAAAGAGCCACAGAAAACAGACTTCCTACTCTGCCCTCTGCAGCGCCCCCGAACCTTGAACTAGCTAGGCTGCTAGTACTTAAAACTAGCAGCCTAGAAAACTGATAATTTTCAAACTACAATTAGCAACTAGCTAGTTACAGTAGCAGGGTGTAGGACTTAATGGCTGAATCGATAGACCAAAAAACAATGCTAACAGGCCTCTGCATTAGCGATGTATGAATACCACAGACTGTTTTTAAAAGATGGATGTAGTCGCCATAATGTCAGCCATTGGTTCCAAGTCCCAGTGTGAAGCCTCATAGTTTCACCATCACTGTTTTCGAGTTTTGAAAGCGGCTTTGGCTGACAATCTGCACACTCATTTGCTAACACATTTTCTAAAGCACGTCCACTTTAGATTTCACTTTTCAGACTCGAAACTTACAGCCATCTTTTAACTGGGGGCTATAGAAATAATATTTAATTCAATTCAACTTGAATCTAGTCTATGGTAAACACAGATGACTATTTGCTAACCAGTGGCTTTTACAATTCAATTCAATTCAATTTTATTTATATAGCGCCAAATCACAACAAAAGTCGCCTCAAGGCGCTTCATAGATACAGATAAAAAAACCAACAATCATATGACCCCCTATGAGCAAGCACTTTGGCGACAGTGGGAAGGAAAAACTCCCGTTTAACAGGAAGAAACCTCCGGCAGAACCAGGCTCAGGGAGGGGCGGCCATCTGCTGCAAGAGAAGGAAGAGGGGAGAGAGAAGTAAAACAGGATAAAAGACATGCTGTGGAAGAGAGACAGAGATTAATAACAGATGTGATTCAATGCAGAGAGGTCTATTAACACATAGTGAGTGAGAAAGGTGACTGGTGCTCAACCAAAAAAGGAAAATTTTAAGCCTAATCTTGAAAGTAGAGATAGTGTCTGTCTCCCGAATCCAAACTGGAAGCTGGTTCCACAGAAGAGGGGCCTGAAAATTGAAGGCTCTCCTTCCCATTCTACTTTTAAATACTCTAGGAACAACAAGTAGGCCTGCAGTGTGAGAGCGAAGTGCTCTAATAGGGTGTTACGGCCCTAGCTGGGCCTCCTGATACTGCCCTTCTTCTTCTTCTTCTTCTTTGTGTTTAACGGCGGTTGGCAACCAACGTAAAGGAGCATTACCGCCTCCTACTATTCCGGAGTATGGGTCAGACAGTGAGTTCACAAGCTGCTGATACTGCCCTTGTGTGGGCGTGGTGTTTTTCTCCGCCTCCTCCTCTCTTGCTCCACCCCTCTGTCTCTCTCTTGCTCTTCTCTCTCCCCAGAACACAGCTGCTGCTCATTGGACTCATTTACCACCTGGGCCCAGTCAGCAATCACCTCTCTGAGGTCATATAAGCTGGGAGCATGGTGGGATGTTTCTCTGGTGTCTTCTGCTTTGTGTTCTTGGTGTGTAGTTATCCTGCCTGAAGTGTGGAGTTGTGGAAACAGTATAGCTGCTTTACGTGAGTAGTGTGGGCTTGTGGGCCTCGGCGGCAGTAAAGCTAGCTGCTACTAGTGACAGGGTGAGCTTGTGGGCCCCTGGAAGTGCCTCCTCGTGGTGTGGAGTTTTTGTTTGGTTGTTGTGTTCTTTGTTGTTGCAACCTTTGTTTTTCCTTTGTTTCTTTGGCATTATTGGTAAAACGGCATTGCCGGCTCTTTAAGTTAATGTCGTTTGTAATAAAGCTATATCATTTGTAATAAAATATATCAATACAGAACAACTCTGTCTGTTTTCCTTTTCATTCTGTTTCCGGACTCATTTGTTACTGTTCCCCTCACTCGCATGCCTAGACCCCTTTGGGGGGAACGTAACATAGGGTGATATGGTACTACAAGGTCATTAAGATAAGATGGGGCCTGATTATTTAAGACCTTGTATGTGAGAAGCAGGATTTTGAATTCAATTCTGGATTTAACAGGAAGCCAATAGAGGGAAGCCAAAACAGGAGAAATATGCTCTCTCTTTCTGGTCCCTGTCAGTACTCTTGCTGCAGCATTTTGGATTAGCTGAAGGCTTTTCAGCGAGTTTTTTGGACATCCTGATAATAATGAATTACAGTAGTCCAGCCTGGAAGTAATAAATGCATGAACTAGTTTTTCAGCGTCACTCTGAGACAGGATATTTCTAACTTTAGAGATGTTGCGCAAATGGAAGAACGCAGTCTTACATATTTGTTTAATATGTGCGTTGAAGGACATGTCCTGGTCAAAAATGACTCCAAGGTTCCTCACAGTGTTACTGGAGGCCAAGGTAATGCCATCCAGAGTAAGAATCTGGTTAGATACCATATTTCTAAGATTTTCAGGGCCGAGTACAATAACCTCAGTTTTATCTGAATTAAGAAGCAGAAAGTTAGCGGCTTCCAGGTCTTTATGTCTTTAAGACATTTCTGCAGTTTAACTAATTGGTGTGTGTTATCTGGCTTCATAGATAGATAGAGCTGGGTGTCAGCTGCATAGCAGTGAAAATGTATGCTATGTCTTCTAATGATGCTGCCTAAGGGAAGTATGTATAATGTAAACAGAATTGGTCCTAGCACTGAACCCTGTGGAACTCCATAATTAACCTTAGTGTGTGAAGAGGACTCTCCATTTACATGTACAAATTGGAGTCTATTAGATATGATACAAATCACTGCAGCACAGTACCTGTAATACCTACAGCATGTTCTAATCGCTCTAATAGGATATTATGGTCGACAGTATCGAATGCTGCACTGAGGTCTAGCAGGACAAGCACAGAGATGAGTCCACTGTCAGAGGCCATAAGAAGATCATTTGTAACCTTCACTAAAGCTGTTTACAACATACAAGTTGATTTTTTGGCAAAGTGTTTCACACAATAGGTAACAAATTAGCTATTGTTGGTTTAATTTGCACCTTTGCAGCCAAAAATAAATTCAACTTCAAAGTCAACCTCAGTGCCCGCCCACTCTCTCGCACACTCACATAAACAGTCATATACTTTTATATAAATGACAATTGCATAATTATTAAACATATGTGGCAGCTTCAAATTATGTTAATAATGCTTGCAGCCATAGTCACACATGGAGAACAGATGGCAACAGCACTTACTGTGATTTCACCTCACATCTTTGTCACAAAATCTCTCTGTGTTTTACAGTCAGATGGTAAGAGGTAGGTGTTAAACAGTGTCTAGCGAACATAAACAAAAGAGGAAGTCCACACATGCAGTGTGCAAAATTTCACATATTGGAAGAAAAAAACCGAGAGTCTGTACCTGTATACTAAAGAGGAACGAACATGTAAAAGGTTGATATCCTGCAGTTTTGAATTGTTGTGTAAGTCAGAGGTTAGCAGATGTTAAGGTGGTTTGATAAGATACAATGGATATGCGTTTGTCCATTAATATCAGCATTATTTTAGAAAGTTACAAGTTTTTTAATGTGGCCTTGTGAATTGGATAGTGGGGTCATTTTTCAACATGTAGCTTGATTTTCAGTCTAAATTTGTTTATATTTTGAAAAAATTGCAACCATTATTTTTTTTTCATCAATTTGAATCTGCATTCTTTTGAAATGGCCAGCAGGGGGAGACTCCTCTGGTACAAAAACCAACCAACCAAACAAACAAACAAAAAAACTTACCAGGCTTCAAAAGGCTTTAAGTGATCAGTGAGGCTAGAAAGGCAGGGTATGAAGGCAAGCGCAAATACATTATGTCATAGTGGCTATGACGTCCATGTTTCATATACAGCTGAATGTGGCAAAAGTTAAAGATAAAAGTTAAATGTATGTAAAAGTAATCTTTGTGAGCTCTGGGGTTTTCATCTTCTCCTACAAGCTGTAAGAACACCTACAATATAAAGGCAGCCTATCACAGTGCTGGTGTGCTGCCCCTCAGTAGGCTTCAGAAAGCTGGCCATTCAGAAGAAAGTGGGCTTAAAGAGACAGTAACTTAGACTGCTTCCCAGTAGAACATAAGGAATTATGCAGATATGCACTAATGAATAAATAGCCCCTACAGATCCAGATATCAGCATTTTTAGCTCCCCATAAAAACATGATGGTACTACAGTTTCTTTGTCATTCATCAGTAATTAAGAGATAGTCATAAATACCAGATAAGGTCTGTTTTAGAGTATTAGTGATTAACGACTGCATCTTTTTCCACAGTGCTCTTCTTACTTAACTAAAAAATACCTTAAGAAAACTTGCCTGATTACGTTTTTGTCAGTTAAACAGCGCAGTAATATGTAGCCTACCTGTTTTATCAGAAAAGGTCGAGTTTTGACTCAAAATTTAGAACAACTTCTTTCAGAGACCTCGGATTCGCAGAGTAACCAAATGACAGTAAAACAAAGCTTCTCGCTCGACTGGTTTGTGCTTTCTTTCAGCAGACTGAGTGAATATAATACAGCATGTTTTTAATCAAAGTGAAATGCCATGTGCTTGGAGAAATGAGAGACTGAGGGAAAGCACGAGAATGCAGGACCTCTAAATCGTCTAGTGGCTACTTAATCCAACACTGCACTGAAAGAGTTTGAGGATGCTCATTTATGAGGCTGTGAAAAGCCCAACCCCGTCTGTTTGTGCCTGTCTTCTCTTTCTCCAAGAAAACCACGAAAACATTTCGAGCCATTATCTTCTCTTTGAGACTTTGGGAAATGATCATGTGTTCGAAAGGAGTGGGTTTCTTCCCACAGAACTGTACATGGTCTGAGTTTGACAGAGAACATGTTCCTGTGCATATGGTGCTTCCAGCTGGAGGTTTGAACAGTGATGCACTTACAGTATGCAGATCTGGACGTAATGTACATGACCACGTGGACTATGGCTAATTTCTTATAATGGCAAGGTGATACATGTATATACACTAAATGATGCTGAATAGGTTATATAACAATTCTTGCACAGCCTGCGTATATATTTTAGTTATTTCTACATTTCTAATACCTAGATTTGCTTTTTTTCGCCCATCACTGTATTCTATCAGCCCAATTTCCCCACAGAGATTGTACATTGCTTTTTCTTGGCTCTACATATTGAGCAGTTTTTGAGCATAATGTTGCATAGGAGAGATGTGGAGATGAAGACAGTCTTGCATTAAAGCGATACCACCCTAATTTTATGCTTTTTACATTTTTTTTAATTCCCTGATTGTTCTTTCTCTCTAGGAGGACTGCCTTCGTCTGTGAAGTTGTCAGACCGCAGTTCTTCCAGATCTACTAAAAAGCTCATTATGAAGCCTGGGTTCATTTTAACTCTGACCTTTGCTCCATTGGGGGCCTGTGGCACAACCCAACCATTTTCAGAAATAAAAGTGTAACTTATTGCTCATGGAGTTAACAGACATGGTGGAGCTTATTTGGGCTATGCAAATTGGACAGAATTTAAAAAGCACAGTTCAAGGGTCAATATTTGCATGAGGCAAGTAGATAAGACTTGAAAGTAAGCAGATCTCAGAAGTTTCCAAGGCTCCCAAAAAGCATAAAAAAATCTTTTAGGCAAAGACTAAAATGTAAATACATTAACACCTTTATCTCTGCCTGTATGTAAGGAAGAAATGTGAGCTCAAGAAAACAGTGCAGACAATAAAAACACAATTTACCTATACGTTATATAAAAGACCATCAAAGTGCTAGCATTTTGCATATTTCTATTTATGGTTCCTTTTTTTCTTTTTTCTTTTTGGCGGGAAGAATGTGCATTGCTAAATCATGCCAGTAACATTAGCATGCGATTACACAGAAAATGTCCGAAAAAGAATATACTGGAAGTGATACTGCTTGTCTGATTATTCCATTATGAATTCTTCAAAAGTCACCAACATGGCAGAGAGGTCAAAGTACTTGAAAGAGCGGAGCTGAAAGCCCTAAAGGTTGTTGCTTGATTGAATATGAACAATACCGTGTGGGAGAAATAATCTTTTAAGCAAACTGGAACTGTTGACTTACATACTGTATGACTTGTTGAATAATAATCTAAATCAAATATTTATAGATTCCCACATTACCGTTACTGTGATACTCATCAGGAGGAAATGACTAAAGCATTTATACAGTGAAATAAAGCATTTATGACAGCTGAAAAACACCTGAAATCAGCACACTGAGAGAAAAGAAGTCTTTTTAAAGCTTAAATATTAGTATTATGAAAAGGGAGGGGCATCCTCCCCTCCCTCCTTTTCCTCCCCATCCCCGGCTACCTCCCTCTTCCCGCTCCACCACACTCACCCACACAGGTAGGGCCTTGGGGTGCGGGTGTGTCACAAGGGTGCAGGGGAGACATCAACTGTGGGAGCAATCATCAGAAAATGGAAGACATACAAGACCACTGATAATCTCCCACGATCTGGGGCTCCACGCAAGATCTCATCCCGTGGGGTCAAAATGATCATGAGAACGGTGAGCAAAGATCCCAGAACCACACGGGGGGACCTGGTGAATGACCTGCAGAGAGCTGGGACCAAAGTAACAAAGGTCACCATCAGTAACACACTACAACGGCAGGGAATCAAATCCCGCAGTGCCAGACGTGTTCCGCTGTATTTTTGTTATTGACCAAATACTTATTTTCCACCTGATTTCCGAATAAATTCTTTACAAATCCTACCATGTGGATTCATGGATTTTTTTTTTCACATTCTGTCTCTCACAGTTGAAGTGTACCTCTGGTGCAAATTACTGACCTCTGTCATCATTTTAGGTGGGGGAACTTGCACAATTGGTGGCTGACTAAATACTTTTTTGCCCCACTGTATATATAGGGCCTTGAGGGTGGGCACGTTAACGGCGTCCAGTGGACGGTCTGTGTACTCAAACCTACCTCTGGCGCTGGTGCCCACCTCTCAATTTTAAATCCATGTAGACATTGAGGGTTCTCGGGAGGGGCCGTGCTAACACCTGCTGCTCTCTGGCAGCAGCACCATGCTCTCCCTTGTTTTAAATGCACTTTAGAACAACATGCAGCAACACTACACATGAGCGGGAGGAGGGAGGTATGGGGTCTTCACACACCCCCGTTCTCTGCTAGCCATTGGGGCGGGGGGGCTGGGAGGAGATGTTAGCTATCCGATTGGCCTCCCTGCTGCTGCGGAGCCTGGGACGGTCTGCTTGCCTCCACCCCGGGGGGAAGGGTAACATCTCTTGGGTCTGGGTTCTGTTTCCCCCTCTGGGGGCGAGGGTACCTGGACCCGGGGTATAGAGTATGTTTGGGGAGTGTGATTGTGTGTACATGTCCATTTATGTCAATCCTTACGTTGGGTGAGTGCTGAGTGTTTGTATATGTGTGCATGAGGGTGGGAATGCATGTTTGTGTCTGTGTGTGCCTGTTTGTCTGTGTCTATATGTCAGGTCGGGTCTTAGACTCCACCTCTCTGGGAACTCCCAGGCCCTCCAAGGCCTATCTCCCCTCACCACACTCCCTGCCGGTGACTGATGCCCTCAGGGGTCGGTGCATTGGTGGTTCTTGGTGTCCGGGGCTGGGCGCTCAGGTATGTACCGGCTCACTCCCGGTGGCTACCTGGCGGGGCCTGGCGCCTGTTGCTCGGTCAGGCCTCCTCCGGGGTGCGGGGGGCCCTTGGGCCTCTGGGCCTGTGGCTTGGTTCACTCTGGCACAGCTGGCTGCTGGCAGAGCCGGCGGGCACGCCGGTACAGCCCCCTCTAGCTTCTGCTAGGTGGCTACTGGGTGACACCTCGTCTGGGGATCCTCAGCCCTTCCCATGAGGGTGGCACGGATGCCCCTCCGGTGGTCCTCCTTGGGCTCTCGCACTCTGAGGCCTCTGGATGTCTGGGGCCTGGATCTCCTCCATGCCTGCTTCATGCCCTGGGGGACGGGGCTATGGCTCGCTACATCCTCTTGCAGACCATTACATGTGGAAACCATTTGAATACAAGCGCGCTGATCCACACAGGTATGCACACGGGTGTTCACTGCTCGTAGACTTAAATTACACCTTTCTTGGCTGCTACTTCAAAGCACATTGTGCGCTGTCTGTCCTGCGTGCTGCACAACAACATTGAATATTTAGTATTTACTGCTGTTTACACTTAGCTAGATTAATGCGAAAAAAAATATTATGAAATATGATTATCTGCTTTCAATTGAATATAATTTATGTTATTTTGGGGTACTATTAAAACTTGATGTAATCTTAAAGTGTGATAGTGTTATAGAGCAGGGATTTTTCTGGAGTGACTGCACCTGGAAACACTGGAAACACAGTCCATTTGGAGTGATTTTATTCAACTGTGCACATAGAAGTACTTATGAAGACCATTATGATAATTGGCATACTTTTGTTTCCACCTCCAAGAACTTCTCCTAAATTGCCCCTTCTCTCATTTTAGTGGGACTGACAGAGATCAGCAGATTTTTACTGCTTCAATTATTACTCTGTCATAGTTCTGTGTTCTGTGATAGAACATTTTCATTACTGTAACCATGGTTTTTATTTGCCTAGTAGAGTATTCAAATTAGAAATTAACCGTCTTTTGTGACAATATGGCTCTGCCGAGGCAACATTTTTCAGTGCAATTTGGGCAAAAACTGTCCTAAACTGTTGAATTGCTCTGCTGGAGAGAGCGCTTCTCTTTGTTTCATGAAAGCTTCAGGTGTTATGAGCTCAGTCTTTTGTCCATGTGATTTTCCTCTCATTTTCAGTCACTTTGGCCTTGCGCCTGTCAGGATGATTGAAAGCATCTAGCCTGGCAACTCAAGTCAAAACCTTTCTGCTGGATCAGTCACAGAGTGAGGTTTTGCCCAGAGGAGTTAAAATTACATTTCATATTTCATGTGGCGCTCTCACAGGACTGTCAAAATCTTTTACTCTGGGTACAGTGCCATATTTGTGACATTTTACTTAAGCAGTGAGCAGTAAAGGTGGGTATAAATTCTGAGATGATGGAAGACATGTTTTATCTCCCTCCCACACACACACACACGCACGCACGCACGCACGCACGCACGCACACACACACACACACACACACACACACACAGAGAGATGAGATAACAAAGGAATCACAACTACAGCAGGTTTAACTTAAAACAAAGCACATTTAGCCTGTTATTTCACAGTGCACACCAGGCTGGCTCCCAAAAAAGAATTCAGCTCTGTCAAAAATTCAATCAACATTTCCCTCCACAATGTGCAGTAACTGCCTTTAAATCAATCCTAGAGATTTTTATTGATTTTAATTGTTCCAATTAGGATATCACAGCTACAAACAGCCAATAATTGAATACTGTCTTCATATGTTCGCCTAACACGAGAAAGAACTCCAAATCTAGACTGGGAGTAGGGTTGTGTCAGGAAGGGTATCTGGTCTGTGCCAAATCAAATATGTATATGTGAATAATGATGCAGCCAAAAGGAGCTTTTAATTGAATATTGAACATTCTTCTGTGAGGTACAATCATTGACCCTTTTTGTGTTTTTTCATATTTATATTCAAATACTCATGCTGCAAGAAGTTTTTTTAGTTTATGATTGAAAATAGGAAAAATATAATAGTGCATGGGATCATGACATCACTGGTATGGATACAAGGTATTATTTTAGCATATTGTAGAATATTACAGATTATATTCCAGGTATTGTAGAAACACTAATTAACCTAACCCTAATTACTGCATGACTTTTAACTATGGCAGGAAACCAGAGTACCCAGAGAGAACCCACTGCAAACTTGGCCAGATTGCAGATTTGAACCCAAGACCATCTTGCTGCGAGGCAACAGTGTTAACCACTGCGCCACCGACCTGTCAATCTAGACTTCCAAAAAAAATAGGGAAGCAATGATTACAAGGCTTGATATAGAATTTTCTGTACGTTTTAATCCTTTACAGGTTAAACCACAATAAATAGTGAAGGCATATACATAGTGTGTGTATGGTTGTCTGTCTCTTCTGACCCCAGTGATTTTCCTGTGGTTTGAACTCTTGTGTGATCTTATGAATTTTGTGAGTTGAGGTAACTAACCACTTTACTAGATTGTATCATGTCATCTCAACAAGAATAAATTAAGTTGCTGAATATATCAGTGCTGAAAATATCAGTGCAATAATGTAGGCAGACAAATGACACGACAAACAAATAAGACTGTACAGCTTCTGAAGAAAAACACGGAATGTTTTTCTTCAGGGGGATTAGGTGGATTATGTTTTAAGAAGATGGCTTTAATGAGGTGATTTTATTGGTCTTATTGGTCTTTTTTAACTTCTCTCTTTTTTCTACATGATTTAATTACGTTCACCACAGAACCATGAATTATTTTGTTCACAGTACAAGTTTGAATTTTGTAAATGTGACAACCACCCAATTTCATTTTTTCGAGTGCTGATCGAAGGTTAACTGTTAACATTTAAGGACATTTATAATATCATTTTATGTATTTATAAACAGTATTTATCATAATACAAACAGCAGTCCTACCTCTTACTCAATGTGCACTACCACCGATTACATGGCGATTGTGGCTCAAGAGTTGGGAGTTCGCCTTGTAATCGGAAGGTTGCAGGTTTGAGCCCCGGCTCGGACAGTCTCGGTCGTCCTTGGGCAAGACACTTCACCTTCCGCGATATGGCAACCTCGCTTCTGTCAGTCTGCCCCAGGTATGGCTACAACTGTAGCTTGCCACCACCACCAGTGGGTAGATGACTGGGTGTATAAAGCCCTTTTGGGTCCCTAGTGGGGACTAGTAAAAGCGCTATACAAATACAGGCCATTAATTCTTGTATTGCACCTGCTCCTTTATATGGCTAACTTGTACATATCTGTGTAGATACTTACATTATTAAGTTTAATTTTTTGGTTTCTCTTGTCCTAAAGGAATTTTAATGTAAAAATCTACATGCTGCTATTGGAGAGATGCCAAACTGTGTTTCATTGTTCTTGTAACAGTGACATTAAAGATCTATTCTATTCTAAAAAGGTTGGATCTGATTGTAAAATCAAGTCTACCAAGGAAAGACCACTCTTTGGCTAACAATTTGTGGCTGGCAACTCATTTAAACCCTTTTTCTCAACAAAAATACTAAAACAGATCAGAACAATAACAATTTGAACCTCATGTTGTATCTAATGTGACATGAAATTAGCCAATAAACCAATTAAGTCATCAGTAAAGTTGTTACTAAGGTGACAGATGAACGCAGCTGAGGACATTTTTTGAGGCTTTTGCCCAGAACCATTTATTAAAATCTTTATTTAAGCCTGTGGCAAATTCACCTAGGGGAAAAAGTAAGCAATCCACATTCAAGTGCCCACATCACAGTGATCTGAGTAATCCTTTGGAAGCCAAGAAACATATGTGGTATTTTCAGCCTCTCTGCCTACAGTAAGAACGTCTGTGTTTTGTGCTTAGCAGCCAAAACTTGCGTCATTTCAGCCTGATTTAGAGTTTAAATGTTCATGTATGTTCACGTTTTCTTGCTCTCCTCTGCCAGTCATCCTGTCATAACACACTCATGAAGAGGCCAAGGAAGCACCCTCTGACTGCCCTGCTGGCTTACAGGATGTCTCAGAGAACAGAGCCAGCAGGCGACCTTGTGCCACAGTGCCATGTGGCGTGGCCTCCTGAGATCACCATTTTCATAATTAGGTGTCAGCGAGGACGACGGATGATGTCTCTTCTCCTCCTCAGTTTGGATTCCAAGGTGCAGAGACTTGATAAACATCACCAGGAGGAAATCAGAATGCAGAGGAAATGTGGGAGATGTGGGCAGCATGACTACATGTTTTTCCATCTCTCTCATTAATAGAGACATCAGCTGTGACGCAAGCGCCGACAAGTGCCACAGTCCCAGATATTACTGCCAGGACTACTGATCGGCTGATTTCTTTGGGCTTAATAATTCGATTTCCTCTGAAGCATGGGTGTTGATCAACACTCTGAAATGCTATTATGGCTATTTTGTGCTGTGAGCCAGTAAAATTGCATTTATTGACACTTTAAGCGTCAGCTGTAAATCAGGTTACTCCTCTCTGCTCTCCCTCACTGCCTTTCTTTGTTTCACTCCATGATCTCTAAATGTCTGTAAAGACAGAAAGTAAAGTTTTCACTCTTTGCTTCCATCACTCCTTGGTGGAAAACTCATTTATGGTTGGGACCAGAATGCATTTTGTTAGCATTTTTGTTTGCTTCAGTTTGTCTGCCATATCGCCATATTATCAGAAAACAGAACAAAAGTCAGCCAACATCCAAAAAAGGATTTCAGAATAAATAATGATGACTATGTTTATTAATGAATAAACATAGTCATACCAAATATTAACATGGAAGTTAGTACAGAAGAATTCTATCTGGTCTTTAAGTGATGATGTATGAACTCTGCTCTGCGTTTATCAAGGCTGTTGTGTTTTTAACTTGTTTTAATGCTTTGTATCTTGTTCTATTTAATCTGAACAAACCCTTAAAAAAAGTGATCACTATTGGCCTCTCTCAGTTTTTATTACCACTATTCACTATTTTAAAGCAACGTGGATGGATTATCTCTATACTAACCATAGCATTCAGTTATGGTTAGTATATGTTATGCTAACCCACAGCACCTCTCCCAGTGCACATCCTCAAGGAAATTGCATAGTTGTAACAGTAAATGAAAGGAAGGCGTTATATCATGTGCACCTCTTTCTGGAAATAAAAACCCCATCCCGCATTATTACATCATCTCTTAAAACGGATGTATTGAAGAAAACTGGGTACCAGGCTAACCGGCTTGCAGGTACTGGTAAATGCCTTGAGGTTACTGTTTCTGTGAACTGGCTCTCTATGAATAACAGCGAAATTGAATTTTGAGGGGAAATGGTGCTCTATCTATATATCTTTTCCCATCAAAAAATATCTATCTTTTATTTTAAAAAAAGAATTAAAAAAGAATCAAATCGATTCCACCTTGTGTATTTCCTACTTTACCATTTCACTCATTGAAATTTTAATCTTTACTACAGGCTCCTGTGTGATATTAGATCTATTTGCTTTGTCAGATAAAAATGATTTCTCAGGAGCTACAGTACTGTGCAAAAGTCTCAAGCACCCCTCATTTCTTTATAGTTTGCTAGGAAAACAGGCGCAGCCATTTATTGAAACGTATCAACATACATGGTAACAAACAGTATATAAGTCAAAAAGGTTGGTACAAGAAACTAAGGTTTGTCTAAGAAACTAAATATTAATAAATTAATATAGATTAATATAGAATAGAGTCGAAGTGGTCTTTAAATCTGACGTCATTAGCCATTTCCGGGTCCATCTTTAATAAAATGATCGGTGTGGCTGCTTTGCAATTAAGTTTAACATCCAGACATCCATGAAAACAGGATTTATGAAGTTTAACAGAGTTAGAAGTTAGCAGGAACTTCTAACTCTGCTAAACTTCATAAATCCTGTACATGCACATGATATAGCACCTTCCTTTGTATTTATTGTTACAACGATGCCATTTCTTTGAGGATGTGCATTGGGAGAGGTGCTGTGGGTTACATTACAATAAGCACCTTGAGGCGACTGTTGTTGTGATTTGGTGTTATATAAATAAAATTGAATTGAACTGAATAGTGCAGAAAGAAAATAATGACCAAAATCTGCCTATGCCTCTGAAAATCTGTGATGGTTGAATGCTGATATCAGTGATCTCAACTTTTTTGCTATGCTTAGTAGTTGAGGGCACATGTGAATCACAAGTTATCATAGCACATGTGGATCATCACATCATTACAAGAAACATAAAATGATTTAGAAATGTAAATGGCTGTAACATGGTTGACTAAATAGAAAGTTTGAATCCAGCTGTGCTCCAGATACTAATTATGATTTTGGTTGTATTAATGATACTCAAAATGAGTCAAGACGTTATTAAATTACCAACCAATTATTGCTGTATACGGAAACCTGAGGTGTTCACAGTGTGAAATGTGAAGGATCTGGTTGTTTGATGTCAGCTCAGTCTCCCTGGCAGACTTAGAGCTGCACTAGAAACAGTTATGCCTCTGCACTCAGTAATTACTTCATCCAGCCAAGCATTCCTAATTAGAAGATCGACTTGATGCCAGAATTAAGATGAAATTAAATTTAGATTAATAAATAGCACTGGAAAACTTACATTTTAAGTTATAGGCCATATATGTAGCAGTACTGTAACTTACAAATGGAGGTTCCTATGAACAAATTAAGCCAGAGATGATTATACAAACCAGGCCCCCAGTGTGCTCCTTGGTGCCACTGTAATAATTAGCAGTGCGGTAATGATCAAGTTAATGAAGGTCCTGATGATGACATTCATTACCAGTGATTGAGAAGATATTCCCTTTATGTGGTGCAGCTACTTGGGATATTTGCAGCAGCCCATCACCAGTATTGATTTATTCGGTGCTGCTCATTAATTTTTCTTCAGGGTTGCTAATGTTAAGCCAACAGGTTTCTTAATGTTACTTCATCTGTACTGACTGAGCATTACTGTGCCCAGTGTCTGTTACATTAAACATGCGTTGCATTTGACCAATCAGATGAATCTGTTATGACTCCATATCAGGTGGGTTTGTGATAGAGTACTGTAGACTGCAGCGCACATAGATGTTATACACCAGGCACAAATGAGGATTTGTATCTGTAAATGTTTTTCAAGTTTATATATATACTAATACTATATGTTCATGTTTTCCTCCTAAAATAGCATGTCTTCAAGGATTCAAAGGAGCTTGCAAAGAAAAGCGTCTGGACTTCTTTAAGTTACTTGAAGACGTTTCACCTCTCATCCGAGAAGCTTCTTCAGTTCTAAGGTCAAATGGTGGAGAGTCCCAGATATAAATAGATATCTATAATCCAGTTTTGAGATCCCTTCCCAGACGCCTTAACGCCCACTCACATCCTGGGCCATCTGATCTCAGGAATTCGCATGATAAGGTGGGGCCAGGTTTCACAATGAACTCACCCGAAACTCTGGCTGACTGGGACCCACACCCAGTTTCACACCTTGGCTCAGGCGATTAGAGGATCATCAGGGGGTCCTTTTGTCCCTCTGTGGGGGGATACTCCCACTAGGTTTATATCTGGGACTCTCCACCATTTGACCTTAGAACTGAAGAAGCTTCTCGGATGAGAGGTGAAACGTCTTCAAGTAACTTAAAGAAGTCCAGACGCTTTTCTTTGCAAGCTCCTTTGACTATGATGACCTGGCTGACTGAGAACCTTCACAGACGTCTTCAAGGATTGCTATTTGGTAAACTAACAAAACTAACATTTGCTGTAATCATGTCATACTTTTTGGTAGCGCACTAATGTCACGCATTAAATGCATTGAATTCAGAAATCACTTAAAATTACAACAATGTATTTATTGCATTACCAAGGTTATTCAATTATCTGCAGGATGTCGGGAAAAACTAAATAGCAAATGCCTTTTTTCTTCCTGCACACTTAGAGTTACCTTATTTCAGAGGTAAATGGAGAATTAGCCTCCAACTTTTGAATAGTAGAAATATAGGCATTAATTTTATTTTTATAGTACAAAAGAACAAGACACAGACAGTATGGTAACACAAAGCTAGTGATGAAGTCAGGTACATACCTACCCCTGCCCAGTCTGATATCATACAGGTAAACTATCACAGTGATGAGCAGTCAGGCTTCTGGCTTTGTCGAATCAATTGTATATTATACAGTTGTATCAATAGAAATATTGTGGTGATTGGTTTATAGTTTTTTTGGACTTGTTTTCAACATGTGTATCTTTATTAGGTTAGGGACTTCAGGTTGTGGGACCATAGCCCAAGGTTCATATGGTTAACTGACCGAGAAGTTACAAAGTAATGTAAAAGTGAGATAGTGAGTAATGTATCAAATGAACTTTTTCCAGGGTGTGTTAAAATGTAATGAATCATGTAATTCATAGCTTTGACAAAAAGTAATGTGTAATGTGATATATTTTTTTTGCTAGCTAGTTAGCCAGATCTCACACAGACAAGATGGTGATATGAGCACATGGTCTCAATAGCTTTATGTTTTAGGTTTCATTGCTATGACTGTGCATCATGTCAATCAACAAAAAACTGAAATGTAAAAAGTATTCTTAAGTGGTAGTTAATAGGCTTACTCCTCTATATTATTTGCTGACATTTTTGGGAGCATGTAGCATAACTAAATTGCTAAAATAAGTTTATAGGCATTCTATTTTTGTCTCACAAATCTATAAAAACTATGTTTGCGAAATAATTTATATTTGAAACCTTTAATAAAAACACTTGGCATTTTATAATGCTAACATGATAGCCTAAACTCCTCTCCAAAAGCGGTTTACTCGCCATTTATTTCAAGGTTAAAATTAGCTTAGCTCAGCAGCTAATGACTCTCAGCACCAAATTAGCAGCAAATCTGGAATTTCATTCACATTCCTTTAACATATGTTGATATGTTTCAGTGTTCTTGTGGGTTCAGTCTTTAATTTTCTTCACGGTCAGTGCTCACAAATTTAAAGCAGTCAACTTTGGCACATTTTGACTCGCTATTCAGTGAGTTTTATTTAACGTGAACGACAACGCTGGTGTGATTAGACAAATATAGTTTATCTTCTGACATGTTACAATGCTTTGCGGGTAATGTTCTAAGGCTATCCATTGTAGTGCTAAATATTCTTCCTATAATTACTACAGTTTGAGCCCATGATAATGAACTAAATAGTCTCAAACTAGACCAAGTTTTGCCGGATTACCCTTGCGGAATATGTTTTAATTGCGCATAAAATTATAAAACTGCTATAATCATGGAAGAAATGTTCAACTTAGTTACATGGTGCAGTTTTAATTAGAAAATGAAAAAGATTTCTAACTTCGCAGTAGAGTCGTACCTTAAGAGCATTAAGTACTGTTTATCTTTCTCTGTTCTTCACAGTTTCACAGTACAGCACTCGAATCCATTTTCCTTAAGAGGAAAACTTCAAAGTCCTTCTGAGGCTGCTTATGCTACATGTGCGAATCTTTTTTTATATGAAGCAGCAAAATGTTCATGTGAGGAAACAGTCATGCTTAAAAAAACTGACAGTGGGTGGGCTGAGCTTGTTTACAATTCTTTAGGGTTTGCTGGATTTAAGATCCAAGCTGGAAACATCAATCACAGACGTACATTTCTCTAGAGGACAACCCCCATCTGCTGGGCAGCATCTCATGGCAATTTTAGTTTAAGTGCAATTCTCTTGAACCAACGTCTTGAACCAACACAGAAAAGAGACGAACTGTGCCATGCCAAAGATGAGAGCGTAATACTGACACTTCCCTCTGGTGTAGGAAATAAATGCACAAGGCTTGCCAAGTGCAGCAAGCTGTTGGTCCTGGCTTGGACATAGACAGGACAGACAACACACATGCCAAATGGGAAGGTGAAGTCCAATCTTATTACACCCATAAAACAGGCCAAATGATTACTTTCTGCAGTTAAACTCCAATGCAGTGCCAATCCCATCAGCAAGAAGAAAGCTGAGGGAGAGGGGATTCTCAGAGGCTGGCATGTGAGAAGTGTGTGTGTGTGTGTCTTGTTTTGATGATGACATTGGAAAATATACTACGTATGTGTACAGACATGTATGAATTTACATGCAAGTTTCTATCTCAAAACATAGGCTTCACATTGTATCTCTAAATGTAAACACCCGTGATGGCTCTTCATATCCTCATAACCAGCCAATCTGTGTGTTTTATGAGGAATATGTGTAAGTTTTTGATGTACAGACTGCTCTTTTCACTTCAGTTACTTAGCAACTAAATGATTGGCTGCAGACTCCCATCTTTGCAGGACCTGTACACCTCCAGGACATTGCGGCGTGCAGCTCGGATCTCAGCTGACCCTTCTCACCCTGGACACAGTCTGTTTGACCTGCTCCCCTCAGGCAGGAGGCTCCGGTCCATTCGCACCAGAACCTCTCGCCATAAGAACAGTTTCTTCCCCTCTGCTGTTGGACACATGAACAATAACCATATGACTGTCCCCGCCACTAACACATGACCCTACGCTGTGTTCACTGTATCATTCCATGTTTGGCACTGATCACCACCTGCACTCATGTATATATCTTTCAACGTAGCACTCTTAATTCTTACTCTCATGTATATATCTCATGTATATCTCATGCATATATCTTTCCACGTAGCACTTTTAATTCTTATCCCCACTTTTATTTTTTCCATGTCTATTTAAGTGTTATTTATGACACCATGTTTGCACTGAAGCACCGCAGCAATTTCCTAATGTTGTAAACCGCTCAACATTTGGCAATAAACCCCATTCTGATTCTGATTCTGAAATGACACGTCACAAAAATAAAAACATAAGGCCAGAGCAGGGAGAAAAACTTTGGAGAACAGAAGGACGTCACAGCGACTGTTCGCAATAAATCTGTCTCCTCGAGGCCGACATATATTCAAGGTGGGAGTGTCAGCCTCGAGGCTTTCCTCCCACATCAGACCATTAGCGCATCCTTCCTTGGCAATACGAGTCATTAAAGCCACCTGAGCTCTGGGTTAAAGGACAAGAATGACAACTGGTTTGTTAGAAATTAATTTGGGCATCTTCCAATGTCATTTATAAGCCTGCGTGTCGCATCACCATCATTACTGTCTAACATTGGCTGCCTGGAAAAGTTCATTCGATTAGCTTAAGTGAAGGAAAAGTTGTCTGACAAGTGTTTGCTCGTTAGCTTTGTTTCTTTCACGCTGCACCATAAGGGTACTTGAGAGAAAGCCTTTTCTGGTCGATGTTTAGGTCTTTTCGTTGGAGGCTTCATTTCAAGGGTGACCTTTCACTATGCCACTTCCTCTCTTCCATCTATACCAGAGTGAGGGCAAGCTAAAGGGCTCATTATATATCTGAATTGCTCTCTGGACACAGTGCGTGTTATAGCACCTTTTCTGTGCACTATGGATGATGTGTGAATTGAACAGAATAGACCTAATAATTGGTGATTTGAAGGCTTACATAGTTCACGTGGGTTTTCTTTACAACAGGGGCCCATTTGTTGAGATTCTGTACCTACGCAGGCTCCAGAAATGCTCAAAAGCTGCACTGAGTCAGCAGTGTAATAATATTATAGCAACACATTTTTGTAGACTATGAAATGAAGTATAGAAGTGACCCCTTTAAGACATTTCTGTAACTATATGCTCTTTAGGTCCTAAATGCATGGATCCTGTAAGTTATTGAAATAGCAGAGGTTTAGCCTGCTGGTCAAAGCTTCTTCATTTCCTTTTCGTGGAGCTGGTGTTGCATGCCAACACAGGCGTGGATAGGTCATCAGTAGTACCTAGTAGAGTCTGTTGTTACAGTGAGGGAGGGGGGAGGGGGGGGGGGGGGGGGGTTACAGGCTGGGTGCAGCACAGAAGCAGCATACATTTACTAGACGCTGAGCTGCTGACTTCCATCACTAAACCCTGTAGCGGAACAGCAGCCATGACAAATAATGCAGGAATTGGCATGCCAATAGCATACAAGACACAAGCGTAGGCACCTGGAGCTTGTGGCACTGGGAAAACATGCTGTTGGCTGGAATTACAAATGAGTTAATTGCAGTGTGGAGCTCGCCAACCTTATAGGTAACTGCTGAGTTGGAGATATCAACAAGATTGTGTTTTAGCTGTTGTAGTTTCAGAGGACAAAGGAATGAGCAATGCAGGAGCTAGTTCTATCTGTTGCTGAGGCTCGTGGGGCATTTTTACAAGCTTTCTTACAAAAGATTAAAAATACAATATCAGGCTTCAGAGCAGACCAAATTTCAAGTCCTAAAGGGCCTCTTACATTGTCTTTCCTCCCTGAAATTCAGTTTAAACTCATCTCAGGAAGAACCCCATTTGGAAGACGGCGTAATTGTGACTGGACTGCATTTTCTGTTAATGTGATGGGGACATGTTGCAACTGGCAAGTTAAAATTAATTTACAAATACCACATTTTCTTATCTGGAAATTTTAATTTAAATGATACTGAGATCTTCCTCTAAATGCTTTTGCTCCCTAAACTAAGCCTGGATGCTGGTTGCCAGCTGTAGTGTCTATGGAAGCATAAGTCACCCAAGAAATGTGATTCTTGCTCTTGTGGCAATGTCAATTACCCCAGTAAATATTAAGCTTGCAACATATTAACTGGGTGTTCAGTTCTGAGACTGCTTTCTGCACAGATGAGACAATATGTGTCACACCAGCCAAGACCTCATCCCAACTGCGACACACGGAGGAGGGAGCATTATAGCTTGGGCTGCTTTGCTGCCTCTGAGCTTGAATGGCTCGCAGTGGAGTCAATTTTTTATTTATTTTTTTCTTTTACAGGAAAATGGTGAAGCACTCTTTAGAGGAAATGTGCGATGCAACGCTTTTGGAAATTTTGGAAATTGTTCTTTTGTTCATTGAGCTGCTGATTAAATTTGTTCTTTTTAAAAGGGGTGTACTCATTTATGCTGAGCACTACATCTCTCTCTCTCTCTCTCTCTCTCTCTCTCTCTCTCTCTCTATATATATATATATATATATATATATATATATATATATATATATATATACATACATATATTAGGGGTGCAACGACACTCGTATCGATATTGAACCGTTCGATGCAGTGCTTTCGGTTCGGTACACATATTTATCGAACAATACAAAATTTTTTATTTATTTTATCAACTTTTCTTCTGACGATGCTGTCTGTGTTGAGCGCTCAGTGAATCTGTGTTCGACTACTCCGCCTAGGCTGCACTGTCGAGCGCAGATCCACTGAGCGCAGCGCAAGCTAGCGAGACAGGAGCTAAGCTCGTTGCAACATGGCAAATTGAACCTCCCCCACCCTCATTCAGATCTGGCCTTTGGAACTATTTTGGTCTTCATGTGAAGTATGACCTTGATGGTAAGCGCGTCATGGACAAAAGTAAAACAGTATGTTGGATGTGCCACGCAATGCTCAATTACATTGGTGGGAACTAGTGCGTTAGCGCAGTTAGCTCATTAACGTGTTGACGTCGTCCAGCCCCACGCACGGGGCGAACCGCGGTAGCTCGTTAACGGAGATTTGCCGTGTTGTGGCGTTAAGGTCATTTCAACGAGATTAACGCTGACAGCACTAGTGGGAACACAACGAATATGACTGCACATTTACGCCGTCATCATCGTAGTGCAAAGACAAGTGGAAGCAGACAAAAACAACAAGCATGCTACTAACTTTAGCCGAGTCATTTAGACAGCCGTTAGCACATGATTCTCCTTATGGGGACCTGATATGTTTAATATGCTGCTGAGAATATAGCCCAGAAGAAGCGGATAGTATAGCTTTTATTTTGGAAAGAGACATTTCTCTGTAATAAACTCTCTTTTCCAAAGATGAGTGATTCCTCAATCAGATACAGGGCTCGCAAAATCGCTAGCCCGACGTCCCGGGGCTAGCGATTTTTCCAGTCGGGCTACCAAAATCTATCTCTGCCCTGCCCGTCGGCCTATCGTAGGAAGGAAAAATATATGTCAGTGCTTTTGCATTCTGTCGGAAATGTAGCTGGGTAATTATGTCATTGGCATCGGTGAGCCACTGTCAATATGTGACATATTGAAATCCCGTTTGAATTTGCGCTTGTCTTTTGCTTTCACTTTGCAATCGCGCGAACTGTGTATAGAGAGCGACAGCACTGATCTGTGAGTGATGATAATTTGCGCACCAATTCCTCTGACATCGTCTTATTAATCGTTAGCTTACTATGCAAACATGACAAGTGAAATCTCTGCTGAGCCAAATAAGACAGGTCAGGGTGAAGAAGTGACAGCCAAAGAAAAGCTTACCACAAAACGGAAAAATTATGACAAATCAGACTATAAGGCAAAAAGAAAGTGCAGTTTTATGGTTTCATGGACAAAAGAATTTCTGTGGCTGCATTATGACAAGCTAAATAACCAGGGCTGCACATAAGTGGTCCGCAGGTGCGCATTCGCTGTCAAAATAAAAAACGCGCACAAGATAAGAAGTTGCAACGCGTGTTTGCGTACATGAGACAGACATTTGTTTAAAACTCTTAAAGATGTCGAAGAAGCTCCTTTAAGCAATTACTGTGGTGTTCCTCCACCTCCAAAGAAATGTCAGAAGGAGTCCGAACCGCAAAAGAAGCGCGTATTCTCAGAAAAGTGGTTGCAGGAGGTGAGCTGGCTTCAAACGAATGATGAAGGCACAGAGATGTGGTGCAGAATGTGCCGTAAAAATCCCACTCTAGCGGACAAAAACACTGCCTTTTATATCTTGGTTCCACTTGCCTCTTATCCGTGACTTCAGTGGAAATTTCAAATTCAGGATCTGACACAGACTGATTCATGTTCTACACAGTTCTTACAAATTCATAGAAATATCTGTTCAATTAGAACCAAGTATTTGAGTTGATGATTGTAATTTTTATACAATGTTGTAATTTGTTTTTCAACAATTTTTTGATTAATGTTTTGTTTCCTTTACAATATTATACTTTAATGTATAATATTGTAAAGGAAACAAAACAGGAAACAAAACATCAATCAAAAAATTGCTCTCTTTTTTATTCGGGCTACTTAAATTTATCTTGGGCTACCAAAAACTGAAGAGTCCCTGCCCGAAGGGCTACCAGGGATTTTGAAATTTCGAGAGCCCTGAGATACATATATATATATATATATATATATATATATATATATATATATATATATGTATATATATAATTATTACTTTTTTGTTGCAGCAACATTAAATTTAAAAACTGTACTTTTGAGTTAAAATATATATTTATAATTTTAATAAATGACAAATTAAAAAGGCATGAACATTTTTTTTTTGTATCGAAAAAATATCGCACCATGACACCAAAGTATCGAACCGAACCGAACCGTGAATTTTGTGTATCGTTGCACCCCTAATATATAAATATATATTGTAGCGTCCCTCCGACAGAAGACACAGACGATCAGCGTTCCGGTTACCGGTGTTCATTCAGAATAGCAACACGGGCTACTGTGGGCCGTAGCCAACAGCAAAACAACAGGGAAAAAGCGGGCTCTCCAGCAACAAAAACAACCCCCGACTCTCCCTTCTAGTGATGCGCAAATCATAAACGAATCGTTCAGTACTCGAGAATCACTTTACTGACTCATGAATCATGATTCACAAGCCCAACTGACTCACTGACTCATCCCTGTTGCTGTTAGCAGCAATATATCTAGCTTATAATTAAAATTGTGGAGAAAAACACAACTTCCAGTATGTTGTTAATTTTTTTGTTAATTAACAAAAAAATTTCTGCTCTGAACTGGAAGAAAAAACCCTGAGTAGAAGCTCACATCAAGAAAATAGCTCCTCGGTTCACAGTAGCATCGCTCTGCTAACATGCTAACAGCACATTTGAGCTACTTACCCCCTACCTCCTGTGCTGAATCGTAAGCGTAAGCGAATTACTCAGGACTCGCTCACCCCCTCCCTCCTGTGCTGAATCATAGACCGAACGAATCACTCACTCACTGGTCGTGTCCAAATTCATGGGCTGCATCCTCCTGAGGACCCGGCCTTCGCGGGCCGGGTCCTCAGAAGGTCGGGTAGGCCGGAAGTAAACGGCTGGGGAAATTGGACGGTCTAGCCTTCTGATTAGCATCAGCGCAGTCTCGGTGGAGTTTTATAAACTCAGCCGTCTGCTCCTTGCTATCTAAAATATAACAGGACACTGGTGTAAATTCTCGACCGTCTCACACTTCTGTTTAATCAGTTTTCTATTTGCCGTTTATTCAGCTGTGTTATTTAATCTAATCTAATCTAATCTAATAACTTTAATCTCAGCCAAACCGATTTACTCACGAACAAATAAAACACTGAAAAAAGCCCAACAATAACATTTTTAGGTTGTCTAAGTGACTTATTTATTACGTTTAACCTGAGTAGCGAAACTCCGCGGTGATCTGAAAATGATGTGCTGGGAGTTGTGCCGTTCTTGGCGGCTTCAGTGACCCTCGAGTTCCCAGCTTGCTATCGAGCTGGTGGGTAGCAGATGCTCCGAAAACGTCGAAGCACTTTTGCAAATATGTTTACACAGCTACTTTCTCGCCTGAAAATATGTTAAAAGTTTATTTTGTGACCCAGAAAGATTAGTAGGAGTAATTTTAAAACTTCGTAGCGGCCACCGTTATTGGAAACTGGAGTTTGGCTGGGCTGCGCTATGAATTCTGGGATATGGTAAGCCACGAAGGACACACCCGACCCATCCTTCAAATTCGGGGAAAGGGAGGACGTATTTGTCGGCTGCATTCGGAGAAGTCTACGAATTTGGAGAGCCTTCGGCGCGTCGCTGTGACGTAATCGGTCTACAAATGTGGCCTCAGGAGGATGCAGTCCATGAATTTGGACACGACCACTCACTCACCCCTTCCCTCCTGGCTCACAGCTTCTTCTTCTTCTTGGTTGGCAACCAATGTTAAGGCGCATTACTGCCCCCTGGCTCACAGCTCAGTGGACATTTAGATGAGAAAATATATATTTGTTATATATATGTGTTGTTTAAATCAGAAACTGCACTTGTGACAGAACAATAAATATTTTATTTTGATTATATAAGTAATGTAAGTACAAAACAAACTTGTGGTGGGCCTAAACTTATTTTCAGAATAATTAGATCTGAGACTTTGTTTCATTGTAAGATTATAACAGTGATGGCAATATAATTGTTTGTTGTTCAGCAGAACAGTGTCCAGTATGTTGGCTGTTATACTTCGTTGTGTTTGAAAATAAAAGTGGGCTCTTTTTAACATCATTACAAAAAGTGTTGTTAATTATTTTTAATCATATTCAGGTTACCACAAATTGATTTTTCATTTAGTTGAACTTGAAAACAATTAAAATTGTACAGTCAGAAATATCAAGTTATTCTTAATACTGCAGACTTGCAATGTGTAAGTTGTCCTAACAGTCATCTTAAGTAAGCTTTACTTAGTTTTTTTGAGGCAACGAGTTTCCTCAATTTTTTTGAGTTCTGGGAACTAACAAGGTTGTACAGTGTACTCAAAATGAGTAAGTCGTCCTAACTTGGTCATCTTACGTAAACTTGATCCAATTTAGATAGATAGATAGATAGATAGATAGATAGATAGATAGATAGATAGATAGATAGATAGATAGATAGATAGATAGATAGATAGATAGATCGATCGATCGATCGATCGATCGATCGATCGATCGATTCCGCCTGTCATCTCTCCACCTTGCCAGCTCTTTCTGTTGTGGAAACCAGCCCACCCAGTGAGGCATTACCTCACCTCCTATTTGCCCTGGATCACAAGTAAGACAAGCCCATTCATTCACTGTGGCCCTTTAACTCTCCATCAATTCAAACTAACATTGTGTTTCCCTGTTCGTAGACTCTCCCAGTTCTCTGGCGTTGTATCAGTCTGCAGCCTTCTGTGTTTGGCTACAGTTTGGAAATAAACAGATTAATCTCACACGGTGTTGTCTGAGTCTGCTTTTTGATCCCGAAAAGGTGTAAACATGCCAAAATCCAAAAGAGCATTAGAGTAACTAAAAACAGGGAGGCAGAGCTCCGAATGGGGAACAAGGCAAGAGAAAGATTAAATAGACTCCAGGTACAGAGGAGTGAAAAGGAAAAGGCAAACTCCAACATAAACAAAGGCAGGAAAAAGAATAAAGGAGGCTGTTTTTTTTTTAACAAAAGGGAGAAATAAAACTAAAACATTAAAGAAGCAGTAAGATAAAGAGGGCGAGAACACAGGGGGCACAGAAATGGGAAAACTCTTCAAAAACACAAATGAAGAGGAAAACTAAGGATTTAAAACCACAGAACTTCACAAAGATGCAACATTTTAGTTTTCAGAATATTTCGCTTTAGGGTATCGAAACTCCAGGAAAGTGAAGACCCCTAAGAAATATTTCTAAAGTCTCATGCACATGCTTTATAACAGATAGTCATTACCACAGCAAATAGCACAAACACTACGCTACGTACTGAACAGAATCCACTTTTGGGGATTTCCTTACCTGGATGATTGAGCATGCATCTAAACAGCAAGCAGCACAGATTTAATTGACAATCAGGAAACACAGCATATTTTGCTGTTCACTCTGACTGTGTAAAATATTTAAAAAGCCTGCGTGGACTTGTGCGCCACCTGAGAAAAAAACAAATGTGTTTCTGTTTTGATGCAGGGCAAAATTCACATCTCTGAAGAATAACTTGGAAAAAAATAAAGCGTAGTTTCTGCTCCAACACGATAGAATAAAGTTGTGGCCGGCGAGTTGCTATGGCGATGACTCCTGAGCATTCAGGCTCATCTTCATCTTTGTGAGTTTGAACTTCCTGGGGGCTTCTTGTTCCCTGTGGACTTTGATTCATACCAGCCTGCATTCGCTTGGGAAGCTGACTGTCGATTGTTTGTTGCTATTTTATTATTCACCACTCTTTTTCATGTTTTGAGTGCTGAATAGTTATTCACAGTTCAGCTCTCCTGTGCTTGAGATGACATAGTGATTCAAAACTTTAATGCAGAGCGATTAATGATTAGCATTTGTGTATTTTAATCCAGGAAACGGAATACAGTAATCATCTCTTATGTGTTTATTTTTGTTGGATAATTAACACCGAGCACCCTAAACCAAATGTGTCTCTATAATTACATTCTCCTGCAGATGCAGTGAAAGTAAGGCATCAGCAATCACATATATACCTCTTAAACAGTTTTTTGTGTCCCCTGCAGGACTCAAACATGGCAGCGTTTTAGTCTGCAGATGGTTTCTGCAAACATTTGTCACATGTAGATGCACAAACACATCAGCCGAGGTTTACCAATGCTAATAAGAGCTTAATTTATGATTTCATCACCTCTTCTCTGTGCTTTCTCTCTGCCTCAACACTTCAGTCTGGTGGAGTCCTTTTATTCCCCTGAAGACATTACACTGGCTTCGCATGCTCCCTCAGAAGACGTTGAGAAGCATTTTAAAAAGAAATCTGGTCTCATTTTCCTGTAAGTCAACCTCAGAGGAGGAAGTGCAGCCTTACAAAACATGTAAAAAAAAATTGCAAACGTGAAATGGAGCAGATGATAGAAGATTTTTTTCTTTTTTCATAAGTCACATTTAGACTCAAGTGCAGAAGCTGTAGGTGAAAAAATCATATTTTATCTGGTGCTCTGAGGTAAAACTGTAGAAAAATCGCTCTTTGCAATTATGAATTGTTCTGCTAAAGGAACAAAATGAAAAAACTCCAGCAGAGGCATGTTTTACTCGCAGCCATCTTCCAGAAAGGCATTATAAATAATTGAGAAAGTAATTTAGTTATGGTTGCTTCACCAGCGTTTGCTGCTGGCTGAAAACAGTGTAACTTTTCAAGAATGGAGAAAAGCAGCTTTGTTTGCAGCAAGTAAGGTCAAGGTGTGCAGAGTTCCCTCCGAGTAAGTAAATCCTTCAATTAAAGGAAAATTTTTAAAATCACTCTAATGAGAGGTTAACTAAGAGCAAATGATAATGAGCTGCTTAAAAGGCAAATAAGCTGTCAGGCTTAATTACTTGTTGCTTGAAGAGACTATTAAATGAGCAGCTGTAATTTGAAAACTCGCAAAGCAAAAAAGATTTGTCGCAAACGTGAGGTTACGCTTCCATCGCCAGGGAGGAGACATCTGTGGACACCACAGCCTCCAGTTTAGAGAACAACTCGGGGTTGCTGTGGTTCAGCAGATCGAGCAAGACATAAGCAGGTAGCTGGGGGTTCAATCTCTTGCTGTTCCAATCTGCATATTAAAGTGCAAGATACTGAACTACAAGTTGCTCTGTGATGTGTTCAGGTGGTACATAGGGGATGACAATGTTGTTGCGTCAACATTGTCACAACAACATTGTCATCCCTTATGTAGCCGGTGTATCAGAAAAACTCAGAAGAGTTTTCTCCAAGCATGACATCCCGGTGCATTTCAGACCCAGCAACACGCTCAGACAAAAACTGGTTCACCCGAAAGACAAAACTCCAAAACACAAACTTAACAATGTGATGCATGCTGTACAGTGCAGCGAGGAATGCCCAGACCTCTACATTGAAGAGACCAAACAGACACTTCACAAGCGCATGGCACAACACAGAAGAACCACCTCCACAGGACAAGACTCAGCAGTCCATCTGCATCTTAAGGATAAAGGACACTCTTTCGAGGATGCCAATGTTCACATTTTGGACAGAGAGGACAGATGGTTTGAAAGAGGAGTGAAAGAAGCCATCTATGTCCACTGTGAGCGACCATCTTTGAACAGAGGCGGTGGTTTACGACACCAACGGTCTGCCATCTATAATCCAGTTTTGAGTTCCCTCCCCAGATGCCTTAACGCCCACTCACATCCTGGGCCATCTGACCTCAGGAATTCGCATGATAAGGTGGGGCCAGGTTTCACAATGAGCTCACCCGAAACTCTGGTTGATTGGGACCCACACCCAGTTTCACACCTTGGAAACTGGGTGTGGGCGATTAGAGGATCATCAATTAGAGGATCATCAGGGGGTCCTTTTGTCCCTCTGTGGGGGGATACTCCCACTAGGTTTAAATCTGGGACTCTCCACCATTTGACCTTAGAACTAAAGAAGCTTCTCGGATGAGAGGTGAAACGTCTTCAAGCAACTTAAAGAAGTCCAGACGCTTTTCTTTGCAAGCTCCTTTGTCTGCATTTAATGAAAAGGGAACTAAGGGAAGTTACTTGCCAGTCGCACCTGCCTGTCCTTCCTCCAGTGCTCCAGGTTATCTGAGGAACCCAGTGCAGTCTCTCTAAAAACCAGCAAGAAGCATGATTAAGATGTTCTAATTACACCTCCGAATATTCTGTAAATAAACTTGTTGACAGCAGCCTGTCTGGTTGTTGGATTGTGAATTTAGGGTCCAAAACTTTAGAGCCAACTTAGGCTCATGACAAGCCTAATGTTTGTTTCATTGAGCATTAATACTTGCAGAGCAAAAGCTTGTAGCTGTTGCTTTAAATGCACTGGAAATTCTAGGAAATACACTTATCTCTCTTGCCAAGAAAAGAGTAAATAAGCGTCGTTATAAATAACAATTTGTCCTCGGTGACTTGCCTGGTTAAAGAAAATAGATGAGGAAACCACTTGTGTGAAAACCTCTAAATCACAACACTCATGGCAGGGATTTAATATGTCCTCAACAAGTGAATATCGCTGTATTAACTAATTAACAAATCTATAAGCCATGTGAGAGGACAATAAGCCACAAAATCCATAAAAAACTGAACATCACTATGTTGTGCAAGAGCACTTTTCAAGTACTGCTCAAAGTACATTTGTGCATGACAGAGAGAGACACCAAGTGTGAGAGAGGCAGCAGTAGCAACCTGGTGTGCCTAGTGTGAGGATACTGTTACAGGCTCACAAAGTCCACAATAGGAAGTCAGTGGCAGGTTTGTCAGTGTGACGATCCAGGTGTGCCTCTAGCTGTATTTGTACAGCAAACATTTATTTAAACAAATATTATAACATTTGTATTCTGGGATGATGAACTTGAGCAGCAAAGTTTGCAGTGAAAAGAAGAAGTCTGAAAACAAAATTAAAGATCCCGAAAAGTCCTGCATGAACCTAAAACAGTGGCTGCATTGAACAGGCCTCAAGCCTAGAGACGGGTCCTTGATTATCTGGAAACCACCAATCAGTGGGGGAGAGCCTACATTCCCCAGCTCATTGGTGAGTGGTCACTGGGGATGAATCACAGTCATTCTGAAATGAATTGCTAAAGCCCAGTCATGCAGAACTTGAGACCGGTCAGTGACCTCCTTTGAGCCACAGGTCACCAGCAAGAAAACTATATCCCCCAACCTGTTGGTGCAACTTTTACTTTGAAAGCGAGAACAAAATGCTGCTTCATCTCCAACTGAATGGTGGGGAATATTTGATTTCTTATTGGTTTGTTAGCCCTTTAGAGTCATTGAACTTACATGTGAGTCACTGACCCACCCAGCCATCATGTGATTCTTACTAGTCGTTGAAGTCCCATGTGAGTTGTTGACCTACTCGGTCATTGTGTTAGTCATTAGGGTTGCATGAGTCAAGGTGTTGATGGATGGTAAGCTGTCTGCTGAAGGATGCTTAGTGACAGTTGTTCCGGCTTGAGGTAGATGCCTTCTATCACTCCTCCTTTGAATCTGCACTTTTCTCTGGCCAGTTTGTGTCCATTATTGTACTCAAATGAATGTTCTTTTGTCCCTGAGATGTAAGTGGACTGACCCGAAGAGTCAGTCCACTTACAGAGGGTTTTACACATTTCTCTACTGAAAAACCATGGCCATTCAAATAGCTGAAGAATCAATATATTCTGATGTTAAGTCATCTGTTAGAAACGGATGATCTTGGTGGTGAAAAAATCTCAGGAAAATACACCTGTTTTATTACAAACATTCAATCATGTAAAATTAATTGTCTTTGAACTGCATTTTCCTTGCTTACTGCCACAGTGCCACATGCATAAATAAAAGTGCACACACACAGTCACATTCACTGACATCCAAATATATTTATTTTTTACTGTTATTCAAGTTGCTTCAGATCTGTCACATTAATTTCTGTATTCCTGTAACAAAAAGCTTGATCTGATACTAAAGGGGGAAAAGGAACTACATATTCACAATACATAAGAGTTCTGTGTACACACTGCTGTGCACAGACAAACATAGGATTTTGAGTTCGCTACAGTTTTTGTTATGGTCTGATCTCAGGTCAACTCTTTTTTATGAGTTGGTCTTCCAAGGAGGGATGCCACTCTGTTCTACCTCATCTTTTACCTGTGAATAACAATAATGCACAATGATTGCTTGTTCTTCCTCCCCACTATCCTTGTAGGCACTCAGCTTATTCTTCATTATCTCGCAAGAATAAAATGCTGAAGTTTGTCTATTTAACATTACCTCTGTCATGTTTCTCAAATGGACTCAGGTGCAAACCAGGAATCCTTTGCAGGGAAACAGTGATTTTATTTACAGTATAAACACCAAGTGCAGATATATAAAATGTGCGGGGAGGGATTGCGGGGAGGGATTCAGGGCTGGTCCACACACACGCCTCTCTTCTCAGAATTCCTCTCCACTCTCCTCTGCAGCCACTCACACTTCCACACACTTCACCACTCTTCGCTCACGGGACTCTTGGGTTTATGGGGACAGGTCTAGGGAAGATCTATATACACAGAGACCTCAGTTAGCAAGAGGTTCAGAAACAAACACATGGATTCAGATTACAAGTGACGGATAGACTGACGCAGATTACTCAACAACCCGCAATCTTAAATAGGGCTCAGGATTACAGGAGATCAGCAGCAGGTACAATGATTGGAAACAGGTGCGTGGGCCAGAGGCGAGAGCTTGTGATGAGCACCGCCCAGGCAGAGGAGAGAGAGAGCACATACAAAACAAAACAAAACATATTGCCTAGCACAGGGGCAAACTTCAATCAATTAACACTGTCAGCATCTCTCTTTTATATGGATTTGTTGCTAATGCTGTTATTTTTGTTCCAGCATTTAAACATTTAGATAATGTTCTCTAGCTTTTGCTAATTGTAAAAATGGCAACGAATAGTTCATTCAGCAACCATAAAAGAAAGCCTTAAGATGTGCCTCTGTCATCTTTTGGTTCCTTCCCACTTCTGTAGCTGATTTAGACATTATACTGTATGATATACTAGCTTATGTCAATAAACTTCCATCCATCCGCTTATCCTTTTCAGGGTCGCGGGGGGCGCTGGAGCCTATCCCAGCTGTCATAGGGCGAGAGGCGGGGTACACCCTGGACAGGTCACCAGTCTGTCGCAGGGCCAACACACAGGGACAGACAACCATTCGCGCTCACATTCACTCGCACATTCACACCTAATGGCAATTTGGATTTTCCAATTAACCTATCCCCTCAAGCTGAATGTCTTTGGACGGTGGGAGGAAGCCGGAGTACCCGGAGGGAACCCACGCAAACACGGGGAGAACATGCAAACTCCACACAGAAAGACCCCGGCCTGATGTTGGAATTGAACTCAGGACCTTCGTGCTGTGCGGCAACAGTGCTAACCACGATTTTACAAATACGGCCTGCATGGGGGGGTATATCACGAAAAAGCCTTTGCTGTCCAACAAAAAAATACAGTTTGCCCTTGAAGGTAAATAGCACGCTCAGGACAAATGGATCAGTAGAAATATATGGCTGTTTTTTGGGTGAAGAGCTGTGAAGCACAGAGGTGAAAATGAAATTGTTTGATGTGGCTTTGCTACCTGAGGGACAAGCCAGCTAGCAGCCACTGAGTCAGCTATGAATTCTGGATCATGTCAAAGAGTGCTTGAAAATAATGAGAAGCTATCTGTCTGAAAACTGAAGTTGAACTGGAAATGGATCTTTCAACAGGATAATGATACTAATCATGGTAGCAAATCCACCAAGGCACAGCTCATAAAGAAAAAGAAATCTGAAATGTTGTGAAGTATTATTGTGGGGGGATCAAATGGGTGCTACAAGCATATAATACGCGCAATAATATATATATATATATATATATATATATATATATATATATATATTTATTTATTTTTTCCCTTCCTACGATAGCCCGACGGGCAGGGCAGAGATAGATTTTGGTAGCCCGACTGGAAAAATCGCTAGCGTCGGGCTAGCGATTTTGCGAGCCCTGTATCTGATTGAGGAATCACTCATCTTTGGAAAAGAGAGTTTATTACAGAGAAATGGCTCTTTCCAAAATAAAAGCTATACTATACGCTTCTTCTGGGCTATATTCTCAGCAGCATATTAAACATATCAGGTCCCCATAAGGAGAATCATGTGCTAACGGCTGTCTAAATAACTCGGTTTGTAGTTGTAAGTTTGTAGCATGCGTGCTTGTTGTTTTTGTCTGCTTCCACTTGTCTTTGCACTACGATGATGTCGGCGTAAATGTGCAGTCATATTCGTTGTGTTCCCACTAGTGCTGTCAGCGTTAATCTCGTTGAAATGACGTTAACGCCACAACACGGCAAATCTCCGTTAACGAGCTACCGCGGATCGCCCCGTGCATGGGGCTGGACGGCCAACACGTTAATGAGCCAACTGCGCTAACACACTAGCTCCCACCCATGTAATTGAGCATTGCATGGCACATCCAACATACTGTTTTACTTTAGTCCATCACGCGCTTACCTTCAGGGTCACATGAAAACCAAAATAGTTCCAAACGCCAGATCTGAATGAGGGTGGGGGAGGTTCAATTTGCCATGTTGCAAGGAGAGCTTAACTTCTGTCTCGCTAGCTTGCCCTGCGCTCAGTGAATCTGCGTTCGACTACTCCGCCTAGGCTGCACTGTCGAGTGCAGATCCACTTCAGAAGGAAAGTAGATCAAATAAATTAAAAATGTTGTATTGTTCAATACATATGCGTACCGAACCGAAAGCACTGTATCGAACGGTTCAATATCGATACGAATATCGTTGCACCCCTAATTAATATATATATATATATATATATATATATATATATATATATATATATATATATATATATATATATATATATATATATATTATTAGGGGTCTGTGCTGTCTGTGTTGAGCGCTCAGTGAATCTGCGTTCGACTACTCCACCTAGGCTGCACTGTCCAGCGCAGATCCACTGAGCGCTCAACACAGACAGCATAGTCAGAAGGAAGAGCGCAGGGCAAGCTAGCGAGACAGAAGTTAAGCTCTCCTTGCAACAGGCAAATTGAACCTCATTCAGATCTGGCGTTTGGAATTATTTTGGTTTTCATGTGACGTATGACCCTGAAGGTAAGCGAGTCATGGACTAAAGTAAAACAGTATGTTGGATGTGCCATGCAATGCTCAATTACATTGGTGTGAACTAGTGTGTTAGCGCAGTTAGCTCGTTAACGTGTTGGCCGTCTAGCCCCATGCACGGAGCGATCGGCAGTAGCTCGTTAACGGAGATTTGCCGTGTTGTGGCGTTAAGGTCATTTCAACGAGATTAACCTGAAAGCACTAGTGGGAACACAACGAATATGACTGCACATTTACACCGACATCATCCTAGTGCAAAGACAAGTGGAAGCAGACAAAAAAAAGCAAGCATGCTACTAACTTTAGCCGAGTCATTTAGACAGCTGTTAGCACATGATTCTCCTTATGCTGCTGAGAATATAGCCCAGAAGAAGCGGATAGTATAGCTTTTATTTTGGAAAGAGCCATTTCTCTGTAATAAACTCTCTTTTCCAAAGATGAGTGATTCCTCAATCAGATACAGGGCTTGCAATATCGCTAGCCCGACGTCCCGGAGCTAGCGATTTTTTCAGTCGGGCTACCAAAATCTTTCTCTTCCCTGCCCGTCGGGCTATTGTAGGAAAAATATATGTCAATGCTTTTGCATTCTTTCAGAAATGTAGCTGGGTAATTATGTCATTGGCATCGGTGAGCCACTGTCAATATGTGACATATTGAAGTCGCGTTTGAATTTGCGCTTGTTTTTTTGCTTTCACTTTGCAATCTTGCGAACTGTGTATAGAGAGCGACAGCACTGATCTGTGAGTGATGATAATTTGTGCACCAATTCCTCTGACATCGTCTTATTAATCGTTAGCTTACTATGCAAACATGACAAGTGAAATCTCCCGCAGCAAGCTTAAACATGTGAGAGGTTGATCGCGCAGAGAATCGCTGAGCTTATGTGAGTGCGTGTCTAAAAGCAAAATAAGACAGGTCAGGGTGAAGAAGTGACAGCCAAAGAAAAGCTTACCACAAAACGGAGAAGTTATGACAAATCAGACTATAAGGCAAAAAGAAAGTGCAGCTTTATGGTTTCATGGACAAAAGAATTTCTGTGGCTGCAATATGATGAGCTAAATAACCAGGGCTGCACATAAGTGGTCCGCAGGTGCGCATTCGCTGTCAAAATAAAAAACACACACAAGGGTTAGGGTTAAACTTAAAAACTGTACTTTTGAGTTAAAATATATATTTATAATTTTAATAAATGACAAATTAAAAAGGCATGAACATTTTTTTTGTATCGAAAAAATATCGAACCGTGACACCAAAGTATCGAACCGAACCGTGAATTTTGTGTATCGTTGCACCCCATATACACATGTGTGTGTGTGTGTGTGTGTGTGTGTGTGCATATATATATATATATATATATATATATATATATATATATATATATATATATATAATATAAAAATATCTCTCAAGTGCAGGATCTACCAAGAAGATGCTCTGTCCCCACTGCTGTTCTGCATAGGCCTGAACCCCCTCAGTGAGATCATTAACAAGACTGGCTACGGATACCGACTACGGAACGGAGCAGTTGTCAGCCACCTCCTGTACATGGATGACATCAAGCTGTATGCCAAGAGTGAACGAGACATCGATTCACTGATCCACACTACCAGGCTATACAGCAATGACATTGGAATGTCGTTCGGACTGGAGAAGTGTAGTCGGATGGTAACAAAGAGAGGAAAGGTAGTCAGAACTGAGGGGATTGAACTACCAGAAGGCAACATTGCAGACAGAGGACAGTTACAAGTACCTGGGGATCCCGCAGGCGAATGGGAACCATGAAGAGGCCGCTAGAAAGGCTGCAACCACCAAGTACCTGCAGAGGGTCAGGCAAGTCCTGAGGAGTCAGCTGAATGGTAAGAACAAGATCCGGGCCATCAACACGTACGCCCTGCCCGTGATCAGGTACCCTGCTGGGGTAATAGGCTGGCCAAAGGGGGAGATAGAAGCCACTGACATAAAGACAAGAAAGCTCCTTACCATGCATGGAGCCCCAAGTCCAGCACCCTGAGGCTGTATGCTAAGCGGAAGGAAGGGGGCCGGGGACTGGTGAGTGTCAGCACCACAGTCCAGGATGAGACAACAAACATCCAAGAATACATTGGGAAGATGGCCCCAACTGACCGAGTGCTCAGTGAATACCTTAGGCAGCAGAAACCCAAGAAAGAGGAGGGAGACGAGGAACCATCATGGAAGGACAGGCCCCTGCACGGTATGTACCACCGGCAGATAGAGGAGGTGGCTGATATCCAGAAATCCTACCAGTGGCTGGACAAAGCTGGACTGAAAGACAGCACAGAGGCACTAATCATGGCAGCACAAGAACAAGCTCTGAGTACAAGATCCATAGAGGCTGGGGTCTATCACACCAGGCAAGACCCCCGGTGCAGGCTGTGTAAAGATGCCCCAGAGACAATCCAGCACATAACAGCAGGGTGCAAGATGCTAGCAGGCAAGGCATACATGGAACGCCATAACCAAGTGGCCGGCATAGTGTACAGGAACATCTGTGCCGAGTATAACCTGGAAGTCCCGAGGTCAAAATGGGAGATGCCCCCAAGGGTGGTGGAGAATGACCGAGCTAAGATCCTGTGGGACTTCCAGATACAGACGGACAAAATGGTGGTGGCTAACCAACCGGACATAGTGGTGGTAGACAAACAGAAGGAGACAGCCGTAGTGATCGATGTAGCGGTTCCGAATGACAGCAATATCAGGAAGAAGGAACACGAGAAGCTGGAGAAATACCAAGGGCTCAGAGAAGAGCTCGAGAGGATGTGGAGGGTGAAGGTAACGGTGGTCCCCGTGGTAATCGGAGCACTAGGTGCGGTGACTCCCAAGCTAGGCGAGTGGCTCCAGCAGATCCCGGGAATAACATCGGAGATCTCTGTCCAGAAGAGCGCAGTCCTGGGAACAGCTAAGATACTGCGCAGGACCCTCAAGCTCCCAGGCCTCTGGTAGAGGACCCGAGCTTGAAGGATAAACCGCCCGCAGGGGCGTGCTGGGTGTTTTTTTTTATATATATATATATATATATATATATATATATATATATATATATATATATATATATATATAGAAAATATTTCAGTTTCTTTGGGATGAACTTTTATTAATACAGGTTAGCCAACGTGATATGTCATATGGCCAAAAAGTAAAATGTATTTCACAAGGTAAATCTTAAAACCTTATAATACAATAAAAATTTAAAATGCTTTCTTTCATTATTCATATATATTCATTTATAATACACATCTCTTTCCATTTCAATAAATTTTAAATCTCACAATCTCATCCACATAAATACTGCAAGAGGAATGAATGCTTGGGCATTGAAATAAATCCACGAGATTCTCCAATGCGCCAAGTACTGGCAAATATATGGAAATCTGTCACAGTACGGCTGTGTGCAGGCAAAAGTAGGACCCAAACGCAAACTCACAGAGACAAAAGGTAAACTCAAAAAACACAGCTTTATTGCTGGCGTGGAGTGGGACACGAAAAACAATACAAAATAAACTAAACTGGGAAAACTAAAGCACAAGGAGCCACAGGGAAAAATCACACAGCTATGATGGAGACTACGACACTGACAAAGAGAAACACAGGGCTTAAATACACAGAGGGATAACGAGGGAATGAGACACAGAAGGAGGGCACAGCTGGGAGAAATCAGGACTGGACGAGACAGAGACGCAAAACTAGAAACACTCACATGAGGCATGGACCTTCAAAGTAAAACAGGAAGTATCACACAGAGACGCGAACTAGACACAGTGGAGACAGCAACTAAGAAACAGAGACAAACCATAAGGCAGAGGTCTAAGAACCAAAATACACAGAGGGAAATACTCAGCTTTGAACACAAGAGACTAGACTAGAGGGAGTAACAAAAGACCAACCATGAGAACATAATGCACAATGCAGGGTGACAGAAAACAAGAAACTCAAACATGCAAAGACACACCATAAACAGAACAGAGGGGGCACAGAGAGACATGAAGGGCAGGGGAGACTTAACATGGGTTGAAACACAAGGGGGAACTAATAAGCAAATCAACATAGGAGGCCTAATGAGCTAAACATACTATAAACATCAAAATGAACTAAAACTCAAATCACTGGGTCCTAAGACCCAGGATCGTGACAGAAATCACTCATTGTCTCCTGCCTTAATTACAAAAGCACACACAAAGTGGATGCCGCCAAACCAAGCATTTACACGTAAAGCTCTCTCAGGGATTTTTGTGTGCCAATTGTCTGCCTGCTGAACTCACAACCACCTCTGCCGCGTCCCTAAACTGCTCGTGGACAGTGCTTGTGTCTGCAAATCTCAGTTGTCACCCATACGCTATTGTCATTCATGTATTCATATGCCTCTGCACCGAAAGGGATAAAAAGCTGGGTGGTAAGTGGGTGGCAGGGGGAATGCAGGGACAGGGATTGCAAAGCAATGGGACGACATGAAAAACGGGCCACACTTGAAAGTGACAGGATGTGACAGTACTAAGCTGTCAACATGCACCATATATAGGACAAAGGTATTACATCATGCTGCTTAATACAAATACAGTTTATAAGCTGTGAGGCCAAGTGATACAATTAGGACTGAGCACAGTGTTAAATTATTCACAGCAACACATAATTTAATGTTACTGATTGAATTCATGAATAAAATTTGTGGAAATGTGGTTTGTTAATGAACAGCAACTGCAACTTCCATTCAGACAACTGGAGAAGTTCAGCTTATTTATACATTTTTAGTCAAACAAATGCGCAGATTATGCATTATGTGCAGGATTCTATGGCTAATTAATGTCCATGTCTGGGATGAGTTGGTTCTCCGGGTAGGGGAGTTTAAGTATCTCGGTGATGCAGACGCTGTACTGATCTGTTGTGGTTCAGAGAGAGCTGAGCATGAAGGCAAAACTTTTAATTTACCGGTTGATCTACATTCCTGCCCTGTTGGTAATGGGTATTTGCTACTAACTGAAGGAATGAGATCACAGATAAGCAGCGGAAATGAGCTTCCTTCGAAGGCTGTCTGGGCTCTCTCTTCAATATTGGGTGAGCATTTTGGTTAATTTGGAAGGGCTCACAGTAAAGCCTCATCTTCATCCAACAGAGCCAGTTGAGGTGGTTGGATGTTACTAGGATGCCTCATGGACACCACTTAGGCCAAGCTAATTTCTCCAACTCATTCAGGGAGACATCAAATGAGCTGGAGGAGCACAAGTAAGATAAGATAAGATAACCTTTATTAGTCCCACACATGGGAAATTTGTTTTGTCACAGCAGGAAGTGGACAGTGCAAAAGTTATGAGGCAAAAATTAGAATACAATAAGAATAAATACAGTACACAACTGTACAGAATAGAATAAAATAAAATACTATATACAGTAGAATAAAATAAAATAAATATACAATAAGATAAAAATAGAATACAAATACAAATACTATATACAACTGAGAAGTAGCTGAGAACAAGGACGACAATAGTCTAAGTTTCTGTTTTAACTGCTGCAGTTATAACTTAAATGCCATGTCCCATTTTGGACCCAGGGGTTTTGAGTTTTTGTGGAATCATTATGGTTTCTTTTTGATATTTTATGCTTGAGATTTAGATTTAGTTTTCCCTTGTGCTTTGTAGTGTTCGCCATTATGTTGTGTGTTTCACCTTAGTGTATGGTAGTGTATTTCCATGCCAAATTCCAGTGTTTCTTAGTTTGTGGTTGCATTATAAGTCTTTACTGTTAGTGTTTACTGTGTTGTGAGTCCTGCATTTCAATTCAATTCAGTTTAATTCAGTTTTATTTATATAGCGCCAAATCACAACTACAGTCGTCTCAAGGCGTCGTATCCCACATAGCAGACAGGTCTGGCCCGGATCTGGTGTCAAGCTGGCACTGATGGCTGACTTCTGGCATGGTAAGTGGTATGCCATCCAGATATGGGCCAGGCCTGGCATAGATGACACTGTTTATGTGATGGCACGCCACATCTAGCCTGATTATGGTTTGGTTTTTGTGACCCAGGCTCATAGAAAACAGCTCTGGCCCGGATCGGGCATCAAGCTGGCACTTCTTACTGACTGGTGTCACTGCTGGCTGACTTCTGGCATGGTAAGTGGTATGTCAACCAGATGTGGGCCAGGTCTGACAATGATGGCACTATTTATGTTCCTATTTTCCTATTTTAGTTAGAAGACCCAAATGCCATGTTGCAATACTATACTGCTATGGTAGCCAACATTTCAAATGCAGGTTTGACAGGTTTGTGAGTGTACACTTTATCCAAAACCTAGTGAGGGTTTACTCATGTTTACCACCAGGTGACTGTAGCTCAGATGGTAGCACGGCTCATCTAGAAATCGGAAGGTTGGTGGTTCGATTCCTGGCTTCTCCACTCTATATGTCAAGAGCGTGGATGTGTATGAATGTAGTTTGAAAGCACTCAGTTTAGAGAGATTGGGTGAATGTGGCCTGTTGTATAGAGCACTTTGAGTAATCCGGGAGAGTAGAAAAGCATTATATGAGAATCAGTCCATTCACTGTCTGACTAGAGTTTCGTCATGTTACTTTTGCATTATTATGTTCTGGCACATTGTTATTACATGGCTTGATTAAAGTACACATTAAGCTGACATCTGGGGTCAGAGCTGAAACTGTTCTGGGCCAGCACAGTGCCAGCAGTGTGTCTGCAACTAGCCTTGTGCTGGCCCATGTGTGGGCCCCCTCTGGCAAACCTGATCTGGGCCATCAAAGGGCCGTCATTTTTAGCGGTATGTGGGCCAAGTGTAAGCTCATTGTGTGGGCCAGTTCCAGGACATACCAATTTTGCTATGTGGGATATTGTAAGGTAGACCCTACAATAATACATACTGAGAGAAACCCAACAATCATATGACCCCCTATGAGCAAGCACACAGCAAATTCAAAAGTGTTAAATGTTTTGGTGTTAATAGTCTTCTTGCAAAAGTAGAGTTAATTTTACTCTAAGCAGAGTCACATTCTTTTAATGTAACTCTGAGGTGTAAAATGATAGTAGTTAAAATCGAGTGTTAAAAATGAGTGTTTCTATGTCAAATCTGGAGGTGTTACAATGGAAACATTAACTCTTGACCTCTTAACTCTGAACTCCTAGAGGGGCTATGACACCAATAGAGTAAATTCACAGACTCCGCCCCCAGCACGGCTCCAATCGAAGCTGAAGTGAAGCCGTTTCAGAACATTTTGTTCTACATATTTGAGTTGTTTGCCATGCTTGGTAAGTCATTTTTTCAAAGATTGTTTCAATTATTATTATGAGCTTTTACTTCTGTGGCTCTTTGGAGTTGAGACAAAGCTGTGTGAAAGGCATTAGCCATGTTGCTCGCTGATAGCATAATATTCTGTTTTAGCTAGCTGAAAGGTATTGTTTGCGGGCAAATACCACAGCCTTGAAAAAAGCTTGCATGTGAATTTTCAGTCAAACTTTTGGTCAAATACACCTAAAACAATGTCTAGAATGTGAAATGTTGGTATAATGGTGCTACTTGAAGCCTGAAAACGATCGCCCGTAAAAAAAAAATAAAAATAAAAATAAAAAACACGAGCAAACAGCAGTAGCAGGCATCCTGACTGGGTTCTACGTTAGCATAGATCCCTCCAGAGTTTTGTGCACACGGTTTAGGTAAAAATTAAAAAGGTTGCGGTTTTACATTTAGTTCAGTATTACCTGTTGCCTGTGTCCTTGTCTTTTGGGAAAATACTTTACACAAGTAATGGCTCAAAGAGGATTCCTTTTTTTTTTTTTTTTTTACTGTGCTGCAATTGTTTACTGGATTATTTGTGCCATTAATTGGCGTCAACTAATTTTTAGTCAATCTCCGCACAGGATATGCTTGTGAAGATGGAATATGGGGGAGAGCAGAAGTGCGTTGAAGTTCCACAAAGGGATGAATGAAGGACATGCATATTGTATTGAAGAAATAAGTGATGAGAATGCTGTTATTTGCATTTACCATGTCAGACCTTTTGATAAACAAAATTCTAATGAAAGTGAGAACATGTATACTGTTACATCTTTCAGAAAATGTTTTGAAATTGTGGTGCACAGTTCAGAATAAATGTTTTTCAAAAACCATTGCATCTTTTTAGTAAATGTTTATTTCCAAAATAAATTTCTAGAAGTTCAGAACAGTAAAATTCCCGCTTTTTAGAATGAATTAGAAGATAACTCTTACGTAGTTAAACTAAAATACTCTTTGAGAGTTAATATATAAACTCTTAACACCAAGTGTTAAATTATCAACTCCAGACAGATTTGGTGTTTAACACTAAATCAGAGTTAACGTACCAACTCTCCAAAAAGAGTTAAATTAACACTCTCTGGTGTGGACCCATATAGACACTTTAATAGTGTTGAAATCAAATCCGACAGTGTTAATTTGGACATGCTGGATTTGCTGTGCACTTTGACGACAGTGGGAAGGAAAAACTCCCTTTTAACAGGAAGAAACCTCCGGCAGAACCAGGCTCAGGGAGGGGCGGCCATCTGCTGTGACTAGTTGGGGAGAGAGAAGGAAGACAGGATAAAGACATGCTGTGGAAGAGAGACAGAGATTAATAACAAGTACGATTTACTGCAGAGAAGTCTATTAACACATAGTGAGTGAGAAAGGTGACTGAAGAAGAAATACTCAGTGCGTCATGGGAATCCTCCAGCAGCCTAATTCATTTGGGTCCTACCCTACCACAGTGGAACCTGACACTAAACCCATATAAGTTGTATTAGTTGTCTAATTAGTTATCTGCTTTAATTAGAAGTCTTCCATGTGAGTTAATGCAATACCTGGAGTTTCATATGATTACCTACACGATCCTCATGAACATCCCCAACTTGGAAAGTTGTTGCTGTAGTTGTAAATTTGTACATTTTTCATAACTATTAATTGTTGCTGACACATCCAACAGTAAATCACAAACTATGCTTTTCTCCGGGATGAGTCTGGACATATATCACAGCTGTCAGGACATTTTTATTGTTGACTGCTCTAACTGTCTAATCATATCACTTTAATCAGTCAGAAAAATGGTTTATTTTTCCCAGGTAGCTAGGTAATGGTAAAAATACATTTATGGTACCAGAGTTTCATCAGTAGATATGCAATATATGCACATAGACTGATTCAGTTGTTGATTTCTTAATGCATTTCAGCACTGGTTTTCTTCACTCACCTGTATCACTCATTATGGGTTTATAAACCATTCTGCATTTAATCATTAGTTATTATTTATCTCTGGCTCTCTTCCATATCATGTCTTTATCCTGTCCTCCTAACCTCACCCCCAACCAGTCATGGCTGATGGGCACGTCTCCATGAACCTGGTTCTGTGGGAGGTTTCTTCCTGTTAAAAGGGAGTTTTTCCTTCCCACTGTCGCCAAAGTGCTTGCTCATAGGGGGTCATGTGATTGTTGGGGTTTTCACCGTTTTCTCTGTATTATTTTATCTCACAATATAAAGCACCTTGAGGCAACTGTTGTTGTGATTTGGCACCATATGAATAAAATTGAATTGAATAATAATGTAAAACTGCTGTTTTGCCCTGGGAAACACTTCTTTGCACATAAATCTCTTAAGCGGTCAAGCAGGGTTATTTTCTTTAAGAATGTCAGGAACCGAGGTGTATTAATTGAACGAAACTAATAATATAACTTTAAAATGCATTCTGGTCTCCCACTGCAGACCAGGTTATAAAGACTTACATGTAAGAACAATTGGGTGGCACAATGGTGTGATGATTAACACTGTGACCTCACATCATGAGAGTCTTTGCTTTGAAATTGCCAGCCGGCTGGAGCCTTCTTCTGTCCTGTTTGGCCATCCCCTGTTCCCTCCATGCCCGAGTGAGTTCTGTCCATGTACTCCAGCTTCTACTCATGGTCCAAAGACATCCATGTCAGGTTAATGATTCTAAACTGGCCATTTGTGTGAATGGTTATCTGTACCTCTGTGTTAGCCCTTTGACAGCTAGGATAGGCTCCAGCCCTACTGCAGCTGTGAAATGGAAAAAGAGAGTTTCAAGATAAATCTGAACAAGCAGCTAAAGAATGCATTCTCACATTAGAATGGGTTGTTTTGCTACAATTACATTAGGTATTAATCACATTATATATTTCTCTTGATTCTTATTACTCCAGTCTGTGCTCCTTTGTGTAGGCTTCATAAATCAAACTTGTTATGAAAGACCTGAATGATGTGCATTTGTCATGCTTTTGGAGGCATTTCTCATCAGTTTTCAAAGGCAAAAATATGAAATTTACACTGCAGGAGAAGATCCCTGAGAAACACCTTGTTAGTCTCAGCCTGAAAACAAGAGCTTTATACTTAGGTAATGCTTACTGTAATTGGCAACATTGCCGCAGAAGGTACGTAAAAGATGCCACAGAGATAATGGAACTTTTTTCAGTGTTGCTCGTAGCAAAGGCAGGTTGGAGGATTCAAGCAGGTGAAATCTGCACTTCTCCTGCTAATTCACATTCTAATGTTAATGTTTGCATCAGTACCCAAAATACATTTTCAAGAATGACTACTGATTTAAGTTCCTTAACTAATCTTGGTTGATACCAGTTTTCTCTGCTGCATGGTAGATCAACACAAGAATAAAGCCAGATTTTATGTACCAGGCTTATTTTATACATATCAGCAAATGTTTAAGACAGAGTCGTCAGATGTGGCTATCTCATCTGCCTTAATCACAGGGTGATGGTGCAAAACTGTCCAGAGAGCTTGAGTTGGTGTTGGGAAAGGTGTAAAAAAAAAAAAAAAACCCCGAATAAATGCATAAAATGTGCATAAATGTAGAAATACACCTGAGTCAATTATGTAGCAGATTAATTTTTGAAGTCAGCTGATTTGCAAAATGAAGCTCTACGTATTTTATATTACACACATTGGCCACTTTGTTTGGTAGTTGTTGGACCAACTCACTGCATTTAGACATTGAATTGGGAAGAAAATATAACTGAGTGTCTTTCAACATGACATGGCTATTGGTGCAACACAGGCTGGTCGTCAACTGGGATTTTCTCATACAACAACCTAATGACCAAAAAAGAAAAATATATGAGTGAGCTGCAGTTCTTTGCAGGATTTTTTTTTTTGTGTGTTGATGCCAGAGGTCCGAGGAGAATGGTCACAGATGAAATGATGAGTGTTGATTTGTACTGCAATATTTGGATTGTATGCTGAGAATCTGGTTTTAGTCATTTGGTTCAGTTATTCTTACCAATTTTATTTGTATGAACTTTGTGTTTCTTTTTTCACTTGTGTTTATTTAAATGATCTGTGTTTTCAAAGATTCCAAAGTGGGTGAATATCCAATATGCTTCATTTCATTTTCTGCCCACTGTTGAGTGCTTTAATTATATAAGATATTTCAGCTGACATCAGAAAAACGTAACACTGTAAATTTGAAGTGTTTAATATCGAGCATTTTTGCTCATGTGTTCTCCAGTATGTGGTCTTTTACCACACGTTTGGGTAGGCAGGCTATAATCTGAAAACAAACAACTCTTTTTATAATGATGTATAGAATAGCTTTGGAAGTTCAAAGTTAAATAGACAATGTTTAAAAATGACATATTTATCTGAATGCCATGAATCTCTCTCTAGTGGTTTATTATTGAAAAACTGTCATTATTGGCAACTTCTTGAGAAACTCTAAGAAGACAGAATGTATTGTGTTTAGTTTCATATGTAAAGCTTAGTTGAGTATGTTCCACAGTAAGAATTGTGTGGGAGGTGTGAAGGTTTAAAAATAAGCTGTGTTTTCTAACTAAACGGCTAAATTGAAACTGTTAGAATCTCTATGAAAATGAGCCGTTCATCTGCTAATATAAAGTTAAACTGGAAGATTGAATTCTATTTTTCAAAATTGTATTTAATGTTGTGGGTTTTTTTTTCTTGTTTTCCTTTATTAAACAGGTACTGGTATGCCATCTGGACCATCTCCCTTTCCAGTATTCATTTCCTTCATAGCCACCTTTATTTCCCTCCTTACTAATTAGCTGCTCTTCATTATTCACAAGTTTCCTTCCATTCATGCTCCTCTCTCTCATTGTCTTCATTCATCAGCTGCTCAAACTACTCCTTTCATCTTCTCAGCATATTAACTCGTTAGGAGATTTTTGTCTCTGTCCCTAATCATTCTAACCTGATGCACACTCTTTCCATTTTGGTCTCTCTACCTGGCCAACAAGCTGTTTTCTCCTTCTTTAGTGTCCAGCCTCACACACAACTCAATATGAGCCTCTTCCTTTGCTACTTCCCTCTTTGCTCTATGCCTCCCAGTATTCCTGTAGACTTTCTTCATCTCCTTGACCATCCCACTTCTTTATTTATTATCATATTCCTATCCTATATTCCTATTCCACCAAACACCTTCTTGGCAGTTTCCCTCACTTGAGCTGTTTTCACCTACCACTCAGAGTTTTGCATTTTATTCTTAACACCATACCTATCAAACACCTTGTCACCTACACGTCTACTGAAATTCACTCCAATCACCAGTCTCTCTTCCTGGGGACAATCTCTACCACTTCACCCAACTTACACCAGAATTCCTCCTTTGAATCACCTTGTTGTTGAATTGTGCTATACAAATAAACTTGCCTTGCCTTGCCTTGCCTTGCCTTTTCTTCTGGCATCCAGCCTTTATTATCTCCCTTCAACAATCAGCATCAAACCTTGGGTTACCAGCTACCAGTGTTGGGAAGGTTACTTTTAAAATGTATTCCATTACAGAATACAGAATACATGCCCCAAAATGTATTCTGTAACGTATTCCGTTACGTTACTCAATGACAGTAACGTATTCTGAATACTTTGGATTACTTAATATATTATCATGCTTTTTACAACAACGTGAATGTACTATTGCTGTGATTTATTACTATTACTGAAGGTCCGCGACTCCGAACTGTAGTAAAGGGACCTCTGACTAATACGGCGGGGTCCCTGTCGGCTTGTGTGGGTCGACTTTGCTAGCGAGAGACAAAGAGAGGCGTTGAAAGACTGCTCCAACGGAACTTATTGTTTTCGGAGGAAAACACGAACACGGTGTACAGTCGAGTCTTAATAGCTTACTTACAACTGGGCTCGTCAGGCACTCTTATTGGCTGAAGTGGTTATTATTATATTTACATGCTTCCAGCTCCCGTTTTTCCTCGATGACAACTCGTACCTTTCCACTCCCCTTTTTCTCCCTCCTCGCGCTGAGAGACCCATAACGTGTATGGCAGTCCATTCTCCCTGCAACACGGACTACACTGCCCATGATGCTACATTCTTTAGAGCTATAAATGGTAAATGGCCTGTATTTATATAGTGCTTTACTAGTCCCTAAGGACCCCAAAGCGCTTTACATATCCAGTCATCCACCTATTCACACACTGGTGCTACATTGTAGCCACAGCCACCCTGGGGCGCACTGACAGAGGCGAGGCTGCCGGACACTGGCGCCACCGGGCCCTCTGACCACCACCAGTAGGCAACGGGTGAAGTGTCTTGCCCAAGGACACAACGACCGAGACTGTCCAAGCTGGGGCTCGAACCGGCAACCTTCCGATTACAAGGCGAACTCCCAACTCTTGAGCCACGATCGCCCAGAATGCTTGTAGCATTCTGCCTGTTAGCTTAGCACAACAACAGCAACAACGAAAAGGTGCTCTCTCACCCAGGAAACACACAGTCGCAGAGAGAGAGAGAGAGCGTCGCCCTGTAACCATGGCAACCGTAACGCTGCCGCCTGGAACAACAGAACGTAGCTGTCAAACAAAACCCAAACAGTCCTGACCCGCGACAAAATGAAACAGGAAAGTACCGCAGTGTATTCCATTTATTTCAACAAAGTAACTGTATTCTGAATACCACCTTTTTAAACGGTAACTGTAACGGAATACAGTTACTCATATTTTGTATTTTAAATACGTAACAGCGGTACATGTATTCCGTTACTCCCCAACACTGCCAGCTACAAACTCATTACCCTATGTAACCTTCACCTCAACAACACAATTAACATACTCTTTCTTTAAGGTTGCTCCTACTGCATTTTGCTTTTTCTGCTTCCTACCATTGTAGAACAATTTGAATCCAATTCCAGTGCTCCTGGCTTGGCTTGCCTTCCACCAGATCAACTGCACACACAAATACCTCTACCTTTCTTCTCTCCATCATATTAGCCAGCTCTCTTGCTTTACCAGGCATAGTGACTACATTTAAAGTCCCCACTGTCACAGCTTCACTCCTGCCTTTTCTTCTCTCATGCTGCCTCCTTATATTGTAACATTATCAACTGAATGATAACAAAGTTTGTTTGTTAGTTTGTTTATTTGTTTGAGGTTTTTTGTTTTTTTTGGGTGGGGGGGGGGGGGGGTAATTAAGATTTACTGGGAAAAAAAAACATTTTAAAGGAGAAAAATAATCCACTCTTTGAAATTGTGAGGCATTTATTTTTTCATTTAGTTTTTATTTCATTTTCAGTTCTGGACATGACAGCATGACCGCATGTACAATACAACACTGAACGAAGAGGTTTCTAGAGTAATTTCAACACATAAACACACTTTGCAAACTTTCCAAGCTATTAACATTTCCCAGTCCCTCCTCTCCTGCTTCCAGTTGAACATGTTTCTGTTAAAAGGGGACCTATTACTCTTACCAATCTTTTTTTGTTATCCTCATGCACAGATATAGCTTTGCATTGTCCAAGCTAGATTGTAGGGCATTTTATCTCATGTTTCTTTATGCTCCCTCCTTTCCCAGTTTCCTCTGATTGACCAGCTTTCAGAAGCCTGCAAAGGGGCATCCAGTGCCTTGTAAACATCCTTCTTGTTCCTTTTGGGCATCAGCTGCCAATTTTTTTTAATATAAATTATTCATTTTCTCTTCAGCTTACAGCTTGAGCATTCTGCTTTCAGCGATTAATTTTATGTATGTTTGCCTAAGTATTTGATCCTTTGCTATACATGAACAACAAGCATTAATACATTACACATATGACATAAAGTAAGGCAAAAAATAACAGGTCCCCTTTCATTCTTAGCAGGTAGGTAAACTTCTGTATTGAACAACTATCTCCGACCATCTCATACCTTTGTTTCCCTGAAGGATCAGCTTTACATTATAGCATTCTTGCTAGCTATTAGCAAGGTTTTCACCAAACATTTGTGCTTTCTCTCTCTTTTTCACCTTCTTAACAGCTGGTTATATATTACACATGTAAAGCTTTAGTTTAGTTAAACATGAGAATGGTTGACCTCTAAGGTGCCGCAAAGCCTCTAAAACTGCTGCTGAGTCGCTACAGTAGTTGCTTTTGATTTGGTGAGTTTAAGAAGAAACTAGCTAAATATTCCCAACTAAACTGTTGCACTTTGTGCTGCAGAGATTTCAGGCAGATTCACATTTTCTGATATGCGCTTACCACCAGGCCTCAAACAAGCAGAATAAGTGGATGAACAGTCCTCACCTCTTTCATTAAAGCTCTCACATTAGTAAGTATATGAAGAGATATGGATTTTTGGGCCATTTATTGTACACGTTGAGGTTTTTAATTACATAGAAAAATTAAAAACTTGTGTTCCTTTCTCCTTTCTGTAGTATAAGAAAGTGTAGTGGGGGGAAACATTTACCCAGTTTACCCAAAACAGCACAATAATTAATTAACCTCCTAGGACCTGGTGTCCACATATGTGGACATCACATTTTTTTGTTGTCTAGACCAAAATATAAAATTTTGCTCTACAAGGGCCTGATATCCACTTACGAGGACGTTAGACTGCCACTGTTCTATCAAAATTTAAAGCGAATGTGCTCGTATGTGGATCTCATTTTTCTCAGAAACAAAAATCAGGCAAAAAAAAAATCATATAATTCTTTGTTTTTACATTCATCAGGTCCCAATGAGCCCAAATAGCAAAGAGAAAATATAAATGCATGCCATGAAAAAGTTCGGGTCTTAGGAGGTTAATGATCAATTATGTCATCCAAAAAACAATATTATACTTCATTTCCATTAAAACTTTTACTTGTGGCCAAATACAGGGAGTGCAGAATTATTAGGCAAATTAGTATTTTGTCCACTTCATCCTCTTCATGCATGTTGTCTTACTCCAGGCTGTATAGGCTCAAAAGCCTACTACCAATTAAGCATATTAGGTGATGTGCATCTCTGTAATGAGAAGGGGTGTGGTCTAATGACATCAACACCCTATATCAGGTGTGCATAATTATTAGGCAACGTCCTTTCCTTTGGCAAAATGGGTCAAAAGAAGGACTTGACAGGCTCAGAAAAGTCAAAAATAGTGAGATATCTTGCAGAGGGATGCAGCAGTCTCAAAATTTCAAAGCTTCTGAAGCGTGATCATCGAACAATCAAGCGTTTCAATCAAAATAGTCAACAGGGTCGCAAGAAGCGTGTGGAAAAACCAAGGCGCAAAATAACTGCCCATGAACTGAGAAAAGTCAAGCGTGCAGCTGCCAAGATGCCACTTGCCACCAGTTTGGCCATATTTCAGAGCTGCAACATCACTGGAGTGTCCAAAAGCACAAGGTGTGCAATACTCAGAGACATGGCCAAGGTAAGAAAGGCTGAAAGACGACCACCACTGAACAAGACACACAAGCTGAAACGTCAAGACTGGGCCAAGAAATATCTCAAGACTGATTTTTCTAAGGTTTCATGGACTGATGAAATGAGAGTGAGTCTTGATGGGCCAGATGGATGGGCCCGTGGCTGGTAAAGGGCAGAGAGCTCCAGTCCGACTCAGACGCCAGCAAGGTGGAGGTGGAGTACTGGTTTGGGCTGGTATCATCAAAGATGAGCTTGTGGGGCCTTTTCGGGTTGAGGATGGAGTCAAGCTCAACTCCCAGTCCTACTGCCAGTTTCTGGAAGACACCTTCTTCAAGCAGTGGTACAGGAAGAAGTCTGCATCCTTCAAGAAAAACATGATTTTCATGCAGGACAATGCTCCATCACACGCGTCCAAGTACTCCACAGCGTGGCTGGCAAGAAAGGGTATAAAAGAAGAAAAACTAATGACATGGCCACCTTGTTCACCTGATCTGAACCCCATTGAGAACCTGTGGTCCATCATCAAATGTGAGATTTACAAGGAGGGAAAACAGTACACCTCTCTGAACAGTGTCTGGGAGGCTGTGGTTGCTGCTGCACGCAATGTTGATGGTGAACAGATCAAAACACTGACAGAATCCATGGATGGCAGGCTTTTGAGTGTCCTTGCAAAGAAAGGTGGCTATATTGGTCACTGATTTGTTTTTGTTTTGTTTTTGAATGTCAGAAATGTATATTTGTGTATGTGGAGATGTTATATTGGTTTCACTGGTAAAAATAAATAATTGAGATGGGTATATATTTGTTTTTTGTTAAGTTGCCTAATAATTATGCACAGTAATAGTCACCTGCACACACAGATATCCCCCTAAAATAGCTAAAACTAAAAACAAACTAAAAACTACTTCCAAAAACCTTCAGCTTTTATATTAATGAGTTTTTTGGGTTCATTGAGAACATGGTTGTTGTTCAATAATAAAATTATTCCTCAAAAATACAACTTGCCTAATAATTCTGCACTCCCTGCATGGTAGTACTCATTCAAAAGCCATAATATCAAGTGGGAAAATGGTCATAAATAAATAGGATAGTGATTAATTAGCATTAATATTAATGATAAGATCAATGATTAATGAATATAAAAATAAAATAATAGTAATAATAATACTGGCACCAGAAAAAGATGCCCTGAATGACTGAAGATGAACAAAAATGGAACCGAAATCCTTCCATTCGCAGTAGGTTAGCCGGTCTTCATTATTTAGCAGTCTCCATCAAAACGTTCACCTTAAATAAACTTAAAGACAGAATAATATGTACACAGAATTTATATTTTCAACATAGTTTTCCCACTAAAATGTCCGTCCCAGCTAGCGAACAAACAAAGCCACACAAAGAGCACAGGCACTTGATGTTCTTTTCAGGATGCAACAAAGCAGATGCTGCTAGTTAAACTGGAGTAAAAGGATGTCACCAAAAAGAAACAGTATTTTCTCCACTTCACATTCTGCAACCATGCACGAAGAATTTAAAGAAGACCTTTGAAAAAGACCTCTAAGCAAGGGCATGGATATTACTCAGCACATGACTCACACCATAATAAGATGAAGAGTGACAAACAGAAGATTAAAAAAAAAAAAACAGGGAAAAAATAAAACAGATGGCACATACACTGTAACCACAGCCACTGATGCGACCACCCGGCCCTCCTCGAGGCTTAGCAGGTGCCGGTGGTGCTTACAGTGGTGTAGCTGAACTTGGACATTGAGGTCGCCATCGATGTGCCCATGGAGGTGGCGTTGATGCCGTCTTCCCCACCTTCCCTCCCACTGCACCAACAGCACAGACGGTTGCGACTGCAGCAGGCAAAAGTGGACAGCAGAGCCTTGCGAAAACGTGTGTTCATGAAGCAGTAAATGATGGGGTTGACACAGGCCGACGTGTAGGACAGGAGGTGGATGAAAGAGATGGGTGCTCCTGAGAGGGCTTTGGTGACAGACTTCATGTCAAAGGCTTTCCAGGTATTGACTGTGAACAAGGGCATCCAGCAGATGAAGAAGAGTGCTACGATCACCATCAGCATGCGGATGACGCGCCTCTTAGCCTGCAGCTTAGCCTCGGAGGTGTTGCTGCGGGCGCGCTCAGTCTTGACCTGCACGGTGCTAGATGAGGCAGAGAGGGTGGGAAGCTCCACAGAAGAGGAGGGCTTTTTGGATACCTGGATGTAGCAGCCATCATCATCGTCATTCGGCCCTGTCAAAGGTCTGTCTACACCATTTTTCTGGCCTGTAGAAGTACAGGGGGAAAGCGTAAGTTTGAGTCACCTTAAATCACGTGTCATTAACAGAAACAGGTGACACATGATTACAATACATTTTGGCTTCCTGCAGCTGACACAGCTGCAGACAGTTAGAAACACCCCACCTTCCCTCACTAACAACTGAAGTGGTTAAATTTCATAACACTGAACAAACCCTTTAGGAGGAATTTCAGGGGTCGATAAATCTCCCGTTTGAACAACATTTAAGTATTAAACAGTTATCATAAATGCTATCCTGGCCAGCACACGTTAACATTAGCTGTTTAGCTATACCGATATTTTGACACATAGCTTCAGTATGTCCAGAGTTTGGAGAACTAATTTCACTATTTGTTTATTAGTAGGTTCTAAAAATATATTCTACCTCATGATCTTTAACGAAATAATCATCAAAATCAAAGTAATTTGTAAAATGAATAAAATTGTGGCTAGGATAGGCTCCACCCCTCCCTGCAACCCTGAATTGAATAAGTGGAAGAAAATGGATGGATGGATGGATGGATGGATGGATGGATGGATGGATGGATGAATGGATGGATGGATGGATGGATGGATGGATGAAATAACATTTCTAAACTTAATCTTAAATACTTATTTTGTCTTACCCTCAAACACTCTCCGTATGTATAACCCATGTGAACAAGAACTAGTCAACGGCGGGGATGAAGAACTCCCTTTTAACAGGAAGAGATGTCAGGCAGAAACCAGGCTTTCCTCTGATCTTAATCATGGATTAGCAGGTGTGTTTGGGTTTACTTCACATGCAGTTCTTGGGTGTAACGTTTCCAAAGTTAAGCATTAATGACATTAGATTTCTCAGTAGTGTAACAATATAACAAATTGCTTGGAGCACTTTAGCCTTCATTTCTGTTTGTTCACACTTCTACAGTGGAAACAATGTGGCAATGGCTTTGAAAGGTTCATTTCCATTCTTACACGCTTTCATCTTTTTAGAACACCTGAATGAAACACATTTAAACAAAATGACTGTGATGCCAACCAAAATGTAAAACCTGATTTGCAACGCACCGTCTGCTAGTGTCTGAAAATTGCATAATTATCCTGTAGCTTAAAATAACCCTAACCCAACTCTAAATGATTCAACTCCATGTGGAATTCCATGCAAGGATGGAAGTTTATTTTGCTACGATCTATTTTCTAATTTTATTTCAGTAATAAATTACCATCACTACTGAATTCTGTTTCACATGTTCCCCACCTTGATGAATCACACTCAAGACTGGACTCCATGGAAACTGGTGCTGCTGATACACACAGTTATAGCAGCAGTTATAATTGACCTAAAGTGACCGTATTTCAGCTATATCAGATATATTTTTTTCTGTTTCTGTTTAAATGGAGAATATCAGCCGCAAGACAACAACCCGAGTGGTTCCAAGGACAGTGGAGTATATTTTTGGATGGAACAGGTGCAGAACCTCCAGGTAGCAACAAAATATGTCATTCTCTGCTTGAGGCAGATTACACAAATGTCCCTTTGTATATGTGTAGAAATATTTATTTGCTGCTGTTGCCTGGAAATGACAGTGTGCTATCTAAGTGCATAACAATAAAACTCAAGTAGGCACATGTTTATTTTCACAATAGCATATGTCTTATATTTACTAGCCATTTATAGTCGGGGAACATTTACTGGCCCTTCTGATTGTTTCCTGCCTTCCACATGTAATTTATGGCAGCCCCATTTGGGTCTGGAGAAAGTGATTTTTCATCTTCACTACAAGTTAAATCAATGCAAACAACAATCCTTTCACAATTGGATTAAATGTATAATGGATCTCACCAGTTGCCTCCTTGCTCTGGCCCAGCTCAAACTGAATGCCCCGGTAGAGCTCTCTGGAGATCAGACCATAGGCTATACTCATCACCACTCCCGGGATAAAGAACAGAATGAGCAGCAGCAGCACGTACCTGAAAACAGCCAGAATGGAATAAAAGGGGTGTAAAAATCACAGATTTGCAACTAAATCAGTCCTCAAAGCTGAAGAAATCCAGCTGAAAAATTTGCTTGTGAGCGTAACTGTTTTTCTCTTTGCCTCTGTATTGCCATGCACATCCAGGAGATGGGCTAAAGGCCCTACAGATGCTCCTCCCAACAGTTATCTTTACCCCCTTTGCTTCTTAGCAAAATGTACTGCAGCATCTCAGGTCAGTTCTGCAGCTCCTCTCTGCAGACCATGACCCCCCTCAGCACCCTGCAGTGTAACCCGCCTTTACACTCTGTTTTTCTTTGAGCTGTTTACCTCTGGTGATACTCTTGATGCTGCAGCGTTTGTATATATCACCAGTAGTGGGGTTTTTTTGGGTTTTTTTGCCGCAGCCTTATTGGAAGACCAGAACAACAGTATGAAGTTTTAACTTACTTACTGTACATGAAGACCAACTGGCATAATAATTACTACAAATTCTTTCCTTAAACACCTTTTTGAGATGCATGACACAACAGGGCTTTGCACCATGCTTTTTCCAGTGTCAATATCCCAACATATGTAGATTAGAAGATCATAGTGTAGAAAGTACTGTTTTTGTTTTGTCATCAATCAGTACAAGTTTGAGGATCTTAAGACATGTCTGAAAAACACTGGAAAGTTTGATAAGTTGGCGCTGAAGAATCCTGTCCATGCAGGACTATGTCATCTGCATAAAAATGTATTTTATATGTTTAGTTTTGCTTTACTTAGAAAAATGTTTGCTAACAAAAAGACTATGATCACCTCTCACCCAGTAAAAACTTGTTCAAAAGACAAATTTCTCAGTTTCTCAACATTTTCTACAGGTAAAAGGCAAAAATATCAAATATTACAAGTTATAAAACTATCCATCCATTCTTACGGCCATGGGTGGTGTCTAAAACATTGCCAACCACTATACTGCCAGGTATAAAATATAGTACATTTGAGTTAAATCTTTTTGGTAGCTGTCTTTTTTTGTAGCTTCAGCACTGTGAAAAGATATTTGCCTGCTTCTTTATTTCTTAGTTTTTTGCACATTAGCCACACTAAAATATAAATCATTTCCAAAGCATCTCAATCTGATTTGACTCCGACTTTGACAAGGCCACTCCAAAACCTTCATTTTGTTTTTCAAACCATTCACACCATTGCTGATGTATTTCAGATCATTGACCCACTGTATAAGTGGGTGCACAAGTGCACTTGAGCTTCAGGGCATGAACTGATGGCTCGGTATTCTCCTTCAGGAGAATCATTTATATCATTGTCTGATAGAGAGCACAAATCATGGTTCCATCAATTATAACTAATTTGTATCAAGTCCTGAAGGAAGAAAGCAGCCCCGGCCCACTAGCACACTGCCACCACCATGTCTGACTGTTGGTGTGAGTTTTATGCCAAATGATGCATACGTCCCAAAAAGCTCATTTTTGGTTCTGCTCAATTTTTGTCTCACCAGTCCACAGAGTATCCCAGATGTTTTTTCCCCTCAAAGATGTGATTGAGTTCTTTTCAGTCAGCTGTGTTTTTCTTCTTAGAACCCTCCCATGAATGCCATTTTTGCTCAGATTCTTTCGTATTATTGAATCATGACCCTAACTAAGGCAAGTGAGGCATGTAGTTCTCTGGATGTTGTTCTGAGTTCTTTTGTGACCTCCTGGATAAGTCATCAGCGTGGAGTTGGAGTAATTTTGGTAGGGTGACGACTCCTGGGAAGGTTAACACTGTTTGAATTGTTTTCACTTTTTGGATTAAAGCTCTGACTGTGGTTCACAGGACTTAGAAATGGCTCAACAAAGCCTTAGAGATGTCTTTCCCTTTCCTCACTAGATATCAGTGGCGTGCTTTTCAGTTGTTTCTTTAGATTATGGCATGATGTGTTGCTTTTTGACATTTTTAGCCTATTTCGCTTTGTCAGACAGGTCCTGTTTAAATAGAAATCGGGCCTGGGTGAGGCTAGTGAAACTGAATCTCATCTCTCAGGTTTCAAAAAAATAGTGGATAATAGCAGTTAATTTATGACTTAAACAGGAAGTTAATTACTTTACCACCTCGGATCAGTTTGGTTTGGATAGTTTTTTTTTTCCTTAATAAATGAAATCATAATTTAAAAACTGAATTTTGTATTTACTCAGGCTATGTTTGTCTAGAATTTAAATTTATTTGATGATCTGAAACATTTAAATGTGATAAAAGGCTGCAACTACTTTTTCACACTGTTTCAACTACCATATTCAAACAACAACATATACATAATTCGGGGTTAAATTGAGCACAGTGCCACAGTGGTTTGCCTCACAGCAACAAGAGTTCAATTCCACTCTCCGGCCGGGGCTTCCTCCCACAGTCCAAAGACATGCAGTTAGTGGGGATAAGTTTATTGGAAACTCCAAATTGCCCATAGGTGTGAATGTGAGTGTGAATGGTTGTCTGTGTGTTAGCCCTGGATACGCGGCAGAGCCTGTTCTGAGAGGTACTGTAGCTGTAAAGATGAGATCCAACCTGTAGATACTATAAGGATAAAAGGTAGAATTTAGTGAGTGAATCTAATCAGCACCAAACTGTCTAGTACAGTATTATCACAAAATGAGTTTAGACCTACTTCAATTTGTTCTGCAAAACATTTCACAAAAACATAATTCAGCAGCACAGCATGCATAGATTCAATATCTGACTTAAAAACTTTAAAACGAATTAGAACAATGGATTTGGTGTGCAGTCCTAACTTTTGAAAATAACCTCTCATCTTCCTCTCCTGTGCGCAACACTAAGAGTGGGAAACTCAACATTCGCTAGCAGGCACGCTGTGCAACAAACTGCACCGACACAGTTTGTGAGTTTGGTCATGTTTGTCAAGCTGTTTGAAAAGTTCCAGTGGAAAGGACTTGGCACCTAAAAAAAATCCATTTATGCTTGCTTGTCTTCAGTAGCTCCTATCTGGATGCTGAGTATCATAGCATGACTTAAACGTTGTTTTTTTTACATCTGCACCATAAACGCATCACTGGGAAGAGAAGGCCAAATGAATGCACTGAAGATGTAAGCAGCCCGTGGGCTAACAATATTTTCTTATTACTGTGCAAGTGTTTCCATACCGCCGCGGGAAGCAACAAGAGTCTGCAGCACAAGTAAGAACTGGTCCATTTGACAGTCATTCGCATTATTAACCTGTCTACAAGATTCTATTGCTCACTAATTGAAGGGGCCAGAATGCCATTCTGGATCATTTCAGCCCAGTTTAACACTTGTTTATAATTGCAATGGGATTAAAAAGTCCCAAACACACTTATGTCTCAATCATGTCTAATACTCAGTACCCCAGAACTGCTAAACACAAACTAGCTGGAAAGCTGTCTTAAGTGAAGGGTAAAGTGACCTTAAACAGCTTGAATCAGACCGTTGATGAGTCGAATGAAAATTAGATAAATAAGCTACTAATGCTGTCCAGGTAGAAGCGTGTAGTTGTAAATGAGCATTTAGTACACATCAGCTGTTTGCTGCAGTTAGATAACTTGGTCATTTGAGATCAATAGCAAGAATCTCCACTCAAACCACTGAATAACGCCAATGATTTTAATTGTGTTCCACTTTAAACCAATGTGCGAGAGTTAAATATTAGAACTTTCTGTGTGGCTCTTATGCTGCTGATAAAAAAGGCTGTAAACTATTAAACCCAGAGTGTCCGGTTTGTATGTAAATGTGCACATAACATTTACAAATACAGTTAAAAGATTATCTAATTATTGGGGATGTTTTCAACTGATTTAGACTGGGTACACGAATGTTTTCTATTCACAGACGACAAAGAATACCAATCCCAGCTTTCTGCAGTGCTTAGATTGGTGGCACATCAAAGAAAAAGTTATGAACTGAGTGTAGAGCAAAAAAAAGAAAAAAGCAGAGCAAAATGTTGACAGAGGAATTTCTGAGTAGTGCAAAAAGGTTCAAAGGGCTTAGAGCCTCTGTCAGCTCTGTCACAGTATCTGACGGAAACCCCTCCGCACATATTCTGTGGAAGTCCTTCGACGCTCTGGAGCTTTGTTTGAAAGCTGCTGAGTTTTCCCACCTGGGACTGGAAAACCAGAGACTGTATTAGTGAATCGAATGAACGAATGTGTGTATTAGAGAGAGAGGAGAAGGTGGCGTGTACAAGTAAAGCAAAACACGAGCACGCACAAGCAAGGTAATAAATAAATGGACCGGCGCTGAGTAGATGCAGCCAGATCTCCCATTTGATTGGTAGTAATGAGAGAATGCTCTTCTTAACTGCCGGTGTCTGCGGTGCATCAGTCAGCACATAAAAGCGACAGCACACAGGAAGAGGCCATGTTTCATTCATTGTCTGATATTCTAATGTCTGCTTGGGCAACTCTCTGAACTCAGCACTTCTCATTAAAAATAAAAAAATAAATAAAGGCGTCTATCAGCTGGCAGTTTAATACTGTGGAAAATCTGTTAGACAAAAGCTGTGTGGAAGTGACCACGCGGGAGTGTGGAAACAGCATTTAAAAACAGCAGTAGTGGATCTGCGCTTGTTTTGCCTCAAAGGGAAAACCCAGATGGGTAGAGCTGAAGCAGAGGGAAAAAAACATGTTGAATATTCATAGCTACCTCTTTTCCCACATCACCTGAAAGCAACATGATTATCAAGCAGGAAAGATGCGTTTGGCTCGCATTAATCATCAAAGAAAATGATGGTGCATATGTCATAAATTTCTTTTGCACTTTTAATTTCCAGTCCTGTTCAGTCAGAGCTGGAAAGCACTAACTCAGCTAATAGTGCACCTGCTGGAGGGTCGCCACAAAGCAGGAGGCTCTTTTTTTTTAATGTAAAAGGCTTTATTATTCAGACCAGAAAGTAAATGAGCAAAGCATAGCAGTGTTCAGAAAATAAAACACTGATTGGATTAAGTCAGACTACAGGTGTCACTCGCCTCTGTCAGTGCGCCACAGGGCAGCTGTGGCTACAATGTAGCTTGCTATCACCAGTGTGTGAATGTGTGTGTGAATGGGTGAATGACTGAATGTAGTGTAAAGCACTTTGGGGTCCTTAGGAACTAAGTAAAGCGCTATACAAATGCAGGCCATTTACCGTTTACAGGTGTTCACGGCGCCAAAAACTTGAAGGTTATCAGAAACGAACACGTGTAACAGCAGCAAGTAGTCGAGTCAAAAGTTCTCCAACTAAACTAAACAACCGACTCTATAAAGGAAGATTCTAACCTACATGTTTCAGGGTTCAACTTTTTATTTGCTCTGCGTGGCGTTTTGAAACCAAAAACTCTGATGTTATAATGACAATAACCGAGGCAATTCAATATTAATAGAAACCATTTTCCTAAAATGTAACTGCAGGTCACTCTGGTGACCCGTGTGCCCTATCTCTTGCCTAATGACAGCTGGGAAAGGTTTCAAGCAGTTGAGGAATTGGTTGGATGGTTTGATGGATGGAGGTCATAATAACAGCTTGCATTAATGACTCATTCAGTTGGATTCCAGGGAAGGAAATTAGAGGCAATTTTTAAAAAAACAAAACAGATAAACTGTAGAGTTATTTGGGCCAATAGACCCTGGCAGTAAATCCTAAAACAGATTTACAATGAAACAAAGAGCCCTTTTGAAATGTTTAAATGTTGCATTTACAATGCAGCACACAGTCATAAATGATCAAGGATTGTCAAGCTAATTTAATATTTGTGAATGATGCAAAATATAGTTTAAAAGCAAACATTTTCCCTCAAACGCATTCTCGCCCATGTAGGCCAATGTGATCAGTGAGCTGACGCTTTAGACTGGCCTTACCCCAGAATGCTGAAGTCCTGGAGTCCCAGATTTTTACTCATAACATGGCGTACGGATTTTCTTCACCATCAGTTACAGTGAAATATGCTGTGTTAGGCAAAAGACACCTGCTGCAGACAGATTATCTACAGGCACAGCACCGATGATGAGGCTGATGATGATTACTGTTTTGAGTGCATGAATCCTTTCAAGTAAGCACACAATATTTAGTCATATAGCACTTCACAGACAAGAGTCAAAGAGTGCTTTACAGTTTGCAGTGTTTTAAAGGTTAGAGTCACTAAAAATGTCTGGTATCATTACCATCTTGAGGGTTGTTTTTGGCAGTTTTCCCTTTGGGAATATTCTTCAAAAATACTTAGCATATCTCACGGCTCTTTATTTTTGCCCATTTATATACTATAATCGAACCCACAGAGGCTGATGCTCCAGAAAACTTAACAAGCCAAATCTATTGCTTTTTAATTAGCACAACAGTTTTCAGTTGTGCAATCATGATCAATTTGGTCTTTCACGTGATCAAATAGCATTAGGGAACCCAATGTGTCACTGAAAAAAAAGGAGTGATGGCTGTTTCTAGGCCTACACAGATTAAACCATTCAGTCATTAAACCATTAATGATTTTATAATGATTGATTACATCTGTCTGTTTTCTTAGCCACTCACTCAATCCAGGGTTGTTGGGGGTGGCTGGAGCGTGTCCCAGCTGTCTCTGGGCAAGACCCAGGGTATGTCCCAGTCAGGTTGCTAGTCCATCACAGGGCCAACACAGACACAAAGAAACCATTACAGCTGATGTAGCAGTTACATGGATGTCTTTGGATTGTGGGAGGAAGCACACGGAGAAAACCCATGGAAGCGCAGGGAGAGCATGGACGCTCCACACAGAAAGGCCCGACCAGCTGGCAGATTCAAACCCTTGCTGTGAGGCAACAGTGCGAACAACTGTTCCACTGTGTCATAATCATTATTTTCCATTCACAACAATTTTGGTCAATTTAATTTTAAATTAGAGAAAAAAAATATGCTTTTCTTTCAAAAATGAGGACATCTGAGAATGATCCCAAGCTTTCCAGCAGTAGTTTATGTTAAGATCAAAAGGGGGCTCTTCAAAACTCTTCAAATGGCTACAAAGGATATTTGTTCAGCTTTATTTATATCTCAGATTTTAGTTGGACGATAAGGTCGAGAACTTAATACATCTTCAAATTGTCTCTAAGGTTGTGGATTTTAGCTGTATGGTTATGCATCTGAAAACTACTAAAACAAACAAAAAGAAGAATTAACAAATTAATTGCAAGAGTCATCTTTAAATAAAATTGTAAAATCCAGCTATGCTTTGCTTTATTAAGTCTGAGATAGAAGCAGAGATTGTACATAAAAAGAAATCCACCATAGTTTCACTGAGTAGGAAGTCCCATGGTGAAGCCTCCAGCAGAATTTATGGTACCACATTAGTCTATGTAGTTTTTGGCTCCCAGAGTGATGCCTGTGTACAGAACTTAATCTGCCATTGATAATGTTTTGCGTTGGTAGAATGCTAACTGGTTGAAGAAGTGCTTGAACAGGAAAGGGAGTGACAGCGCACACCTTCATGAGGAAGAAGTGCAAAATGATAATAACGATCAACATATTACACTGGCTATAGTGAAGAGCTGTCATTATTATTAATACAGTTTCACAATAGAGAAAATCTGTTCTTTCGTGACTTTTATTCTGGCTGCGGCAAGAGCTAAATTGAAAGGCCAACAACAGAACAACAAGTTTTTTTGCAGTTGCATTGAATGTTAGATAGAAAGCACTTAGGCATAGAAAAGAGTGCCTTTATGAATAACATGCTTTGAGTGCTCTAGTAGAGTAGAAAAGTAATGTAATGTGAGAACCAGTCCATTTACCAATCACCTAAGTCACCTACAGATAGCTATTAAAAGGAATGCAGATGTGCAACACTAACATAGGCTTCTGTTTTAGACCCAAATCTTGCACTCGTTTATCTACTGAAAATCAGAGCTCTGATCTGAATAGTTGATCAGCTGTAATTTAGATACGATTTAGATGTATTTTAGGTCTAAATAAAGGTCCAACGCTGATAATGAAAAATCGACAGAGTCAAAGACACTCCATTCATAATGTTAGAACCATACAGTTTCCTTTTTAATGCAAAATGTTATCTGCTCAGATCAAAACGTGGAGTGAATAATGAATAAGATTAGTCATCGTTTCAGAGTACTTTTTGCAACTTTGTCAGTGAACATGATGTGTAAGTGCAAATATATACTTTGCTTGACTTTGACTTTTAACCACTTTATGGCTCTTTTATGGATCTCAACCTAAAAATGGCTGCTTCGGTGATTAGGTGTCCATTTCATCTAGCGAAAGCTAGATTGTGTTATCTCTTAGGAAGCTTTAACCCCTGACAAGGAATTAAAAGTTGAAATGCGCTTGTACTCTGTGACATGGAAACTTTTGACATCTGAGTCTTGATTGTCTTCTCCTTCCTCCTCCACCTCCTCACTGAACAGGCTAATTAACTGCTCTCCCACTGCCTCATCTTTCTCAGTGAAGCTTAAGAGCTTGATAGACAGTCAGAGAAAAGAGAATTCGTCAGTGTTCCACCACAAAAGGCTGTCAAAAAGAGAGAAAAAGAGATGTACAAGTTCTGGCCATGTTCATCTTCTTCTTCACTTTAATTGCACCATCGTACAGAATCCAAAGTTTTCACAGACAGATCTATAAAAATCCCTGAGTAGTATATCCCAAGAGGATTTAACGTGTCTTCTCTGAGGTGGTATCCATCTATTTGGGGGAGCTTTTGAACAAGAAAGCTGGTTTTACTGGCCTTTAGAGAGCTATAGATGAATAGATGAATTTCCTAACGTGGAGCAATCCAGACTGTAACGGCAATAATCGGTTCTCTCTTGACCTTCTCATAAGATTTGCTCTTCCCTCTTTCTAAGCAAAGAGTAGGGAAAGAAGAAATTATTGCATTAATTTAAAAAGACAGTGAAATGATCACACTGAGGGTAGACACATTATCTGCAGAATATTTGTGTAATAATGTAGTTATTTCCTTTTTTTCCTAGTGCCTCCATTTATTGGTATACGTTTTCTGCATAATCCATCATACAAAATGTAATCAAATGGAAAAGTCTCTTTTTAAAACTTGTTTTATCAGCTTTAATCTTTCAACTTTATGCATCAAGCAAAAATTTAATTATATGCAACATTCTCTGACTTGAATAAATTAGTTTAACATTTAAACCTATTTTCTGCACATTCCAGCACATAAAATAAAATGTTTTTTGTGTTTACACTCACTCTTTCAAATAGATGCAAGTAAAACACAGCAGAAAATAAATAAAGTCAAAGACTCAGCGGTCCTGTTGCTCTATTTTCACCTGTAAAGCAGGACTGCGGTAGGCGGAGGTTTACCCTGGTGCAGGTGTGCCGCGGTCAGTTGAAGAATCCACGAGTTTCTTTGTGAATTTCCCATTATGTCATAGTGCACTCGGTGCTTGCTTGGAAGTTTAGGGGTTATTTTCGCAGTAAAAAGAAGTTTTCTTCCCACGCACGATGGACGCTAATGTTTTTGTCACTTTTTATGGAATCAAACTCAAAGTAAGGTCAGTACTTCCACGCTTTAAACGCTGCACGCTCATACTCTCTCCCACAATCGATATATGATCCACTGTTGATCTGCACACAGCTGTTGTCACTAACGGCGCACTCACTTACGTCACTGTCGTGAGACATTCTCGCAAAAAAATCACGGTTTTAGTAATCTAATACGGTTCTGCCCAAATAGCAAAATCACATTAAATTAATGTTGTTTTTTTCATCCAAATCATCATTATGGTCAAGATTGAAATCTCAATGCTAAATAAATATCAAATCAAAGTTAAAATATTGATGAAACCTGACAGTGTAATAGTAATGCCATAGGAAAAATATTGATTCAAAGTTGTCCTGTTATAATTAGCTACTGAAAAGACTTTGATCTATAGTTGACCAGATTATACTGACAGGAGATGGATTTGTAGTTGACAGGAAAATTGTATTGAAATGTCATCAATTTATAGTCGAAAACTTGATCCCCAAAAAGTTGATTCTGCTTATCTGGACGCAGCGTTTTCAGTAAAAGAAACTTTTAGTTACTTCTTCTTGGTCACAAATGACATAATTCCACTTAATGTAAGTGAGAATCCAAGAATTTCCACACTTTTGGAAGCAAAGCCATGGAAACTGTATTCCATTTCCATTGCATTCATATTTTACTCACTTATCCCTGTCAAGGTTGTGAAGACATCACACCAAATAATTGTAATGCATGTGAAGTCTTGCTTTTCACAGACGCTGGCAAGAGTTTATCTATTGAGAATGGTAGATATTATTGCTTTAAAATAGCTGGTAGTCATCATTTCCAAACTAGTCATCCAGCCCACACAGATATTTTTTTCTTTACATAAAGATATGTCTGATAAACTGATTACAGACCATGCTTTTTTTCACCTATCTTTTATATTTCTTTCTCTGGCGGCAAATAGTTTAACATAACATGTTAATAAGCACTTACCAGGCCTGCTCAGATTGTGGATTGGGCCAGTCCAAGCGGCACATGCGGCCCACAGTACCATTATGCCTTGGGAAAGACTTGAGAGTGCTAAACACCGGATAGGGCACCATGATTAACAATGACACCACCCAGGTAGCAGCGATGACGCGATAGGCGTGAGATCGGGTCTGCCATGCACGGGATTTCAGTGGGTTACAGATGGCACTGTATCTTTCGATAGCAATGGCCACCAGGCTGAAGGTGGAGATGCTGACGGAGACTCCTGGAAGAGAAAATAAATGAGACTAAGAAAACATTTGCAAAGCCAGTCGACTCACTTCTTATACACAAAGAGACACATTGTTGCAAAATTTACATTCTACGTTCGTACTTCTCAATAGATAAATCATTTGGTTATCCTTCAGTTTGGACTCTCCACAAGATTCTCCGGGTGCCACCCTGAGATACCGAAAAACATCTGAACTGAACTAAAAGCATAAAGTGAAAAAGAAGGCAGACATATTTGTTCATTCATTTGACTGAAAACATGCTTTACTCCTGACTTTTAAGTGGCACACCTGGCAAAATCGCTCTACATCATGTTAAAATTGCATTTAACATTTTGTATTGTGCTGCTTAATTGGATCCCCTGTGTCCACAAGAGGAAAACATGAGAAAGAGAATATTACCTGAATTATTTTTATGACATAACCCATCCCCTTGGAATATCTCACAAAATGTGCCATCACTTTTACTCAGTATAACAAATATCAACCTGTTGACAAGAAACATGTCTATGTACTAATGGCACATTTTGGAAATAGAGCAGTACTAAGCACATACATTTAAGTCTAATATTTGCTCATCTTTTAGTTAACACTAACAAACAAATTGTTTGTTTAAACATGTCATAAGCAGCCGTGACTATTTACAGAGGAGAAAAGTATGTGAAAGAACACACCCTTGCAATACAAGAGCCTCCTAGTTCAAAGTCAAATAAATGTCAGGCTGCTCCATCAACAGTAGCAATGTGGCCCTGTTTTCTCTGGACCAAAACTGACTGATGGCAACAGTTCAGCCACAGATCCAACAGGATACTTTTCAATGCTGTAACTAAGTGCCAAACATCGCCCAGATTAGGTTTAAAGTCTCTGCTATCTGGATATCAGTCAGACTAGAAAGCCAATTTAACTTGTGGGCTTTAAGCACCCTTTTAGAAATGTGAATGCACTATGCACTTTAGACGTGAAGCATACAGAGCATAATTTATGTGATAACAATGTTACCAGTGATGCCATATTCACTGCCTGGAGAGTGACATCGCTACCCAGACTGCATTCCAATGTAAGCAAGAACTTTAGCTTAGGAATGAAAGGACCTTTACAAGTCTAACAGGTTTTTGGTATGAGTTTTAAATAGCTGGTGTTAAAATCCAGGTTATGGTCACATTTTGTTTTAGACACATGGGAAACAGCAAAAAAGGCTAAAGGATGTTACATTTCAATTAAGTCTTGTAACGAGTGAAAATCAGCTAAACTCAAACTTTACCACAAAGCCTAACCCAGGTCACCAGAGACCTGGTGGATGTTTAGAGTTTACAATTCATTTCAACTTTATTTATACAATGCCTAATCACAACAACAGTTGCCTCAAGGTGCCTTAAATTGTAAGGTAGACCCTATAACACAACAAAGAAAGGGAGGCGACCCCCACGTGGGGGTGGGAGGGAGGCCTCCCATATTCAACGTGCTGGGACATGATGAGTTTGTTGTTGTTGTTGTGTGTATGTGTGGCTGGCAGCTGAAAAGCTGCAACTGGGGAAAAAAAGTGTGTCAAAAGTGTGAACTATGTGGTCGGGTCCGTCCTTACTCCCACAGACACAAACCAAGGCCAAGTTGAATTTGCAATAATCAGCTGAGGGGGAATGAAATAACTTGTTGTGTGTCTGTGCTCGAATTGTGAGTCCAGATGAGGCAAAAAGCACACGCACATACCTGTGTGTCACAAGCAGGAATAAATTCCCTGCACTGAACCTCTGTTGCTATGAGAGGCAGCAACCTCAATCCTCCATTTCTTTGTCACGCAGCATATTAATCCCCATTCATTGTTCCTCCAGGACGGAAGAACATATCCTGCCTAAACCAGGGCTTTACGTTATCACTCATGGGAGGAAGTCATTCTGCATTCTCCTGTGAGCACGGTGCAACTCAATTTACAGGAACAATACTAAGCTTTTGAGTGGTGGTCAGAAACTGTTTCCCTTCATCCTTTGGTGCAGGCTTTTCCTGCAAACCTGTGATTAAAAAAACCAAAACTGTGTTCCTTTCTATTGTGATAAGCTTTTCTATCTTATCAAAGGTAAAAGATTAAGGATGTAAGTATATATTGAGTGAAAAACGCAAGGATTGAAACCCCCAGAGAAAAAAAAAGGGGAAACAGCAAGGATAGTTGGTGTTGGATTTGATGTGGATCTGATGGGAGCAGGGAGGAGCTGTATCTTATTCCTGCGCCACCAGAACAAAGGAGCTGACTGGCAAAGATATTCAACAACAAAGAGAACATCAGCTGCACAAAAAGACGTCTGAATGCCTTTTCTGTTCCATGAGCTGTAGAAAAAACAGTATTTCAGTTCTTTGCAAGACCGGTAACCTTTTGATTGCTGCTTCACTTGCATGAAACCTGAAGGGATAACAAAGCTGCCCCTTGATAATCAGGCAATCATTAGTCCAACCAAATCAGTAAACCCAGTGCAGTAAAAAGTATTTTCCCCTCCTTGATTTCCTAGTTTCTTGGTATATTTGTCAGATCATCAAACAAATTTTAACTCTAGACAAAGATATTCTGAGTAAGTACAAAATGCATTTTTTAAATATTATTGTAGGGTCTTTGCCTAACAGTATAAAGCACCTTGAGTTGACTGTTGCTGTGTGAAAAAGTACTTGCTTTCTAAACCTAATAGATAGTTTTGCCACCCTTTACCGCAATAACTGCAACATGAGTCCTTCACATCGTTGTGGAGGAATTTTGGCCCACTCATCTTTGCAGAAGTCGAGCATTAAAGGCCAGTTGAAGGCCGTGGAGAAGCATAAGTCCGGTCTTTGACTTGGCCTTGGACAGAAACCTTCCAAACCATCCAGCTTTTGTCTCGTCAATCCACAGAACAATTTCCCGAAAGTTGTAGGGATCATTAAGGTTTTGTCTTTTTTCTTGTGTTCTTTTAAGTCAGCAGTGGTTTTCTCCTTAGAACCCTCCCATGGATGCCCAGTCTGCCCACTTTCCTTCTTATTGTTGAATCATGAACACTGAGCTTAATTACAGTCAGAATCAGAATACTTCATTACTTACTTCAGGGCCAAAGGTATAAGATAAAGCGGATATTTGAAAGAATACTCATCATGCAAAGCTCCTCTAGCAAAATGTAATCTTCCTTTTTTTTATGACCCTCGAAAACTATATGAATAGTGAAATTATTATCCTAAATATGCAATGATTATTTGAATACTTTGGCTTAGCACGAGTGGGGGCATTCAGACTATAAGGTACTCCTCTCCCGTGGGGTGTGCAAAAATACCGCAGTGTAAGAAATGTGCGTTGCTTTGTAAAAACTGCAGTGCAGCTTGTTGATTTGGCCCATCGCTAATACTGTCAGACTCACATTATAACTGTAGAACATCTTCCTGCATCCTTAATTTTGTGTATGTCATGGTTTTTGTAACAAACTACACTTTTAGTTAGAAGTCCTGTTTTTTCTCGTTTTGTTTCTTTGATGGTTTTTCCCCTACTCTTTTATCTGTTTTATCTGTTGACTTTACTTGGTTCACCCTTTTAGTCTTGTTAGTTCTTGATTAGTTCTTCTTGTGGTTTTTTTACTTTTGCCTTCCTCTTTTGTTCTTTTTCCACCCTCATCAGTGTTTGAGTGAGTTCACCTGTTTTTATTGCCTCTCTCGGTCTATGGTGTGTATTTAGTGTGTCTCAGTTTCCTCAGTCTTGGTCTGTTTCCCATTCCTTTTGTCTCCACTTTGTTTAATTCTGGCTTGCACCTTTTGGTAGCTCTACTTCTCTTTTAGATTTCTTCAAGTTTTTTGTTTTTCCAAGCACGTTTGTATAAGACCTTCTGTTTAAATACACAATCTTTGAAATTACTGGCAGCCTGTTGCCCTTTTGTCTGCTTTTGGGTGAGTCAGTGAGCTCATTCAACAGGGCCAGGAGCATTACAAAAAGAGTTGCTAACAGACAATTTGATCCCAATTGTAATGGTGCCAGTTTACCAAAATATGTAGAAACTGCATATGCTGCACAATGTGCAAACATAATGTATGTTTACAGGGTACCCTGTATTGTGTCCATGGATTTTTTTTCTATTAATCAAGAAGAGCAGTATGACCTGTTACCAGAGTGCTAAATATGCTGTTACACTTTTTGTCAAAGAGACTCTGACTGTGCCAGCCTGTTTCCATGAAAGAATCCTGACTGCCATCATTGTTGTCCACTGTCCACTGCATGTCTACGCAGAAGGAGGTGGGTGGCACAGTCAGCACATGCAAATCTTAACACAGAGCACAGACACTGTAAGTCGTCTCACACTGTAAGTCTCTCACGCCCACATGTCTCTTTCAAGTGCTAAGCACAGACATGGAGAGAGATCAAATCGCACACAGGGGTTTTCTTTTGTTATTGCTTGAAGTCGGCGATGCTCAGCCACGGCACCGGCTTACACTGATTGCAGAGAAAGGGAACACGGAAAGGGAGGAATGTTGTTATGTTCATTCTTTCACTGCAAGGCAAAGAAGAGGTATAATCAAATAAACAATGCAATGATGGAGAAATGCAAGTGTTATTTATATAGCACATTCAATGGTGCATTAGAAAGCAAACAAACAGCAGGATTAAAAGAAAGGGCAGTAAAAATCATTTGAAGTCAAATGTATTAAGTTTGTATTATGTTGTGTGTGTTTGTGGATGTAAGTTATAAATGAACACATGGTTGGGGACCAAGCCAACAAACATGGAAGATGCAGGTTTTAGGAATGAATGACTGCAGCAGTGACACTTTCATATATAGCCTGTAAACTGCATGAGGACTTCTGAGGACATATTAATAAAGATAAGTAGGTTTATAGTCATTACTGAGGCCTGTAGAGTCACAAGTTCACATGAGTGATGTTTTTAAACCCTACACTTATAGTAACTGATGGCCGTGAGGCTCTGTAGATCCATACTGACAGGAAATGCACTTTCAGGTGATGTACAGCACTGATCCTTCAGTGATTTAAACTCATGACACTGTTACACAGACAGCACAAGGAAATTCAAACCAGACTAATGTGCTCTTAGTCGGAAAGTTTGGCCCTAATTCTTCAACCCTTTCAATATTTCAGAGAAAAAAATATCAGACCATCTGTTTTATTACAGCCACTAGAAGTCAACACTGAGATGAGATCAGCACCATCGATGGACCGATTTATGAAACCTCTAAAGAAAATTAAACTCCAACCAATACTGAAGGGGTTCCCCCACACTGGCCTCTGAGGTGTATTTTTCATTTAGCATTTTTCAGGTTTTTGACAGGACAAAGCTACCTACAGTGGCCCCCTCTTTCTTATTTTTAAAGTTCAGTCCCTCCTAACCAGGTAGAACTGCTTATATTGGTTTCGTAATAGCTGGCTTGTTAGCCAGGTTTTAGCTGTGCTCGGTATCATTCAGCCAGGCACCCTACTCCAGAGAGGATCTGTGCTATGAGTTGTAGAACCTGCAGCAAATAGCAAAATGGGTAAGCAGAGTTGGGGAGTAACGGAATACATGTACCGCCGTTACGTATTTAAAATACAAAATATGAGTAACTGTATTCCGTTACAGTTACAGTTTAAAAAGGTGGTATTTAGAATACAGTTACTTTGTTGAAATAAATGGATTACATGGCGGTCCTCTGTAATTTTGGTCATTCCACGCCGCGCATTGCGGCTCGAAACCCAAACAAAACACACGAGAAGAGGCTGTAAAAAAGAAAAAAAAGCGTCCTGTTGGTGGCGTTAGTCAAACAATGGAGCCAGAGCCAGCCGGAGCCAGCCAACAGAGTCAGCAGTGCACGTTGGGCAGGAATGCGTTTCAGAGTTGGAAGTTCCAACACCATTTCATATTCAAAGAAGAAAGGGATGGGCGGAATTTCACAGTGCAATGCAAACTCTGCTTGCCAGCAAAGAAGATGCTCTCTGCGTCAAAAGACTCCACCTCCAACCTAAGAAAACATCTGAAAGTAAGTTATTTTAAAAAAACTAAAGTTAACATACTGCAAATATCTTATTTTAGTTGTGGTAGCTACCTAGGCTATGTGCCACTTCAGTAGCTTCGATATAATATTGCTGTGATTTTAGCTAACATTGTTAGCTGGCGTTAGCTAACGTTAGTTCATAGACGGGTAAACTTGATGGATAGCATTAACGAGCTGTAAATTATGGTGTGCAGTTGTGAAAGCCATCCCAAAATGATTAACAGTAGGGTGGACATTAAGGTTGGGCGAGTTTAAAATTTTTTCCAACCGACAATCGTCAGTCAAACGATAACCAACATAATCGTGCAGGTGACTTGTTAATGGGCGGAGCAATGTAATAATGCACGGACTGATTTGCGCATTTAGAACATAAATAGAAAGTTTAGTTTTGGGGGGATATTTTTTCTTTTTTCCTTGTTGGAGTTTCTGTATTAACATAGCTACTTTTTGGATTATTCATTTATTTATTCGAGATGCACCAAATTGCACAAAAAACTTAACTTTACCTCTGATATTTTTTTATGGTCGCTGGAAGTGACATTTTGGTTTTTAACTTATTTGTTTTTTGGTCGAGTATCTAAGACATAAACACTGGAACACAGTTAAAGTGGAAAAAGAAGTCAGTTTCTTGGTATCCCTCCCCACCATTGTGGTTTGTTTATTTAAATTAAATGTTTTGTTTTTTTCTGAAGATAGACTACTGCTTTTCTTTCATTCTGTTATGAGTTTGAGTAAATGAATCGCTGCATTTGTTTATGCCGTTAAAACACCGCTATTATATTTTCCATTGACTGCTTCTCTTACCTTCAACCAACATTATTATTATTATACTTACTCATGGGCAAAAAAAATTAAAAAATTCCTCTTGTAAAAACAATTGGCGAAAGGCTCAACTTATTGTTGATAGTCGAGATATTCGTCCAGTTGCCCAACCTTTTTGCAGTGATCTCAAATACAAAACAATTTCTTCATCAGTAATATTTTACTTTTTGGTTGGTCTCTCTTTTTTTTTTCCAGAGGATGCATCCCAGGGTTATACACAGTTTACCCAAAGCAAATACATCGGATCATGTTGATGATGGCAAAGACACAGCCCCTCCTCCTCTCAAACAAGCCATCCTTAGCACTCCAGCCATCACCCAAAGGAGAGTAAATTCCTTGATATTTGACTTCATAGTCAATGAAGTGCAGCCCTTTTCTACCGTTGAGAACACCTCATTCCGTAAGATGGTTGAAGGACTAAGTGGGGGCAGGAGTCCTGTTTGCAGAAAAACATTGATGACTCACATTGAGAAAACCTTTCCAAAAAT